>NC_142048.1:49399356-49699356 GCF_982192425.1 Myodes glareolus
CCTGCAGGGGAGCTTCTTAAACAGGAATGCAAACAACTCAAAATAGCTTCAGAAAGTCCCCCAAACTTACTAGATTCACTAGGTCCCTCCCTCCCAGAATAAACAGTAAAGATGCCTGAGGGGCGCTCTCAGACTAGCCAAGCACTAAAGACTACTCGGGAGGCCAGACCAGCTTCCGGGAAGAGGTTTACACCAATCCAGTCACTTGGAAAGGACACTCTCTAACCTGCTGAGCTGCCTGCAGACCTGTGCAGTGTGTTACAGGTTCCCAGCTTTGAGAGCTGTCAGCTATGCTGCGATGGGTTTTGGTCATGCAGCTGTTTCTGAGTCATTTCTGTCCCTATAAGTAAGCCCCCATTACGTAGTCTTATAAGTAACCCCAATCAAACTCATTGGCTCACCCAGTTGTACTTTGGTGGACTCCGTATTTGGGGTGAGCTGAGTAGACTTGTATGTAGTGTCTTCCCAGGAAAAATCTTGTCATACAACACTACGTTCTTAACTAATTAAACTTTCACCCTTTGCCATAGTATATGTGACTCACAGATGGCTCTCAAGGCTTGACTTAGGGAGTCCAGGGTGCAGGGGAGGCCTGAATACAAAGGGCTTAAAGAGCTGGAGGGTTGGCTCAGAGATTAAGAGCACTGCTGCTGTTTCAGAGGACCCATGTTTGATTCCCAGAGCCCACATGGCAGCTAACAACTCTCTGGAACTCCAGTTCTGGCCTCTGTGGTCACCAGGCTTGCACACGGTGCACAGAAACACATGCAGGTAAAACACCGATACACATAAAACAGAAATAAATAAATCTTTAAAAAACATTCAAGGGCAGCACAATGGTGTTGTTGGGGGTGGACTGTAATCCACTGATGGTGGCAGCCCTGAGAATCTGTGTGTGTAAAAGTTTACAATATATATACCAGAAAGAGGGAATTTCTATATGCAAATTAAAAAGAGAAAGTGGTCAGTATTTGTTCGTAGGAAGAGACTTCTGAACCTGTGCTGCTCGTGAGAGGAGGATTCAGTTCCTCACTGATTCCCAGAAGCTGATTAGTTAATATTCCCTGGGGAAGTAGACAATCTTTCTTGCTATTATGCCCTTGCCTTCTCAGAATACAGTATGAGTGAGCTTAAAAAATTATTCTAATGCTCAGTAGCGAATACAGTGAGGTCAAACTCTCACACTTGATTGTAGGTTAGGCTCTGGGTCATTTTTCTTTAAGTAAAATTCTAGGTTAATTTGTTACTTGCAAGTCTAGCAGAGCACTTTGACTTTAAAGAACAAGGAGAGCTCAAAGCGATGTAATAAATAGAGCAGAGGGCCAAAACAGGCCGGGCAGAAAGGCGTTTGGCTGAGTGTCCTTCCCTCTCGGACCCCAGCTCTGGCCAGCAGGTGGGGGGGGGCAGCGGGGGAGAGCCAGGGAGGGGAGCAGCGGGCAGCGGGGGAGGCGGGCAAGGGGCGGCGGGGAGGGGGGTTATAGAGCAACATGGCATTCAAGCCATTCTCTCTCCCTGCTCCAGTTGCTGCTTTGATTTCAGATCAGGTCTACAGTAAAAACCTTTGTACTGGCTGTGTTTGGCGGTAACTCCTAACTATATGCATGTGTATCACAGCCATGGCTCCATCTTCTGCTCTCAGCTGTCAGAGTAGGGCAAAAAGAGACAAAACTCAAATGAACAGATGAACAAGAAAACCACCCAAAAAGGCCAGCTCGATCCTGAAACAGATTCATTCTCCTCCTTCACCTCCCACAAAGCCATCTTTTGTCACTAACAGTTCCCAGGCAGGCTCGACCACTCCATCCATTTTGAAGAGGTAAAATGGTTTGTTTTCTTTTTCTTTCCTCCTCCCTTCCTAATTTTTTTTTTTTTTGAGCTACTGAACTTACAAATAATCACCTTATCAAAATGTAAACACCTCTCAATGCCTCTCGATGTGTCATCTCATCTAGCTGTGTTTGCAGATGCGGGAGAGCTTTGGCATTCGTAGTTGAGAGTGCCCGGAGGACAGCCCTGTCCTAGGGACTGCCGCGGTGGTGCTCCCAGCAGCAGAAGGCAGAAGCCCTTGGGGAAGTAGTGCTCTCTGAAAGTGCTAAGACTGTTGGTACACGCCGAGCTCCGAGCCACGGTTCAACACTTAGGAAACAGCGGCTAGGAGACCCAATTCTACTCTTACCCTTTAGCACTGCCGCTTGGCACATTTCCTGAGGTTCGCTGCTCATGGTTCTACCACTTCTGACTTTAATCCTCACCCTGAACCATGGTTCTATGCCAAATTTAAATGGATAACCTAATAACAGGACTCCTATTTTATCTGGTTTAAAAATACGCTGGGTCCCACCTTCTCACTGTTTCTCTCCATCTGTCGCTGCATGTGACACCCTGGTCCATGTGAGACAGGACTGGAGGTCACCTCACAGCCACAGTGGCAGTGAGTCTGGACTCTTGCTAATTAGCTCTCATGTTGCAGAGGGAGCAGGGCTACACTTGCTCAGTCGCTGCCACACACCTGTTAGTGTAGGGTAGGCCTCTGCCCCGGGGCTCAGCATCTCAAGTCTCTGCCTTAACACATAGATTGTGAAGTTGAAGGAGAGTAAGGACGGGAGGATTTGGAGGGAGAGAGGGGGGAGGGAGGGAGGGAAGGAGGAAGGAAGGAAGGGAAGGAGGAGAAGGGAGAAATACTGCAATTAAATTATAACCTCAAATAAAAATTTTTTAAAGAAGGTCAAAATTTCCATTATAAAAATATATGTATTTATAGAAAAGAAAACGATGAAAAGTCTTTCCAGCCATTACTGAAGCTTTGTTAGCTGGGTGAGGCGCTACTTACATAAGGTCCTAAGAGGCCACTGCCAAATCAAATTAAACAATAGAAAGTTGTCTAGACATGCTACAATCTGTATAACCACAGAGGTTAGGTATAGAGTAAGGGACTGGCGGGGAGGGGAGGCTCCCCTAGGGAAGAGTGAGTAGAATATAGCCATAGGGAGAGGGGGAAACTGGAGCAGAATGAAGCAGGGAAGAGGAGGGAAGAGGGCTGTAAAGGAGGGAATAGAGGGAGGGACAGTCAGCACTAAGGGCCATGGGGGATCATATGGAAAACTACTACAGTAGGTGCTTCTTAAAATATATACATGTATGAGGGGAATCTAAATGGAGCCACCAAATAACAGGGGAGACAAAGCCCCAACTAGGTATCTCTCTCCCACAAGTAAACCTCCAATGCCAGAAGGCTGTTGGCCAAAGAGATGCCACGGAAACCCCCAAATAACCCAGGCTATTGCCGAGGTTACTGACTGCTCCCACAAACTGATGGTAAGGCCCTGCTGCTAGACAGCACTTTCCTATCTCACTGAACACAGAGAAGTGAAGTTGAGGCCAATGAACTCTTCGGTCTACAACAGTGACCTGACCGCAGGATATGCTGGTGCAATAGTGGCACAGGTGTTGCGGGAGTCACCAACCACCATCTGCTTGGATTTAAGGTCAGCCTCATGAGATGGAACCCAAGACTGATACTGCGCTGGTGGCCAAGGATCTGAGACTAGATAGGTCATGAACCTAGAGGAAAACCAAATACTATGGCTCTGTTAAAGATAAATAGCAATAAAAGGACTGCTAATGACATTCTGCTATACCCATAAATCAGTGTCTCACCCAGGTGTCACCAGAGAAGCTTCCTCCAGCAGGTGGGAACCAACACAGAGACCCACAACTGGACAGTGTGCAGATAGCCAAAGACCTAACACACAATCCTAAAATGGGATCTCTTATTGGGTATATAAACCACACATAAGGGAGGGACTATGCCCCAATGTAAAAGCACAATGCAAAAAGAACTCGGTGGCATTTTTGTGGATTTTTTTTGTCTCGTTGTGCTTTGTTTTGACATTTTAAAAATCTTACTAGTTTTGCTTGTATGTCATTGTTTCCTATTTTTTGCTTTTATGGGTTTGTGTAAGTGTGTGCACATTTCTTATGTTTCTTTTTTTCGTGTGTGTGTGTGTGTGTGTTTCTTGTGTTTTTCTTTCTTTTAAAAAATTTGTTTCCTAAAAAGAGAGAGAAAAAGAAGGCATGGAGCTGGGTGGACGCGGAGGTGGGGAGGATCTGGAAGGAAATGGGGAGGGGAAACTGACCAGACTACATTGTATGGAAAAATTATTTTCAATTTAAAAAGTTGACTAGAGATAACTATTATTAATAATTACACTATTATAATATATAATATTTTGTACATAGCATTCTTTTTCCATATACATATAACAGGACTGACAACCATGTAAACTCACAGGGCCTGCACAGGTTCAAGTCAGACAGTGTCCTACTGCTAAGAGGGGGAGTGGACATGAGCTCCCATCGCTAACCAAGAAGCTATCTTCAACAACTATATCTATAGTTATATATCTATACCTATATATTGTATATTGCTGCACATAATGCTCTTGGACACTGTAAAGATTTGTCACTCATATTGGTTTAATAAAACAGTGACTGGCCAGTAGTGAGGCAAGAAGTATAGGCAGGGCAACCAGACTAGGAGAATTCTGGGAAGAGGAAAGGCAGAGTCAGCACCAGCCAGGTGCAGAAGAAGCAAGATGAGAATGCCTTACTGAAAAAAGGTACCAAGCCACGTGGCTAAACATAGACAAGAATTATAGGTTAATTTAAGTTATAAGAGCTAGTTAGTAATAAATCTGAGCAATAGGCCAAACAGTTTACAATTAATATAAGCCTCTGTGTGTTTATTTGGACTGAATGGCTGCAGAACCAGCCAGGACGGAAACTTCTGCCTACAGGACATGCCCTCACAGAGACCTTTTTGCACTCTAATCGTGAGAAGCTCTGACTGTCTTAAAAGCAAAATGCCACAGATAGTCCCAAACATTTGTATTTTTAACCCAAAATATTCCTTCAAGGAAAAAAAAACTGTAAAGAAGGATGTAAGGAAGGGCAAAGGCATCTCTAAATTAAGATGCATTTACATGACCTGTAAAATCAAAGGTCAGGGGCTCACGAGGGTTACTGTGAGGAGTCACCTTTATAGGAACAGGGTCATAAATATACAACATTTTGTAACCTGCTGGGTTTACTCACTACACATGGAACATCACTAGTTCATATGCTACATGGTTTCATGTTACTGTGTGTTATTACAGATTAATCTTTATATTATTGTTTTTTAGTATTTTATTTAATTAATAGGTAATCCTTTCATTTCCTAATAATAAGTAAAAATAAGGCATGGTGCACACCTTTAATCCCAGCACTCAGGAGGCAGAGGTAGGTAGACCTCTGAGTTTAAGGCCAGCCTGGTCTACAGAGCAAGTTCCAGGACAGCCAGGGCCACACAGAGAAACCCAGTGCAGACAGCTCTTCCCCCAAGCCTCTCTCTTCAAGTTTAGTCCTTTGGTGAACAAGTCTGACGAGATGAGGCTTATTCAAACCATACAGATAATTTTATTTTAAATGGCACATACACGAACTAGCTTTAAACTGGTTTTTAAAACAACTTTATTTTTCCAAGAAAGAAATACTAAAGAAAAGAAGACTATTCAGTAACCTCTCTTTGTACAGAAATGGAAATAGCCTTCTTTTGAGAAAGTCGGGCAGGATTGGACCAGACCTAGAGACACACTTGGTAATCATCCACTCTACCTGGGCTGCACCCTGACTCCAATGAAAGCCCTTTGACTTCTATCATTAAGAGCATAATGACACACTGGATTTTTTTACCTATTGAGTATGCAGTTATTGAGACTTCCTGGGCTTTAAGGAGACTACTGGGGCTCATCCAGGACGCCAGAAACCAGTTCTTTCTGACTTCTGGAGTGGTGAGACACGTCTATCTTAGTACGCCGCCACTGTGTTCCCAGGATTTCATGTGCTCTGAAACTGACACAGATGTACAAACACAAACGAAACAACTTCTGCAGCCTGGTGTCTGAGGCTTTTCCAGCTATAACAGGAGCCCAAACCAGAGTGCGTCTGTCAATGGACACACTCCTGCCTCTGTCCCACTGTGTCCCTCACCGCGAGAGTGGGGCTGAGCTAAAGCTGTCTTTATTATCCTTCTCACTTTAAGGACATAGTAATGTTCTGAAATGTGTGATTAATTATATCTAGAAAAGCCAAAGAGTCTACCTAATCTTTCAAGTGCTAAAATACTAAGGCCACAGTTCCCTGACTCAGGGAGGGGATGTTCTTTTGGCTGTGGCAGTGTTGCTCACCTGATATTTTTAAAGCAGAACTGAAAAGCATGACCTCTCAGAGCCCTTTCTCCATCACAGCCACGAAAAGTCTTTAGGGCTAGACAAGGGGTAACAGACAATCTCAAAAGTTCGTTTTCAACCAAAGACAGTTTCCACAAGCAAAGACGGCAAAGGAGAATGTAAGAAGGGGAAAAGAAATCATTGACATGACCTATAAAGAGTCAAGGGATAGTGAAAGGGATTGTTAGGAGACATTAACTAACTTGGGCAGCGCCCAAACTGCTGCTTGCTCAAGTCTACAGAACTCATGAAATTCAAGAGGGCAGAGCCCAGGTGGCTTTGGACATATCAACTGGATAATTCAACTCTGAGCGGCGCCTACGTATACCAGTGGGTTACTTGCTACACAAAGGGGTGTCAAGCTGAGTCGAGCTTCTATCCCGTGCCTCCAGTGGAGAGGCACAGTGCGTCATACTGGGTCTGTGTCCCTTCAAGTCTTTCTATGGGGCCATCTACTTCTGCAGAGGAAATTCCCCACGGCTTATTAGTTTTCTCTCTTGGTGGAGGTGGAAACTAGTTAAAGTCACGCTTTGCCCATACCACCTCTCTTCTGAGAGGTTTCAGGAAGACAGTGACTGATCTAGTCGGCAGTCTGTGGCATGGTGCGCAAGGGCTGGCACTCAGTGGCTGTGAAGAAGACACTGGGGAGGGATACATCTATTTAGTTCCACTGCTAAACCTACTACGATCCATCCGATAGCACTTACCACCTCTCTCATCTTATTCTTTGTATCCTCATTTAAAACTGGTGCCTGCAACTGAAGAGACGGCTCGGCAGCTACCCTTGCTCTCCTCTAGAGGACCTGAATTCTGTTCCTAGCGCCCACATCAGGCTGCTCACACCTACCAGGAACTCCAGCTCTGGGGGATCGAATAATCCTCTTAAAGACTCCGTGGGCACCTGCATAGACATGACATTCTCTCTCTCTCTCTCTCTCTCTCTCTCTCTCTCTTTTTCTTTCTCTCTCTCTCTCACACACGCACACACAAATAAATAAACAAATAAATCTTAACAAAAACAGCCTAGTATTATCACACTGAGGGCATATTTCAGTGAAAGAACACTTGCTCTTAGCATGGTGTGAGGCCCTGGGTTCCATTTCTAGTACAGCAACCAAAACCCCAAACAAACAGAAAACAAAGACAGGCACTGACTTAATTACTGAATTCAGAAAAGTTAATGCAGTATTTTCTAGGTTAAATATTAATGACCAAAAGCAATTCAGAGTCAAGTCAGGGTTAGAAAGGTCATTATCTCCTGATGTCAGAGATAATATTTTAAAAATTGCAAATAAATATAAACCCAAGTTTCTATTACTCCAGAGAGAAAAGTTCACACTTTTCAGCATCCTTGTTCCTCTTCCTGTGGTACTTTTCTTCCTAATACATTGTGGAACAGACATCAGAATTGCTTTAGAGAATTGTTAAAAGAGAGCCCTGGACTACAGCCTCACCACTTCCAAATCAATAGGTCTGGGCGGGCCCAAGAACCTGCAATCCTGACCACTTCAGAATCAATAGGTCTGGGTGGGCCCAAGAACCTGCATTCTGGCCACTTCCGAATCAATAGATCTGGGTGGGCCTGAGAACCTATATTCCCCACCAATTCCAAATTAATAGGTCTGGGTGGGCCCGAGAACCTGGACGTGTTCCCAGGCGGAACTGAAGTTGGCAGGTGGCAGCCACACCACGGCAATCACTGTACCTGAACCTTTACATTCCCAAGGGCAGCGGTGCCAGCTGTTCTTCACGACCTTTGGATCGATGCACAAGCACAAGTGTATCTGGACGAAAAGAGTCCCTCAGGCGGTTTCCTCCCTTCCAGGCTAAAGAGAAGTCCTCTAACCTCTTCTTATTGTAACCATCATTTCCAACCCTTGACTCTTTTTTTCTTTTCTCTTGAAGTTCTTTGTTGAATGTCTCCAAGTTTCTTTCTGATGTAGAGCCATAAACAAGACCCAGAACCCGAGTCAGCGACCTGCCAGGGCGAATGACTCAGAAGCAACCCTGTGCACACATTCATGGGTCTTTTGTCGCCAAGGCCGCCCTGTTAGCGCTCCTTTGTCACGTGCTCCTGACTCTCCGGGAGCTTCAGCAGCGTTGCACAGACATTAAGAATGCTTATCTTCTGAGAAACCAGATAGATGCCACAGCGCAGCATTCTAAGACAGAACGGGGCCAGGTGACCCCGTGGAGAGAATACAGAACCTGGAACGCAAGGTCAGATTTCCAAGTCTAAACAGTTTAACAGAGAAGCCTGCTTTTACTGTCACACTAGATCTGAAGCCACCACCCAACAATAGCTTCAAGTGATGGGAAACGTCAATGCCTCCTTTGGTGGCAGTGATAAGGACTGGGAGTGGACAATGGGGCTCTGGGCGGCCTCACTTAGCCCCAGCTGCTACCTAGAGCAAAGCCGCACCAGGACACAAACGCCTGACCCAATCCTATCCTGCAAGTGGCCACAGAAACAGAAGCTACCGTGCCCTCAAAACACCCGTGCTCTAGTTCCCACTTCTCCCTTTTCACGTTGTCTTTCTGCCAATTTGTTTACTGCATGTCAGGGCCCCCGTTTCTGGCACTGCCGAGCTTTAGCGCGTGAGCTCTTTGCACTATGCTCTCTTTGTGTATTGTGTGCGCTGTGGAGGTGCTCAGCACATAACAACAGCAGTCCCAGTATTTCCCAGAAACATCAGCATTCTTCCGGGCAGCCCGGCAGCTATTGACTGGAGTCAACACGGGCACAACTGGGGGCTCCGCTCTGCCCACCCTCCTTTCACTTTAGACAAGACGGTTGAAACTAGGCACACCACAACATTTTTCTGCCAAATTGCCCTTTCAAAGCGAATGTTCCAGGGATGTAATCACCGAGCAAAGGCAAGCTGTTGTAGAATGCAGTTGCCTATAGCCAGGCAGACAGGCTGCTGCTTGATCAAAGCCCTGATGTGGGGTCTGGAGAGGTAACTCGGACGGTGAGTGCTTGCGAGTACTGGAGGTCCTGGACGCTATTCACATCCCCGCATGAACCAACCAACCAGCTAAACAAACAGAGAGCACGTGAATGCAGGGGAGCCAGGCCAAAGGCTGCTGCTAAGCTCCTCAAGGCTCTGGAGTAGAAGGCTGTAATTAAAGGAACTGCGGAGTAAACCTACTGCCTCAGCACAGCAGGATTTAAGGCAAGGAGGAAGGTAAAGGGGCAGGCAGCCAGTGGGAGCAGATCCCACAAACCTGCGGGCAGACCTGGAGTGGAGGGGCAGCAAGGCAGGCAGGTTCCAGCTGGCTCTTCCTGTAGTATGGAGGCAGCCCGTGTTTCTTAGCATGCGACCTCCCATGTGTGGCCACAGAGTCAAGCTCACTGTAATCTGTTGCATTCAAAGTCACAACTACTCAACATAACTAATTCCACTTGTGAGGGATCTCTGGCAAGTGGCCCTTCATGGGACACCAAGGATACACACCCAATACTGAAAAGAATTATAGGAGCAGCCACCACCCGAGCCCCCAGCACCACCAAGTGCATAGTCCCGCGTTGAAGAACCTATCACTCTCACCACAAGGAAATCACTAACGCACGCTCTGCAAGTGTCTAGGAGTATTTTAGCAATTTGTCCCAGAACACAAGCTTCCCACTAACAGATAAACCTCTTTCTGTTACATTCAAACTGGATAAATACTAATCAGCTTTTCGTTTGGGCAAGATTAAAAACTACAATGATCAAATTAATTTTAGCTTGAAAACTAGCAGGACCAGAGCACATCATTATGAATACTTCAAGGGCTCCCAGGGGCTTCTTAGCAAGGGCAAATAGAAGGTCAAGAGCTGCAGCGGTCTTGCGATGACATGAGCATCTCGGAGCATCTGCCGGAACAGAGCCCCTTCCGCTCAAGATGACAGTAGGGCCTTTTCTATTAGAATTACAGATTTCTCTTTTGCTCGGAAGGCTAAGCTTCAAAAAATGTTTCTATCTAAAAATAGCCCAGGAATTCAGTGCTATTTTCAATTCTTACATTCTTTTCCTACAAAATGCAGCACTCAAACATTTCCTTTCATCGTTGACACCTTATGTCATTTGTATTTAGAGTCAGACAACACAGAACAACAAAGAAACCTTTAGGTAAAGTTTTGTAAAATGGGAACATGACATAACTAACCCTGGGTTTGCCTCCCTCTTTGCTTATAGATGGAGATATGGGCGAACAACTGTTTTATTAAAAAAAAAATCCACATTCCTAAAAGCGGGTGTAGTTAACCGATAGAGAGATTTCTTTCGGATTCTATGCTGTTAAGCCGCTTGACTTTAAGTCATTCTACTTGAAGTGTAAACATAGTTAAAACTATGCAGGGTGACTTGTGTTCGATTCAAAGTAACACTGGAATCTTGCCTTTGCTTCAGTCTAGACTTAAGCTAGGGCTGGCCAAACTGGAAAGCAGTTCAGAGCTTTAGATACTGTTAATAACAAAGCCAACACACTTGAAATCATCCTCTAAAACAGTGGGTCTCAACCCCTTTGACAAATCTCTATGTCCAAAAATGTACATTTTGATTCATAACAGTAGCAAAATTACAGTTATAAAGTGGCAACAAAAATAATTTTATGGCCGGGATCACCAGAGCATGAGAGACTGTACTGAAGGGTCACAGAGTTAGGAAGGCTGCGAACCACTGCTTGAAGACCTTCTTCCTAAATGGGTTCTTATAAAGTTATTTTCCTTAGGCAGGGAAAGGTCTATTTTTAAGCATAAGCTTTTCCTTTAAAAAAGATATTTTCTGTCTATACATTTGGCGAGACAACGTTTGTCTCTGCAACAGATCCACTTGAGAGGGGTAGAACAGGAATTAACTTTCAACATGCGTCCCCCACAGGGGCTACCAGAGAGAAGGAAGCTTAGAAACACTGTGACATTTCTGTGTACAGAAACCATTTCTACCCATCTAACATTTTAACATTCAAAACAAGGGCTAATCTACAACTAAAGAAATAAGAATGAGAATCAAATACTTTCTCCGGGAAGAGCTGATTAAGTCAAGGTGCTCGCAGCAGCACACATGGAAAGGGATCACTGGATCACTGTTCCGACACGGACCAGTCGCAGCAGCCACACTAGTTTTCCCAAGGCACATACAATTACCATGATAGTCACTTCAGGGAGATTTAAGGTATAGAGAACAAAGAGAAATGTTAAAATTCCCAGAGTACTCACAAGTAGTTTGAAAGAAAATCTGAAGCACAGTTCTTCAGAGGTCTTCTCTCTGGATCATATAAACACAATCTGGAGTCTAAAATAGATGCCTATCTTATCAGGCCCAGCAATCACACTGCAGCTCTCTAACTTCTACTTGGGTACACAGTTTTACAACTCAGAACAAACGCTGGCTAAAATTAACTGCAGCCGAGCAGCAGGCAGGAACACGCTGGTTTGCATCATGTGGGCCGGGATTTATTCACTAGGACAACACTGGTGTCCTCTTTAATGGGACTCTGGCCAAGGGGTGTGCCCTGCCGAACAATGCACAGCATCACGACTACGCTAATTACTGAATCCAGTTGGGCACTACTGACTGACTTCAAGTCGGCTCTGCAAGCACTGACAGAGAAAAAGTGAGAAGGTCTTTTCCGGAACAGGCAAGCGCCTGGTGTTTAAGCACATTCGGGTCAGACAACTGTGACAACAAGGTGGCAGCACCGTCTGCTCTTCGTGGGACATTGGGGACATCCACTGAGGTTACCCACTGGCTTTCCGCTCTCCTTCTCTACTCCCCAAGGAGGTGCTATGAGGGCACATGGCCACTTCAACAACAAAACCCACAACCGAGAGCAAACATCTCCAGTTTACCAAACACACTGTGAAGTGCATTTCCCTGTGTGGCTAGCTACAACTAGAAGAACTGTCCTCTGTTGGAGCAAATGATCATTCTCTAAGTATACTAAAACCCAAGCAAACAGTTCAAGACTCCAAACCACTGTCAATATTTAAAAGAAAATTAGAACACAGTGCTCTCACCAACTACAACTTAGAACAAAGGCATAGACTGTGTAGCGTCTACCACGGATGATTCAGACTGATTAGTTTCAAGCATATTAGTTAGTTCCTATGGCTTACTTTGCCCTGAATGGATCTTCTCCAATTAAACCTCCAGTCACCTGCCCTTCCAACAGATACAAAGTAACTCCGCCTGGAAGACAACTGAATTACACCACCTTCCTCCAAAACCCTCTCTGACCTGACTCCACATTAACAACATGCCTAAAATCCCACGTATCTTTTCAGAGCTATTTGTTTCCTTATTAAAAAAAAACAAAAAACAAAAAAGGTCATGTTAGCTTAGACTTCAGGGGAATTACTGTACTCAACACTCCCAGGTCCAGGCTCAGGGGCTTCGGTGTCTCAACCTTCTCAACCTTCCTTTAATATTCCTACATTGTGGTGGTTCCCAACCATAAAATTATTTTGTTGCTACTTCAGAACTGTAATTTTGCTACTGTTACGAACTGTAATGTAAAGATCTGATCCACAGGATGTTTGCCATGCCACCCGCCAAAGAGGTCGCAACCCACAGGTTGAGAACCACTGCTCTATAGCTTTGCCTCTACAGCATGGATCACTACAACACAGCCCGACTCTTAAAGAGCACAGTCCATCTGTGACAAGCTTGCCCAAAGTTGCCAATGGTTAGCTTTCATTGGCATACAGTGCTAATATGATCTTCCTCATGGTGTTTATAAAGATCGCTGGTTGCGTACCTGACACTCTAGCCCCGTGACCAACCTACGCTGTTGCGGACAGGGCCCATCTACCCCACCGTATGGCAGCTAGTGAGCGCTCTAGGCCGTCTCGCCCAAAGCTTCTGGAGAAAATAAGAAAATATATAAGCTCCACTAACCAGAGAGCTAACCTCTGATTAACAGGGTTACTTTCAGCAAACTTACTCTAGAATTTTTTAATGCCAACAGAGGACACTGTGGGGCTAATTTTAACAAAAAATATTATCATCCAAAAAATGCTTGTGTTTAGTAGGAAGGTCTCTTAGCAAAAAAATTCTTTATGCTCTCATCTAGTTAAAAAAAAAAAGCTGCATTGTGAGAAACACGTTATATTTCGCATTGTAGATGATCCAGACTGCATTGTAAGGTCTATTCTGAAGCGAGAAATGCTGAGCAATTTTCTAATTCCTCTTATGTCAAATCTCCAAGTATGAGTCTGTTGTTTCCCTTAACACCCTGTTTGAAAACACAAGCACCTACTGGGAGGTAGTAGCAGTGGCACACATCTTTAATCCCAGTATTTGGGAGGAAGAGGCAGGTGAATATCAGTGAGTTTGAGGCCAGCCTGGTCTAGAGAGAATTCCAAGACAGTCAGGGCGGTTATACAGAGAAACCTTGTCTCAAAAACAAATAAAAAACCCAAAACAGAAAAACAAAGAGAATAATCACAAGAAACAACACCTATGAAGGAAACAGTGCACCTTCTAATTCACTTTAGACACTTGATTGCTTGCTTCTTCATCAGTTAAAAAAAAAATCAAAAGCTATGTGTTTGCTCTAGGTCTAGAAGAGGAGTATCAGACCCTTGACACTGAAACACAGCATTATCTGTAGAGTTCATGCTGAGAATGTGCAATCAAGTTACAAACTGTTTCATAAAAAATCTCATATTTTAAAGAAGTTTACAGTTTTGTATTGGGCCATATTCATCGTCTTCATATTCACAGAGCTCTCTGGGCTGCATCTCTCCTCAAGGATGCGAAGACTCAAGGTTTTGAACTCTGAACTTCTAAAATAAACAAAATGTCCTGTGTTCATTGTGTACTCTTCTGGAGTGTTAACTTTTTTCCCCCGTAATTTTATGAAAAGGGTCTGTGACCCCAAAGAGTAAAGAGAGCTGAGGTTAGCCTGGTAGTACTCAGGGGGAAATTGAAAGCTAAGGGAAACCAAGGCAGAGGGAGACCACTGAGAAAGGGTTAAAATAAATAAGTAAGTCAAAAGAAGGGTCTCCTTCCCAGGTATGGTATGCAGCTACAATATTGTGGGGCAATACTGTGGGGTGCTGCTGGTTCTGGCGCTAAGTGAGGGGACAGGGATGGAAGACAAACCTAGGCGATCAAGGAGTTCACATTTGGAAGTCATGTGATGATACAGGGAGCCAGGAACACAGAGGACAGAACTCAGTTCTTAAACAGAGATTATTTTTCTGATGAAATTTAAAATTTAAGATCCAGAATAAATATACATGCTATATTGTATTCTGGAGTCCTCAAAGTGTCATGGATTGTGAAAAGACGAAATTTTCCAAAAAATCTAAAAATTATATCTAGACTAACTTGCAAGGTTTCGATTCTTAGCTCTTTATATTTGATCCAAATATTGAAAGTGGTAAAGCGAGAAATTTCCAGGGTTCGCCATGGTTCTCAGGTTTTCAGAGGATTATACAAATCAAAGCCTTAACGAAGTGCATGCTTAAGAAAAACAAAAAAAAGTACCAACCCATGAGGGAAGAAATCCATCGGATAGAAGCTCTGGTGTTACTGTAAGGTACTGCCTCTGGGCCATGTGACCATAAGGACATTGCTGACTTCTGTGTCTGCTTCCTCAAGTGTTAAATGGTGACAATAATGCTGACATCAAAGGACGGGCTGAGAGCTCCCCAAGATGACTTACCACGCTGGGCCACAGGTGCTTTCAATAAATGGCTGTGGTGTTGTGACTATGTCACATCAATGGAGCACCTGGTGAAGATCAATTGGGTCTTTAACAAGTGAAGATCAAACGCTCCACTTTTAAAGCTCAACACTTCAGAATATGAAAAGTTGAAAGGAATTTCAAATGACTGCTAAGCATTCCGAGGAAACCCGAGGTGTGCGAACACTCTTTAAACGCTGTTACGGCAATAGCCTCTTTGATTTCCCTCTATTACATCACCTAGCCTTGGGTGGAATTCGAATTTGGGATCCTGGCTAGGCAATGCACATGGACACCATGCTGCAGTTGTCATAGTCTCCCTATTCACTCCAGCCTCATCACTGGGCAGTTCCTTCCCACACTGACTCTGGCTTGGCCATCGGGACACTAGCAAACAGTACCCAGAGCCTTGTTTTTGAGATGGTATATTACTCTTTAGACCAAGCTGGCCTTGAACTCACAATCCTAGTGATTTAACCTCCCAAGAGTGTATTCAGTGTCATCTTGTAGCCAAAGCTCATTAAAACATACATTGCTATTCTAGCCTTACAAATGATCACACTAGTATAATCCATAGAAAATCTTAGCAATGAATGATGAGTATCATTTATGCCAGGCGGTGGTCCCAGCACTTGGGAGGCAGACACAGGCAGATCTCTGTGAGCTTGAGGCCAGCCTAAGAGCGAGTTCCAGGACAGAATCCAAAGCTACAAAGAAACCCTATCTCAAAAAAAAAAAAAAGTATCATTTATATACACACAAACACAGAACTCTAAAAGATTAAACAGTCTTTTTTCACCATACATTTTCTGTCAGTTAAAAAAAAAAAAGAATGTCAATAACTAGGAAACTCAAGACTCACGACTGTTTAAAAAATACTTCTGATAAACGGCAATGTCACTGTAACACTGTGATGTAATTTGCATTTTTATCACAATCGATGAAAAGTTTTATTTCAATCTCTTCCCTACAAAAATATGTGCAAAAAAACCCACTTTCATTATAGTACCTATATTCTTCATATTTGAAAATTTTTTGTTTATTCCTTGAGAATTTCATACATGTATATGAAGAAGTATGCTCATATCCAGGGTAATTTTTTAAGTCTACTAGAACTCAGTTGAGCAGTTTATACTATAACAGCCATGCACTTAACCTTTTTAAGTCATTGGTTCCTGCTACTATGAAACTTGCTGGAACATTCAAGAAGCATGTGAACAGCGAGAGGCCTGTGACAAATTTTGCTCTAAGAATCATGTAACCTGCCGGGTGGTGGTGGCAGCAGAGGCAGGCAGATCTCAGTTCGAGGCCAGTCAGGTGTACAGAGTAAGTTCCAGCACAGCCAGGACTATGCAGAGGAAACCTGTCTGGGGGGCCAGGAGTTGGGGAAGAAGAACTATAAAATCTTAGCCAGGGCAGTGCACATAACCTTTTATGATATCCCAAAGGGTAAGAATTCACTCTGGGGCTGGAGAGATGGCTCAGAGGTTAAGAACACTGGCTGTTCTTCCAGAGGTCCTGAGTTCAATTCCCAGCAACCACATGGTGGCTCACCACCAACTATAGTAAGATCTGGCGCCCTCTTCTGGCCTGCAGGCCTACATGCAGACAGAACACTGTATACATAATAAATAAATAAATAAATAAAACTTTTTTAAAAAAGAGTTCACTCTTATAGGAATGTAAGAAAAGTATGTAAATTAGAAAGGATATATAGGAAGAAATGACATTTGAATTGAGGCTTCTGCAAATAGATCAAGTTTTTGTAACAAAATGATAAGGAACATTATGCAGAAGCCAGAGAGACCACAGAGAGGGAGAAATGACAGCCTGGACTCAGATTTCAGCCCCTCCAACTAATGCTTTTTTGATCTCTGCTAGGTTACTTGAGTTCTCCAAATCTACACTGTGAAGTAGTCAATGAGAGATGGGGTCTACGGCAATGATTCGGCATCGTCGTCTCTAAACGGGGATAATAATTAGAGACGCCTACCGTGTGATTATGAAGGTGAAAGGAGTTGTCTCTGGAAAGCATGCACAGGAGAGCCTGGCATAAGCATTTTGTTAAATATGTGCTTACACATGCACAATGAGGTAGAGACAATGGATGAATGCACAGACTATAGACAGATGGTCTCTCTCTCTCTCTCTCTCTCTCTCTCTCTCTCTTTCTCTCTCTCTCTCTCTTTCTCTGCATGTTTGTGTAATATCTAGGAGGGAGGGCAACCAGAGCCCTGTATGTGCTAGGCAAAAGTTCTACCACTGAGTTACATCTCCGGTTCTAAAAAGATATATATATAGATCTAGATATGTAGAGATAATTTTTAAAAAATATTTATTTTATGTGTATGTGTATATTGTGTGTGACTAAGGGTATGTAGTGTACCACATATGTGCAGGAGTCCACAGAGGCATTAGATCCCCTAGAACTGCAATCACAGGCCATTGTGAGCCTCCATATAGTTGTGCCAGTAATGGATGTTGGGTCCCCTGATAAAGCAGCAAAACTCTTAACCACTGAGCCATCTCTCCGGTCTCATGCTGATACGATCTAATCAGAACACTACCTTGGTGTAGAATGTGCTAAGTGGAATTTAATGTTCCCTTATTCCTTCTCTTGCACTCACAGATTGTTTATATTTGAGTACAAGGCTCAAATATATTTTCCCATTTCCCAACTCCAGCTTCAGGTAAGAGAAATAAGGCTGTGCCTGCTCTATTCTCAGACAGGCGGCTTCCTCCTGTCTCGTCAAGGCGGTAATTCTGTACTTGACTGTACAAGTTGCTGTGCTTGACACCGCTACACAGACACAGCACAGTGCCAGCTTCGAAGAAGGAGCAGTGATGAACGGAAAAACAAACATGGGTTTATTAGGTGCGATCTTATTCCTATCATTTATTGTTGTTTAAGCTAATGTGAAATCTTAAATGCACTATGACTGGAGATCCAGAAGCAGAGTCAGACATTGGATTTAAAGTCACAGTAATTCAAAAAGTAGACTAACAAAAGCTTATTAGTTTCAGACTAATTTTACTGGAAGTAGTGATAGGGTCTAACTAAAATTACTGTGTATGCGCGTGTGTGTGTGTGTGTGTGTGTGTGTGTGTGTGTTTGAGTTACAGTGCTGGAAACTGAGCCCAGGATATCATGCATGCTAGCCAAGTGCCCTGCCATCACCCTACATCCCCAGCCCCGAAAACACTTTTATTCTCCTGCCCTAAAAGTGATTTTGAATGCAGTATCACTGCTGGAATTAATCTTTGTTTTGAAGATAAATAGACTAAAAGTGGTTATGAAGTTCTACAAAAAAAAAAAAAACCTGATAAAGGCACTTGGAACCATGGAACCATCCCTATCCCACCATGCCAAAGGGAATACTACTTTCTGGTAATCATATTTGCATCACTGATTTGCTTAGAAGCGTAATTTGAGAAACATTGCAAAAGTAAACTTTACTGATCACAAATCAAACTTTATCACTTATTTTCTGTTGGATAAAAATCTGAATTTTAGCTAGACTGCTAATCATGTGTCCATTTCTCAGTTTACCTCATCTAACTACAGGAAAACTTAAGAACCAGACCAAAGGAAAAAAACTCAGTAATTTCCCAAATGACACTAATTATTCCATCTTTTCCTCACTATTCTTTCTGGTAATGCGGCCTGACCCTAAGGCCACCCCTACCACTGTTACACAAATGCTCTACCACTGAGTTATATCTCAGACCTTTTGGTATTTGTAATTTTCTCTTTTTTTGAGACAGGATCTCACTTGTAGTCCTGCCTATCCTGGAATGCACTCTGTAGACCAGGCTGACCTGAGACTCAGAGATCCGCTTGCCTCTGACTGTAAAATGCTAGGATTAAAGGCATGTGCCAGACTATGCCTAGCTAAGCATTTAATTTCTAATTTTTCCCTTCTTTTTGCTGTGATCAAACACGATCCATTTCCAACCGGATAACCTGAGAAGCATAGGGAAGACAGTTTAAAATCAACTTGAAATTATGGCGATGGAATGTTCTAGTTATAGCTGGCTATATCCAAAAGATGGCTACTGCCAGCAATGTACACAAGTGCATCCTCAGAAACAGAGCGATTCATGTCAAAAGTACTGTGGTGACCACTCATTTCTTAAAGCAAGAACAAGAAACAAAAACAAAACAATAAAAATCCGGAGTCAGGGGATAAGCAACTTAGCTCTAAGAACCATAATAGCTCAGTGATTATAACAATCTAGGAGGTTGTTCTCATAAACACAGAAATGGGTTCTTCCACAGGCTCTGGTTCTCAGGAAGAGTGGACAAAGAGGCCTGGGATGGGCTGGGTGTTGTAGACTACAAAATAATAGACAATTATCTATTTTAGACCTTAATGCTTTCATTGTTAAGAGTTGATTCCTATTTTTCTTTGACATCGTATTCCTCAAATTGCCAGGAGGACATACTTCCCAGTTCTTGGACTCTACCATCAGAAAGTTCTTTGACAATGACTGAGAGTTGTCCTTTTTGATTTCCACAATTGAGAACTTTTCATGTAAGCTGCACTGAAAAAAAAAGAAAAGCAGCCTTCTAAAAAAATCAGATTCTTTTAGAGATGAAAAAAAACTCCTTTAAATGATAGATGGACATACAAGAGTAACAGTCATAGATTCCAATCATTATTTTGATTTTTAAAAAGAAAAATGCTGTCCTTCTTATTCATGATTATTACAGGAACGAGCAGCTACTTGGATGGCATCTCTACTTGTTGATGAGCGCACACAGCCGTGATGAGTGCCGAGGTCACATCAGACTAGAACTTCCCCCCCACACACACACCCGTGCACCAGCTCTGAATCACTATTGCCGCTCCTGAGTGCTTTGTGGTGGTTAGTGTCCGTGACAAAGAATTGAGACAAAGGGCAAAGAAAAACTCCAGACATCCCAGGCCAATATCCAAGAGTCTTTATGATATGATTTACAAAATAAGACAATTTCTTTCAAAATCATCTTAAATTAATCCTGGGTAATGAAAAAAACAAAAGGAAGAACAAAGTCACACTTACTAGTCTTTAGAATATATAGAAAAAAGGTATTTAAAATAGCCAGGAGAAGGGTTAGTCAGCAGTTACAACACAGAGGCCCAGATGAGATCAAAATTACGAGCACACACTTACAGGAGTGTCTATATTTGCGGATCTCAGTAACTAAATTGGAATACTCTGCTGAGCCAGAGAAACAGCTGCCACTACCCTCAGGCTGACTTGAGATCACAGAACCCCTGGAGAGTCTCGGGGAGCATGACACTGCTGTCAGACTCATGAATGCACAGTGCTTGGAACTTTTTTAGTTCCAGATGACAAACTTCGTGTACTTTGATCATTCCTAATTAAAAATAATTTTTATTATTTACTTGTGCGCACATGCGCACTCGGAGGACAACTAGGAGCTTGCTCTGGAGCTCAGCCTCAGGTCATAATGCTGGCACAGGGGCTGGCACAGGGGCTGGCACAGGGGCTGGCACAGGGGCCCGGGCACTCTCACCCGCAGAGCCACTTTATGGGCCCGGTCTTTCCTTTTTGCAGAAATATGAGAAACAACAGAAGACTGCAAGCCTGCTAGGCTTCCTATTACTTCCATTTCCCATGCCCATACATTTTTCTGACCCTCTCCCACACCAGGCAGGATGTTGCTTGATCATTCATACACACACACACACACACACACACACACACACACACACTAGGGGAATAAAATCAACAGGACCGTATCTTCTAGGACTTCAGGATATTCTGGGAAAGAGATCTATAAATAATTATTAATACAGAGCCAAAGGAAGGAATGCAAGTCTCTCTGTACTGTGGAGAAGGTTCTGAATCAGAAATGCCCACAGGGAGGAAAAAGTGAAAGTTATTCTAGCAGAGGTAGCAGTATAGGAAAAGGCTGAGGCAGGGGACAGTATGTTCTAGGAAGAGAAGACGGACTAGGAATGGGGGAAGAGTGTGTTAGGGTCATCAGGCAAGACCGCTGTAGGGCACACACAAGCTAACAAGCCGGCCGTCTATCACCACGTGGCTCTGAGGCTCTCCACTCTGGATACACATTAAAATCTCCTGGGAATCTTTAAGGCAAAATACTGATGCTTATTATATGTCAGTATTGATGAACTGTTCTGGGCTGGGGCCTGAGTATCAATACTTAAAACAAAAAACTTCCCATATAATTCCAGTATGTGTCAGGGGTGAAACTCATACGCAGCTAGGATCAATACAGCTATTTACTCAGGATAATGGCATTAAAAGCTTGTTTTAAAGTTGGCAGGGTGACAGTGCAAAAGTAGAAGACAGAGAAACTTGGGGTAGCATGTGTTAGCGCACAGGCTCCTGAACACAGGCGAGGGGACGGGAACAGTTAGCCGTATTACTAACCTTTGTAGGTGACTAGAAGGTTAAGGTCCAGGAGACACAGGCATGTGTCCAAAATGAGCATGTGATTTCAGGGGACTCTAAGGTCCTTTCTAAAATGGACAGAGTTTACAAAAGACCCTGGAGAAATAACGGTATGGAGAGACTCCAGAGGTAGAGTCAGAGGCACTGAGACACCACCACCTCTGGCTCTGGAGTGGCCAATGGCAAACACATGCTGTGCATACAGCATCAGCAGTCACACTAAGCGCCAACACGTACGAGCTCATTGGTTCCCCAATGTTGAGAGATGGATTGCTCTCGTATCTATTTCATAGCCACGGAAACTGAAATTTCAAGATGGTGGTCAACTTGTCCAAGTCATCTGGAGATAAACAGGAGAAAAATAACGAAATCTTGGCCGTGTTCAAGCTCCTGCGTGTGCGGCCTAACCTCTTCCTCTACTCTCCCTCTGACAAATACACGGTTAATTAAACACAAGAGATGGAGGGTATAGCAGGAAAGGGTTGAGGACGAAAGGCAGGGGGACAAGTGTTAAAGAGTTTGTTTCAGACATGATGTGTTCAAGGCATTGAAAGACAGACAGACAGCAGTGGCTATTAAATCGAAAAGTCAGACGGGAGGCCCAGAGGTCAAAGTACGAAGGCACGGTTCTGAGGCACGCCAACATCACAGTTCCGTTCCGAGGCATGCCAACACCACGGTTCTTTTTTTTTTAAAAAAAAAAAAAAAAGTAAGAAAAGAAAGGGGAAAATCAACGTAGAGTTTTCTCAAAAAGCTGAGAATTGATCTATCTCAAGATCTAGCTATACTACGCCTGGGGAGTGGCCCCCACAGGCTCATTCATTTATCTGAATGCTTGGTCACCAGGGAGTAGAACTATCTGAAAGATTAGAAGGAATAAGAGGTGTGGCTTTGTTGGGGTAGGTGTGGCTTTATTGGAGGAAGTGTTACTGGGGATGGGCTTTGAGGTTTCAAGAGCACACAACAGGTGGAGGGTCGGTTGGTCTCTCTCTCTCTCTCTCTCTCTCTCTCTCTCTGTCTATGGATCAGGATGTAAATATTTCAGATACTACTCCAATACCTGTCTTTGTGTTACCACACTCCCTGCCATGATGATAATGGACTGCGTCTCTCAAACTGTAAGCCAGCCCCCAGTTAAATACCTCCTTTTGTAAGAGTTGCCTTGATCTCTTGAAATTTGCAGGCAAATGGATGGAACTGTAAAAAAAAACATCTGAGTGAGGTAACCCTCTAGACCCAGAAAGACAAACAGAGTGTGCACTCACTCATAAGTGGATATCAGATGTAAAGCAAAGGACAGCCAGGCAACAATCCACAGCCCCAGAGAAGCTGAGTAAAAAGGAAAACGCTAAGAGGGACACACATGGAGGGCCCCAGGAAAGGGAAAGGTCTCCTGGGTAAACCAGGAGTGGGAGGTAGAAGGAAGGGGTCAAAGGGTGGGATCATGAGGGATCAAGAAGACTGAGTTGGGGGAGGGATAGAAGGGGAGGTCAATGAAAGAAATATCTTGATAGAGGGAGTCATTATGGGATTAGGGAGAAACCTGGTGCCAGGGACACTCCCAGGAATCCACAAGGATGACGCCTACTAAGACTCCTAGCAACAGTGGAGAAGGTGCCTGAACTGGCCTTCTCCTATAATCAGATTAGTGACTGCCCTAATAGACATCATAGAATCTACATCCAATAACTGAGGGAAGCAGATGTAATGACCACAGCCAAGCACTAGGCTGAGCTCCTGGAGTCCAGCTGAAGAAAGGGAGGAAGGATTATGGGAGCAAGATGGATCAAGATCATTGTTAGGAAAACCACAGAGACAGCTGACCTGAGTTAGTGGGAGCTCACAGACTCTGAATGGACAGCTGCGGACCTGCATAGGACCAAACTAGGTCTTGTGAATGTAGGTGACAGTTATGTGGCTTGATCTGTTGTGGGGGGCCCTGGAAGCGGGACTAGAACTTACCTCGGTATGAAATGGCTTTTTGGACCATTCCCTGTGGTGGGATACCTTGCTCAGTCATGATACAGGGGGAGGGGCTTGGTACTGCCTCGACTTGGTATGCCCGACTTTGTTGGCTCCCCCAAGGAAGGCCTTATTCCCCTGAGGGGTGGATGGGGGGGTGAGAAATTGGGGGGAGCTGGAGGAGGGGAGGAAGGAAGAATTGTGGCTAGTATGTAAAACGTAAAATGAAAACTTAAAAAAAAAAAAGAGTTGCCTTGATCGTGATGTCTCTTCCTAGCAACAGAACACTGACTGAGACAGGGTACACCAAAGGACTCTACACCCCACCACAGGCACGCTTCCCCATCCACGGTCACTGCTACTTTAATCATAACAGCCAGAGATAATAATAGCCATCAGTAGACGAATGGATAATGAAAATGTTGTACATTTACACGATGCCATATTATTCAACTGTCAAGAAAAATGAAATTACGAAATTTGTAGGGAAATAGATGGAACTAGAAACAATCATCCTGTGGTAACACAGACCCAATAAGACAATTTCTTTCTTTTCTATGTGGATGTTAGCTTCAAAGCTTTCAATTGTGCTACAATCCAAATAGCCACAGAGGCTAGGTACCTAGTAAAGGGACTGGGGAGGATCTACCAAGGAAGGAAGAATACAGTGTTATGGAGAAGTCAAGGGAAAATCAGAACAGGACCCCATAGGGAGTGGGATGGAAGGGAAGGGAATACCATGAGGGACGAAAGGCTTTTCGTGAACCCACCTGGGAACTTCTCACTGAAGCTGTTTGGCCTCATTTGATGTTCTATAGTCTAAGTCTACCCACTTTACTACAAACGTTTAAACTTCATTTTCTCCTAGAGCTGAGCAGTGCTCATGTACACACTAACCTTCCAACAGGTTGATTCCAATTCTTTGCTACAGTGAATACAGCAGCAAACACAGAGGTCCAGATATCT
Source organism: Myodes glareolus (assembly GCF_982192425.1). Classification (NCBI taxonomy): domain Eukaryota; kingdom Metazoa; phylum Chordata; class Mammalia; order Rodentia; family Cricetidae; genus Myodes; species Myodes glareolus. The sequence continues at coordinate 49,423,662 of NC_142048.1, forward strand.
CAATGACAGGATATGGAGAGCTCAGGATATAAGCCCAGGAGGGAAATGGCTGGGTTATACTGAGATTCTGTTTTGAAATTTTGAGGACCCTACAAACTGATGTTCACAATGGCCGCATTAATTTGCACCACCAACCGTGCATAAGGTTCCATTCTCTTCCCATCTTCTCCAACACTGATGGCAGATTTCTTGATGACATCCATTCAGACTGGGATGAGGTAGGGGTGAGGTAGGGGAAGGGTGGGGTGAGGTAGGGGAAGGTAGAGGTGAAGTAGGGGTAAGGTAGTATCTCAAAGTAGTTTTAATTTAGCATTTCCCTGATGGCTAGGGATACAGAACACATTCAAAAACAATTATTAGCCATTATGTGGGTGTGTGTGTGCACGTGTGTGCGCGTGTGTGAAAACTGCCTATTTCAATACAACTGCCCATTTGATAATTAGTGATTTTATTCCCTTGGTATTTAATTTCTGCAATTCTTTGTAAATTTTAGGTATTAGCCCCTTGTCTGAAGTAATAGCTTTTAAGATGAATTAACATCAACATCTCTAAAACATATCTACAGAACAGAAAAGAAGGCATGCTATCAAACTCCTTTTATGAAGCTAATATTACCCTGGTACTCAAGCTAGAAAAAGAACAATAGCAAAAAGAAAATTACAGGCCAATCTAATGAACATACACACACATACACACACCCCCAACAAAAACAATAAAAAAAACCAATAAAATGATTTCCAATTTCAGCACTGTTAAGTTGGCTTTATTCTAGAGATACAAGTATAATTCAATATACACAAATCAGTAAGTGTAACAATACATCAGATAAATGGGCTCAAGAACAGAAATCATGATCTTAATAGAGGTGACAAGGCTTTTGATTAAAAAAAAAAAAGACACTGGAAATAGGAAGAACACATCTCAGCATAATAAAAGGTATACACCACAAACCTATAGCCACTATCATACCAAAAAGGGAAAACCTCAAAGCTGAAAGGCTTAGATAGAGCGGTAAGACACGGGAAGAAATAGGATACAACTAGGAAAAGATGTCAAAGCATCCTTATTTGTAGATGGTATATACAGACAAGAGACCATAAAGACTGAACCAGAAAACTCTGAAGTCTGACAAATACCAAAGGCCAGGATTCACAGTTAACACAAAAACCAGTGGCAGTCTCCAGTGGACCCAGAGAGTAACGGGGTACTAAGCTCACTCTGAATTCAGCATTTAGACCCCAGTGTTCCCACAGGCCACCTGAGACCAGGGACTTTGACCACAGCCCCCAGGCAGTTCTTCAGTGGATCCAGCAGTCTCCAACCCCTGGCCCAGCAGATTCACATAATTCAAAACATGACCAAGTTTTTGCTCCATCTGGTTACCTGCATGCTGAGTATGCAGCCCCACCCTTGGTGCGAGCCAAGATGGGATCCTATGATGGCTATTCTTAGTTGTCAACCCGACTGCACCTGCAACTAACTATAACTCAAACTGTTGGGTCCAGCTGTGAGGGTTTTCTTAATTAAATCATTTGAAGTAGGAAGACCAGTTTTAATCTGGAGCTTCTGGATTTTCTGAGCTGGTAAGATACACTTTAATACAGAACTTTTGAGTCTATAACCCATTCTAATACATAAACAAATCATTTGGGATTTATATTTATATATAAATACATTAATTATATCTAATATAAAAATATATTAGACATGTTCACTTTCTAAGTTCTGTTCCTCTAGAGAAGCCTGACAAATACAGATTTTTTATACCAGAAGAGGTCTTAGAGCAACGGAAGCACACGGATATATCTGCTCTCCAGTCCTCTGTCATAACTTAGCTCAAAGGGATTTTGATCATCTGTTTTCCCACAGAACATCACATTGGTTCACGATACTGATGACATTATGCTGACTGGACCAAGTGAGCAGGGGGCAGCGGCCACTTTGGATTTGTTGGTAACCCATATGTGCATCAGAGGATGGGAAATAAATCAACCAAAATTCAATCCACCTCCGTAAAATTCTTAGGAGTCCACTGGTGTGAGGCATGCATAGACACTCCTTCTAAGGTGAAGGATAAGGCACTGCACCTGACCCCTTCCACCACCAAGAAAGCAGCACGGTGTTCAGTGGGCCTGGATTGGGGAGACAGCACACTCTTCACTGGGGTGTGCTACTCCAGCCTATATCCCAAGTGACTCGAAAGTGGTCAGCTTTGAGTGGGACCTGTAACAGGAGACGGCTTTTAACAGCTCCAATCTGCTGAAACATAAGACTTGGCAGGCTCGAGGAGTACCTGAGGCATCAACAGCAGATAGGGATGCTGTTTGGAGCCTTGGGCAGTCCCCTATAGGCGAATCACAGAAGAGGCCGCAGGGATTTGGGAGCAAGGCTCTGCCATTGTCCGTAGACAACTATTCTTCCCTTGAGAGACAGCTCTTGACCCGTTGTCGGGCTGTAGTGGACACTGAATGTTTGACATGGGCCACCAAGTTATCATCATGAACTGAGTGTCCTTGACTCAGTGAGTCAAGATGTAAGAAAGATATGCACAGAAGCAATCTGTTATCAAATGAAAGTGTATGTGTGTGTGTGTGTGTGTGTGTGAGAGAGAGAGAATGGCTGGGTCCAGGAAGGTCCTGAAGGCTCAAGCAAGTTCCATGAAGCTGTCCCAATGCCTGGTTTCTACTCCTCCTACAATACTGTCTGCTGCCAAGCAGGCCCTTATAGCCTCATGGGGTGTTCCCTATGATTGGCTGACTGAGGAAGAGAGGACTAGGGCCTGGTTTACTGAGGGTTCTGCACCTCATGTAGGCACCACCCAGAAGTGGACAGCTGCAGGTTCAGAAACATAAATGGTGCAATTGTTCATTGGCTCATGGGCTGTAGCCATGGGTTGGCTGGATGGTCAGGACATGGAATGAGCATGAATGGGGAAAATTGGTGAGGAAGACATCTCGGGAAGAAGTATGCGGATAGATCTCTCCACATGGGCAAAGGGGGTGAAGATACTTGTGTCCCATGTAAATGCTCATCAAAGGAGACTCAGCAGAGGAGTTCAATTAAGTAGATAGGATGACCCACTCTGTGTACGGTCAATCTCTTTCTCCAGTCATCCCTGCCATTGCCCAATGGGCACGTGAACAAAGTGGTCGTGGTGGGAGAGATGGGGGCTATGTGTGGGCTTGACATGGGCTGCCAGTCATGAAGGCTGACCTGACTACAGCTGCTGCTAGGTAACAGGTCTGCCAAAAGCAGAGACCCACAGTGAGCCGCAGATATGGCGTCATTCTCCGGGGTGACCAGTCAACAGCCTGGTAGCAGGTTGACTACATTGAACCACCTCTTTTGTGGAAAGGACAGGGCTTTGTCCTTGCTGGAGTAGATACTCATTCTGGTTAGATTTGCCTTTCCTGCACATAATGCTTCTGCCCCCCCCCCCAAAAAAAAGGAGACTTCTAAAATGCCGTATCCACTGCCATGGTATTCCACACAGCACTGATTCTGGCCAAGGAACCCACTTCACAGCCAGAGAATTTGACAGTGGACCCATGAGCATGGAATCCCCTGGTCTTACCATGTGGATTTGATTGCTTGATAGAAAAATGGAAGAGCCTTTTGAAGGCAGTTATAGTGCCAGTTAGGTGGCAGCAGCCTGGAGGGCTGGGGCGAGGTTCTCCCAAAGGTGGTATGTTTGGAATCAGTGTCCAATATACGAAATGGTTCTTCCCCATAGCCAGGAGCCACAGGTGCAGCGATCAAGGGGTGGAAAGGGAATAGTCCACTTGCTATCACCTCTAGTGATCCACTAGGGGACTTTTTGCTTCCTGCTCCTGTAATCTAAAAGTTTTGGTTCCAGAGAGGGATAAGTTCCTGTCAGGAGATACAACAAATATCCCATTGATCTGGAAGTGCAGACTCCCCCCAGCCACTTTGGGCTTCTGATGCCCCGAAGCCAACAGGCTAAGAAAGGGATAACAGTGTGAGGCAGGGTGACTGATCCAGGTTACCAGAGGGAAACTGGATTGCTTCTCCATGATGGAGAATTAAGAAAGGAGGTTAAGAAAGATTATGTGTGGAGCACCAGAGATTCTTTAGGGTGTCTCTTGGTGCTACCATATCCTGTGATTAAAGTCAATGGGAAACTACAATAACCTAATCCAGGCAGGGTGACAAAATGCACAGACCCTTCAGGAAGGAAGGTGTGGGTCACTTCTGCAGGAAAAGAGCCAAGACCTGCTGAGGTGCTGGCTGAGGGTGGAAGAAATACGGGATGGGTATTTCTATATTTATAAATACAAGAATGGCTACCTAGTCTAAAATCTGTAATGCATTCATGGCTGTATGAGAGTTCTATCATGCTAGGCATAATTATAACCTGTATGTAATATATAACATGTATGTAATTGTATTATGAATAGCTACATATTAGGTGTAATTATGACCTGGTTGTTTTCTTTTGGAAATTAAGCATGGCAAAAGGAGATGACTGTGTGTCCAGGCGACAAGGGGGCCCTTGTGATGACTATTCTTGGTTATCAACTTGACTATATCTGGAATTAACTAAAAAGACACACACACACAAGTGGGTACATCTCTGAGAGTCCCCCACTGCTTTGTGGGGGTTGAGACAGGGTTTCTCTGTGCAGCCTTGGATGTCCTGGAACTCCCTCTGTAGACCAGGCTGGCATCGAACTCAGAGATTTGTGTGTCCCTACCTCCCAAGTGCTGGGATTAAAAGTATGTACCACCACTGCCGGGTGGATTTTCTTTTTAATTGAAATCATCTGAAGTAGGAAGATCCACCTTTAATCCCTATTTTTTGAGGCGGGAAGAGCTACCTTTATTCTGGGTTACACCTTCTGGTGTCCTACATGAAGGACATGGACGAAGAAAGCTTACTCTTTGCCACTTGCCCTTGCTCTCACTGGCAAGTCCGTTCTTCACTGGCATTAGAGCCTCCTTCCTCAGGATTCTGGTATTTACTGAAGAACAGCTGGATATTAAGTCTCGTGAATCACTGAATACTTGGAATTTCCACTGGTAGACAGCCACTGTTGGACTCATTGGACCACAGCCTATAAGCCATTCTAATAAATCTCCTATATGTGTATGTATAAGTTTACATTCATTCTTTAGGTTCTGTTCCTCTAGAGAACCCTAATACAGATCACCTCATTGATTCTACTTTACAACCAACACCAGTTTTCACAAGTCCCCAAAGCTGAACTTCCTGAAGACACCCCTCCAGAAAGACTAAAAAAAAAAAAAAAAACAAAAAAACCAAGGCATCCAAGTAGAACCAGAAGGGAAATCAGAACTGAAAGACAAGCCATTCAGCGGCTGTGCAATGCATGATAGAGTAGCTCAAAGAATATGACATAACTGTCTCCTCTGATCCGCATGCAACTGATCAACTCCCCGACACTGGAATCCAAAATCACAGAGCTGAAATGTCTGAGAAAGAATTCAGTGTCTCGTTTTTTAAAAGAATTATTGATCAGGGTTGAAGAGATGGCTCAGTGGTTAAGAACACCAACTGTTCTTCAGGAGAATCCAGGTTCAATTCAAAACTGAAAGTCGGCTCCTACAGAAAACTGGAATTCAGTTCTCAGTTCCCACATGGCAGCTCATAACCGTCTATCACTCCAGTTCTAGGGGACCCAGTACTCTCCTCTGAACTTCATGGTACCAGGGATGCACAATGCTTGCACATGTAGGCAAAACATTCATATATAGAAAATCTAAAAATTTAAATAAAAAGCAATTAATGATCATATAGATGAGTCAAACAAAGAGATCCATAAACAAAAGAAATCTAAGACCTTGACAAGATAGGCAAAAGATCAAAATAAGGAGGGGAAATTCAGCTGGAGACTGAAACAATGAAAAAGAATCAAAACAAAAACACATGAAATAAAAGAAATGGTCAATCAAATAGAACCCACATTAGAAAGAATCATCATGAGATAAAAATAAGCAAAGGAACAAAGTTCAAGATATGGAGAACAAAACGGAGACAATAACATAAACAGGCATATAAAAGAAAAAAGTGGCAAGAATGATATTTCCCAGAAGTCTGGGGTATATTCAGAAAGCCAAATCCAAGAATTATTGGTATAAGAGGAGCAGAGTTAAAATCAAATAGAATTATCTAACAAAATTATAGCTGAAACTGTCCTAACCCAGAGACTGAAGCAGACGTCCAGACACCAGAGGCACACAGAACTCCAAAATATTCATGACCAGAGAAGAAACTTCACGACACAGCACAGTCAAAATGTTAAAAATACAAAGTAAAGACCAATACTAGAAGGGGCATGAGAAAATGTCAACTCACATACAGAAATGTAAGAATAACCACAGACCTTTATCAGCAACCAGAAAAGCCAGAAAAGCATGGAATGAAATACTTTAAACTCTGAAAGTAAATAACCACGAACCAAGAATGCTATACTTATCAAAGTTATCTTTCAGAATGGAAAATGTCAGTTCACAATAAGGGACTGACTGTAGCCTGAGATTTTAATCTAAATAAGCCCTTACTTCCCCTACTGAGTAAGAAGATATACTGGTTTATGCCTTTAATACTTGCACATGGGAGAGAGGACAAGTTCTCTTGTGAGTTCAAGGCTAACCTGTCTTAAAAACAAAAACCAAAAAACAAAGGCATACAGGTATCCATATAATAAGTTTTAATCTATATAAACACCACTAGATATTATTACCATTTTACAGATAAAGAAACCAAGGTCAAATGACTTATAACTTGCCCAGTTCAAGATAGAATAGATAGGGGACAAATTACCACACACATTGAACATATATGTATCGTATAGATCTAACCTTATAAGATTTAATCTCTTTATGAGCCATCTGGTGGTTTGAATGAAAATGGCCCCCGGAGTCTTACATATTTGAATGGAAGGATTAGGAGGTGTGGCCTCGTTGGAGGAGCGGTGTTGTGGGAGTGACTCTGAGGCTACATCAGCCCATGAGCACTCTGCCTCATGCTCATATTCCGGCACTTGTCACAGTGCTCTGGACCCTTACTTTCTAATACACCTGCTCAGCTATGATGGAGCACATCTATGTCAATTCCTTTTGACCTCTCCAATTACAGCTTTGAGGCCACCTTTAACTGTGGCTACTAAAGCTCCTTCAGCTCTAAGACCCCAGCAACCACCAGTATGACCAGCAAGGCTCAGGCAGAGATATTCAGTGAATCCAACTGTGTAGGGTTCTTCTTATCTCAACATCACCATACGAGATACATGGCTTTTCCTGGACATTCTATACATGTATATAAACATCACAATGAAAACCATTATCTTCTATAATTAATAACAACAAAACATATATACAAGAGAAAAAGAAAAACAGAAGAGATAAGATAAACCTACAAATAACATAAGAAAAGTTTTTTTTTTCTTTTTTAAATTTTTATTTAATTTTATTTTGAGGCAGGGTCTCATAATGTTCCTGGCTGGCCTAAAACTCACTATGTAGACCAGGCCAGCCTGGAAAACACAGACATCTGCCTGCCTCTGCCTTCTGGGAGCTGAGAGTAAACAGATATGCTACCATGCCTGGTATTCAAGATAAAGTCGTTATAAACCCTGCTTTTGTTACAATACAACTGGAGTCTGGAGGAACGGGCAACACAATTTATAAGTTTTCTTGTGTAAGGAACAATGAGTCAGTTGTCCAAAGCATTTGCAGAATGTTATAATGTAATTACAAGATAACATAGGTTAATTTTAAGGAGACATGAAGTCTTTCAAAACAAAAGCTGACTGTCAGTGTTTTAAAACAACTTCAGGACTTAAAAGGAAATGCAAAAATCACAACACACCAGTAAAACTAGTTACTAGAGTTATGGCTACTTTTGTGTAGAGGACCTTTTATCTAATAAATGTCAAAGCCGCTGTGTTCGCTCCATTTCTAGAAACTGAGTATTAACACAAGTCCTTTCCAATAGTATTTACTTTCTCTTCCTGTCCTCCCATGTTGACTTCAATCATGTTTTTGCTGTAAAACTGTTGAAGTCATGTTATGCCTCGCTCTAATTTACTCCACAGAGTACGAAACAGTGAATTTTTAAACTGGCTTTTGTCATGAGAGAGTATTCTTTATTGACAGGAGAGTAGCGACTGGAAAAAGACATCAAGAGCAACATGAAAGAAGCCAGCCTGCAGAGAGAGCCTGGGAGCCTTCCCTCCCGGGAACATCCGATGAGCAGAATGAACAAAGCACCACCCATGAAATACTGACCAGAGCAAAGACGAGAGCTGGGTGGGGCCGGTGTGTGTGTGTGTGTGTGTGTGTGTGTGTGTGTGTGTGTGTGTGTGTGAGGGGGGGGCAGCCTCTCTCTCACACATTTAGAACCATTTAGAACTCCAGTTCTAGGGGACACAATACTCTCTTCTGACCTTCATAGCACCAGGGATGCACACTCCTTGCATACGCACACAAAGGAAAAACATTTATGCACATAAAATCAATCTAAAAATGTAAATAATAAATTAATGATCATATAGATCCTTCTTCCATTCTTGGGAATGTTTTCTCCTTTCTTAATGAGTTGCCTCAATTTCTATTCCACAATTTACTTAAAAGGAATGGCTTTTTCTTACCTATCCTATACCATGCTTTTCAAACTTTAATAAAACTGTCCTCAAAATACTTTCCATTTCCAATATTATCATTATGAATGAGACTAAGAGTCCCAAAAGGAAAATCCAGTTTCCCTGGTAATACCTGGTTGGCTTCACAAACATCACAATGGGAACAAGTACCACTCAAGCGGCCCAGACTTATAAAATGACTTATTCCTGAAAACAGAAAGGGTGCTCTCCCCAATAAATTTGAGTGAGTTAAGACTATGTAGACAACTGGGTGTGTAAAAATCCCACCAGGGAGACCAGATGCAAGAACCTACTGGATATACCAGACTGAGGAAATGGTCTTGCTCTTTTATCTGGACTACGTAGGCGATCAGAATACACAACTACGATGGCCCAAGACCTCGGTCCATCACTTGACACCTGGTGCATGCATCAAAACCAACAGGACTGTCTCTAGGCCTTCCACTTAGCTCAGTCTCTCCTGTTCAAACAGCCAACTCCACTGGAGATCCCCACCAATCCGTCTAACCACTCCTCTGTCTGGTTTGGGCCCACCACCTCATCGGTGCAGACTCGGCTTACTTCTGAAACCACTAGGAACTCTGCAGCAGCCTTTAATATCCACTTGTAACCTGTACACACGCAGATGTATTTACTGTGTGACGTGTTACATCACAGACCCTGCCCCTGTCTTGCAGACTATCAGGCCATACTTCTTGCCCTGTGTCTGCCAAGAGCTGAGATGGCCTTGATATGGCTAGAGCCCTGCCCCCTTGCTACTATTAATGGTTTAGTGTTTGGTTCCCTGCCAAGAGGATAAGCTATACCGTCAGGTAATGGGGAACACTCCCTCATCCCCACTCCACCACACAAACCAAAAGAAGCTGTAAGTCAAACTTAGTTTTGAAGGCTTTCCTTTAAACTATGTATGGCAGCCGTCTCTCCTTCTATGACTCCTTCCCAGACCTCAACACTCGCACCCCTCAGATCCCTCTCTCCCTCTCCCGACTCCTCGTGAAGCTCATCCTGAAGGATTTCATGTAAGCTCCTTTTTGAGCCTGCATGTTTTGTTCTAATGGTGATCTGTAAGAATGAGAGTTAAAGACCCCATATCGGGAGACAGGAAAGATGGCTCAGAAGTTAGGAACATTTATTGCTCTTGCAGAGGGCCTGGGTTTGGTTCCCAGCACTCACACTGGGAGGCTTACAGCTGCCAGTACTAAGAATTCTAGGCATTTTGACTAGTCACTGTATCTCTAGGAATGTAAGGATCAGACGCTCTCCTCTCCTTCTAAAGGTACCTGCATACACGGTGCATATAAATTCATTTTTATTTACATACAAATTTATCAATCTTCAAAAAAAAGGAAAGAAGAAAAACCCATGTTCATCGTAGCCAGATAACCAAGGAAAGTGGGATTATCTGGAAAATTGCCCCCACTGAAAGGGCAGTTCCTTAAAAATTTATTTATTCAATAACTTCTGCCATTTTCTGTGGAAAGACAAAAGTATGTTTGTCTATGACTCTGTCATGGTGTGCTTATGACAAAATCTTTAAGGAGAAGGAGCAATAACTGTCAATAACTCTTGAACAGTAAAAGGACGGCAGTGCTCTGAACTATCCTGACTAATTCTGAAGCAGCATCCACTGTCTAAAGTATTAATCTTAATTCCTAGAATCAGAAAACATAAGAACCCAATGTTCCAAGGAAAAGTTACTAATAACTGATTTATCTTAGATACTCAGAAAATACATAAACAGGAGCAATGTTCTGTGCACGGACTGATAACAAATCCATCTAATAACGCCTGTCTCCTAAGAACAAAGCAAACAAGAACCAGCGGAGCAAATGCACCATGACTGAACACTGTCAAGGAAACAGCATTAGTTGATTATAACTAAAATACAGACCAAATCCCAAAATACCAGAGACTGGACAATGGCTCACTGACAAGATGAAAATGGCTGGAGGTAGCAGATTAAGAGGAAAGCACAGCCATGTAATGAGACGGTACAACACTTACATGTATATACTGCTCTGGCCAAGAACCTGTTTGGTTCCTAGCCTCCCACAATTACCTGTGACTCCAGCTCCAGAGGATCTAATGCCCTCTTCTGGCCACCAAAGGAACTGTACTCACAGGCAGGTACACACAGACACATGGACACACAGAATTAAACATAAATATAAAAATTTAAAGATTCTTTAAAAAACATAAGGATTTAAAATAGAAGGTTGACCCATGGGAGAAGCTAAACACACGCACAAAAATTCTGACAGATGGTTAAAAAAAAGTACAACAGAGAACAAGTGGTTAGAGTAGATTAGGCAGGAGAAGAAAGGAAAACAGAGCAGGCTTCCTACTAGAAAAAATATTAAAATCAACCAAATGCTTTATGGAATTTTGCTTCACTAAATTAAAACACATGCTCTTTTTCTTGTATTTGTCCTTGTTGAGTAAAACATAAGTTGTAATAACAAAAATGTTTCTTAAATTACATAAATGTCAGGGTAAGACCATGATAGGAAGAGCTGAAAATATAATTTACAACATCATGTCTCTTACGTCTAACCAGAAACTTAATTCTAAAATTAGAACTCTAAAACACTGGCCTCTGTCTAAATGTGTACAGGCATAAGACCTTAAGGACTTACGTTTGTTTGGGGTCTTTTTGATTATTTATTTTGTTCTTTTTGTTTTTGTAGACAAGGTTTTTCTGTATAGCCTAGAACTTGCTCTGTAGACCAGGCTGGCCTCGAACTCTTGAAGTTCCAACGTCTCTGCCTCCCAAGTGCCCTGTAGACCAGGCTGGCCTTGAACTCAGAGATTCAACTGCCTCTGCCTCCCGAGTACTAGGATTAAAGGTGTGCACCACCACAAATGGCTTGATTCTTATTTTAACATCCAAATATGATTATTAGATTTTCAATGCTAAAAACTTGTCCAAAAGAACACCTTGAGTAGATAAATCAGAACTTGACTGAAAGAGTGCGTCATTATAAGGAGACAACTCTCTCACTCTATAGTCAATGAACGTCCATTTCTGTGGGGTGAGGGCATCGATATCCCAATAAACAGCTCCCGTTTCACCTCTTATTTATGTGATTTCTGTACCCAGAGATAAAATTGATGAGAAGTAGATTACGAGCTATTACAATCATGGAAAATAACTCAAATGTCATGCACCAAGTGGATGGGTTAACGAAGATAACGAATGTCTAGAAACAAATGTAGAAATGACTGCAATCTTCTCACTCATCTCTACAATGATCTTCTCTCAAGCTGCTCAGAGCCTTAAGAGGGTTGGAGCTGTTTCCTTAAGCCCGCCTGTCTTCAGCTGTTTACCAGCTTTCAATATTCTTATGAGTCAGTGGGCAATCCAGTCCAGGTGCAGACATCCAATACACTACTTCCAGCGTGAGACTTCCTGAAAGAATAGCCCTGGTCTGCTGGTCTCTATGAGGGCATGCTGAAACTAGGCATGTCACTCATATTCAAAGATGACATGGAAGCCAATCATGCTGTTTTCAAGGTAAGAGCCCTTAAAAAAAGAAAAGTTAAAAATCAACCAGATTAAAACCCCAAAATTCTTATCAGTAAAAAATCCTCACACAAAATGATACTTTAGCTAAAACTTAAAAATAAGTAGCATCAATAAGAAATTTTAATTTTTTACTTCAACTTTAAAATATACTTTAAAGATGTATCATAGGGCATATAACAACATTGCAAACAATAATTCTTGAAATTAATAAGAAGTATACATGGACATTCTAATGACTAATTTTTCAATTTTTATCTATCCTGAGTTCACTAAATGACTCAGTGCATCAGAATCTTTCACTAAAAACCACTTAGGGAGGAGCCTGACATGAAGGCTAACATGCCAATTGGATAAACACTGTTTTCTACTTTATGACTGTTTCTGTGTGTACCACGTGTGTGCCTGGCACCCGTGGAGGGCAGAACAAAGCACTGTGCATCAGATCCACTGGAAATAGAGTTAACAGTCGTGTGCTGCCACATGGGTGCTAAGAATTGACCCCGGGTTGTCTTAACGTCCAAGCCATCTCGCCAGCCCCTTGATGAGCATTTCACTATAGATTTCAACCCAAAATTCCCAAGTTAGTTTCTGAAATATTTAAACAAGACGTGAGCTGGGAAGCAGAATGCATGTCACTTCTCCACAGGACATCTCAAAATAAATGATGTTAAAGCAGTAGCTCTTCACCGGTGTATTATAAAGCAATCCTGGGATGAATGACATGACATACGTTACTGCAAAAATGATCTCTAACACAGAATACTATACCTTCATAGGGTCCGCCCACCGCCTTGGTGGCCCATGCTTCATTTAAAGGCACATCTTCTTGATTCGTAGACAGCAGTCGGGTGATGTACAACCCCCTATCTGTCCAGTGACATCTAGGGGTTTAGGAGAATGTAATTGTCCTTTCCTGGGCAATTTAATTCCACACTTCTGATTTTATTCCAGGGTTATACCAAATCAACCTAAAATTTTACATCTTGTTCCAACATTTAAAAAAAACAAGAAAGCACTTGGTCAGAAGAGGACTCCTGACCTTTTCTGAGTGTTGCCTATTGCTCAACACAAGCTGAAAAAGTGGGACCAAATTCCATCAGAGGGCAGAAAACCTGAGGACAACTTCAGTAATGCCCGCACCACCATAGATCACATTGGTTTAAGTCTAGCGAATGCTTAGGACGCCAGCGAGCTGCAATGTGTCCCCAGCGTGACTTTATTTGGCAGAAGCAGTCTGACACTAAAGGAGGAATGTACAAGTCATTGTCCTGGTAAATCATTATCCTAGAACCCAACAGCCACCAGGATAAAACCTTTACTCAGCCCTCATCTTAGTCCCTGCACCGAAGTGTCTCTGAGCCTCCGTTATCAGCCTCCTATAGCAGGAAAGCACAGAAACGCCTTTGCAGCGCAGTCGTCCAATTTATTTACTTATTTATTTTTGGCTGCCCTGAACTTTTTAAGGATTAAAAAAAAATGTATATTGTGTCCATGTGTAGGTCAGAAGACAACTTTGGGAGTTAGTACTCTCTTTCCACTCACAGAGCCCCAGGAATCGAACTCACGGCAGCAGGTTTGCTGACAAGTACCTTTTTACCTGTTGAGCCATCGTTGAAACTTTTAGAAGTACATCTTTAGGGTTGGATGGAGAGTGACAGATCACTCCTTTAGCATGCACGAGGCTCTGATCACTAGCACCACAAAATTAATTATTAGTTAATTAATAGAGGAACATCTATTTTATTTATTTAATATATGTAGTTGTTTCCATGCATGTGTGGATGTGCACCACATGCATGCCTGGTGCCATGGCAGACAGAAGAGGAGATTGGCTCTCCTGGAACTGGACTTATGATGGATGGGTATAAGCTGCCAAATGGGTGCCGAGAACCAAATTCAGATCTTCCGCCGGAGCAGCAAGTGCTTTTAATCACGGAGTCATTTCTCCAGTTACCCCGACCCTCCTCAAGAGCACCTTTTATAACTGCAAAAATAGCCTTTTGTTTTTAGATTGTTCAAATTATAAAGTAAACCTCCTAGGCTGGGGAGATGGGCTCAGTGTTACATAAGCATGAGTTCTGGTCCCTAGCACCAACATAAAAATCCCTGTTGTGTGGGATCTCTGGGGCTTGCTAGTCACCAACACAGCTCCAGGTTCAGGGAGAGACCCTGTCTCCAGGGAACAAGGCAGGCCATCTGACATCTTGCTTTGGCCTCTGTGCACTGGCAAACTGACCCCCCCCCCCCCGCCCCGTTCCGACAGAAATAAACCAACTCGGGAGAGAAGCTTGGCTGGCCCGGGAGCCAGACTACCTATTCTATTTAATTTGCACATCATAATCTTGGGTAAGAAAGCTTTGCTGCGCATTCATTTCCTCCCTTGGAAAATAGATTATAACTACCTTCTGCTGTTGAGACACAAATAAGTGAACATGAGAGGGGACAGGGACATTGGCTGGTACATTTTTAGCACTGGACAAACATTACTCTTCATTATTTTTTGGCACTAAGTTTTTACATTGTTTCCTAAGTGTACTGGTGCAGGAGACTTATCTGTATTCTGTCAATCATGTATTTTAATAAAACGCTGATTGGCCAGGCAGGAAGTATAGGCGAGAAAACCAGACAGGAAGTAGAGGTGATGTAATGAGAACAGGAGAATTCTGGGAAGCAGGAAACTCCCTCCGCCACTCCTGTGCAGACCACCGAAGAGGTAACATGTAAGCTGCCCCCGCTGGAAAAGGTACTGAGCCATTATGGCTAACATAGATAATGATAATGGATTAATATAAGTTACAAGGACTAATAAGAAGCCTGACCTAATGGGCCAATCAGTTTATAACCTTATGGAGTCCTGTATGTGATTTTCTTTGGGCTTACTGGCTGTGGGGTACTGGGCGGGACAGAAACCCCAACAAGCCGGCCCCTCATGTTACACGTGTACACAAAGTTTGCCCAACTAATATGTTACCAATGGTTCACGATATATTTGATGTTTTCCCATGATAACTAGTATTTACTCAATAGCCAGACAAGCCAACTCTGTATAGACATACCAGATGCTAAGGCAATTCTTAAAATAGTGCTGTATAAATAGGTACGGCCTTAAAAAATATATTGCATTTGAAGTGAGGGAAAAAAAACTGCACGAAACACTAATGTAGCAACATGAGGTCATTAAGATTAAACACCAGCCAGGCAGTGGTGGTGCACGCCTTTAATTCCAGCACTTGAGAGGCAGAGACAGGCAGAGCTCAGTGAAGTCAAGGCCAGCCTGGTCTACAAAACAAGTTCCAGGACAGCCAGGACTGTTACACAGAGAAACCCTGTCTCAAAACAACAACAACAAAAACAAAACAAAACAAAACAGAAAGAAAAGGAAGGAAGGAAGGAAGGAAGGAAGGAAGGAAGGAAGGAAGGAAGGAAAGAAAAAAAAATGAGGCCCCAAATGGCACTCTGTAAAAGACACACAAAGGAGTGGGATTCGATTACAGAGGTGAGGCTGGAGGAGCCCCACACATAAGGGCAAGAAGGACCTAAACAAAAGGAAACAGATCTATCTGGTGCAATGTTTATTCCACAATTGCTTTTCCTGGCCAGGCTCTGTCCCGGGCCCTGGAGATAGCCAACAACTAACTCACAGCAGAAACTGGTTTACTGTCTGTGGGCTAAAGGGCACCCACACCAGAGACAAGTTTTCCACTGAGTTTTGGCAATGTCGGGAACAGAACCCAGGGCTCCAAGCATTCTAGGCAAATTTTTACTCTGAGAGCCAAGTTTTGAAGTGATGAATGAGACAGGCCTGGCTTCCTGTTACATCTCGGATGACTTATGGACAGGAGCCGAGGAGACTGTGCCAATCCTACAACTTCACCAGGTGACAGACGCACAGAAATGACTGATGGGAATAATTCAGTAATTTTTCATGTATTGCATTACATTATAAATCTATCCATTGTGTATAGATTATATTAAAGGAACAGTCTCTGTAATTTTTTATACAAATGACATGACAGATTTACAAATTTCATTGTCACTCTTACTGGGATAGATTTTGCTCCTATTGCTAAAATTTTGCCCATAGGAAAACCTACTAAGGCCTTGCCTATTCCGCTGTCTGTTTGGGGGATTCCTTATCACTACCATCTCTTCCCTTTTTCTTTCTTTCATCTACCAATGACCGGCCCCCAAATATCAAGTACTTGAAGAGGCACCTATGTGGTAGCAAGAATTAGTCACACAGAAAAGAATTCACTACAAAGACAACTTGCATCCTTCTCCCCCCCCCCCCAATACCTCCCTCCGTCCCTCCCCCAAGGACATCCGTCCTCAAGTCAAGAAAGGAACCCTTTGGTAAATACCAACTAACAAAGCTTTTCCAACTTCCATTTCTTCCTGATGACACACTAATGGAATTTTCTGATAAGTTCTAGTACGCTAATTTACCCTCAAGCACAAGCTTCCAACCACTTCCTTCGGTCTAATTGTCCCAGCCACGTCTCCTCTCATGCTGCAAGGCTCTACCGTCACCCTCACAAGTCAGTTCAGAACTGTTATGGCTACATGAGTCATTAAAATTTATAAACATATTCTAATCTTATACTGGACAAAATACTGAATATGTGTTTTAAGATACTTAAACCCAAATTAAAAAGTTAGGCACATAAAATGTTTTTCCATTCAGAGATACGCCTACCTCTGCCTCCCCAGTGCTGGAATTAAAGGCATGAGCCACCACTGCCCAGCTGGGCACATACGATTTTTACAACCACCTACAATACAGAAAATCTAACATTCTTAATATTCAAATGCTCAGTGAAACCCTGACACGCCTGAGTGCGGTGGTGCACACTTCTGATCCCAGCACTCAGAAGGCAGAGGTGAGCAGGTCTCTCAAGTCCAGGGCTATCCTGGTCTACACAGATCCAGGTCAGCCAGGGATACATAGTGAGACCCTAAAAAGATCTAAAAAGAAAAAGAAACAGAGACACTCCAAAAATCTAACAGCCTGCGCACTGTTTTCTTAGTTTGGTGTTGAAAAGATAACCTTGTCACACTTTTGCCCTAAGTTAGGAACTGTACTATGAAATACAAAGGACTCTTGGAGTAAGGGTCGCTCTGGCTCTCGGTACCGTTGCTTGATGCACACCCTAGCCTGTCCATTTTCTGGCCATATTGTGCAATGGGCACTTGGATAAGTAAGAACCATGCGGCTTTGTAAACTGTTTAATACCCAACGGGATTAACTGCAATCCTATGAACTTTTAAAGTCACACTAACTTGCTGAGTTTCTTTATGTGACCAACAAACACCCTGATTTTCACAGAAGAAACAATTATTTAGTGTAGACATTCTATATGGTAATGCATTCGAATTAAACCCACGTGTTGTAAAACTATGGACATTCTATGCTTAGGCGAAAAGTTACCCTTAAAACGAACTGATATAAAACATCTATGAACGTCTGGCACTGTCCTGGCAAACACGCAGCAAACAGCACAGTTACCCTTTCTAATTTTTTCTAACCTTAAACTCAAACTAAATGGTTAAAAAATTATGTACATGACTGCTTGTATATGTAAATGCAGATATATTGATACTACAAAAAATGTTGCTATGTTACTGTATCTAGGGAAAGGTGAGTTTGGAAGAGGCAAGACAACTTGCTGAAAGTTACAGTATTAATTATTTGATCTTATCTGTGCATACCAATTCAACGGAACCGCTACAATGCGAGCACGAATTATAACTAGAAGTCAGTTGATCCAGGAGAACTTGCCCCGCTGGAACAGCTAAGCCCTTAAGCACGTGGACAATGGGCCGCTTTATTTGCATGGTCAGGACTAACCTGGGGACTGCTCGGTTTAATGGCGAAGCTGCTATCCCACACACATTCATCACCTGCCTCACGCTGGGAAACGTTCTCGTTCAAGTCGCTACGCAGAGTTCTTTTTATTTCCTCCCTCCCTTTTTAAAAAAACACACCCTAGCCATTCAAGCCAAGAATGAGAGGGCGCCCGGGCCACTTCCAGCGTTAAGAACACTTCGATCGCCTTGGGCTCGCAGCGGGGAAGATGAGGAGACCGAGCAGCAGCCAGCCAGCTTCGTCTCCGGAGCACGCGCCACCCCGCGACCGCCCCACCGCCGAGGGCCTGAGCCCGCCGCTTCCCGCCCGCCCGCGCCGACCCGGACCGCGGCTCGCGCAGACGGCCCGCTCCGCTCTCGCCAGAGGCGGCACCGGGGCCACCGCCGCGGCGGCGGCGTCGGGCTCGCATCCCGAGAGAGGGAGGGAAGGAAGGAAAACCAATAACAAAACCTGGCTTCTCGTTCCCTCCGGAAACCGCGGGCCGGCAGGAAGTGACGAAGGAGAGGTCGTCCGGTTCGCTGGGTCTCGGCCCGCGCTCCCCGCCCGACTCCCGGAACAGCCGGAGCGGAGCCGAGCGGAGCCGAGCGGCGCGGCGGCCTCCGCACCTCCGGAGCCGCAGAGCGCTCGCCCGCTCGCTCGCCCGCCCGCGCGCGCGACCGCGTCACCGCCCCGCCCCGGCCAGCCGGCCCCGCCCCGCCCCGTCCGGTCCCTGTCGCGGGGTTGTGGGTCAGACCCGGGCTTGGGTCTCCGCTGCCGACGGCACGACTGGAACGTTGGACGGCCTGTCGGGAAAGGACCGTCCTGTATGTCACCGGGAGCGGATTGCACAGGGCACGTGGCTGGAGGAGGCCAGGTTTGGGCGTCGGATCTGTGTGCCGCCTCTGTCCCTTCCTTCCTGAGCCCGTGTGGCCTTGGGGTGACAACCACCGCTGTCACCTGTTACAGAGTTGCGGTGCCTCCAAGCAGGCTGGTTGCATACAATATCATTCGGTTGTGAACTGCCCAGTGCTCAAGTCTCAGATGTCCTCCTTCCTCAGGCCTGTGAGCGTGCCCCCTTCTGCTTCAGGACCTCAAACCCCATAGTGTCTCAGAGAACCAGGAGAAAGAGTCTTCCTCTCACAGGGCTTGGATTTTGATGTTAGAATTGGTGTTTAAGCTGCATTTCTATGGGGGAAAAAAGCAAACGTTTCAGACGAGAGACCAAAATAACATTCTAGGCATGGTGGCAAGTAATGCTCACTTCTAGAACGGTGGAGACAAATTTAAGAACTTAAGATAATGTCTCATGATTACCAGAAAAGAGTTTTTTCATCTAGAAGTAGGTCAGCCTTAAACTAAATCCTAATGGATGCATTTCTGCATATCTCTGGATGTTCATGTTGACTTGCGACTTCATCTTCCTACTGTAACGACAGTACAAGCGTTACTTCCCAGGATAACCGAGGGAAGGACTCAGTTTTCTCGAAAGAACTCTGACTGTCACCCCCTAGCAAAAATCTTACTGGACCATTAAGTACATAGAAATGAACCCCTGAACATTTTATTGAGACCGAGGATGAAGGGTGCGTTTGCGCACACTTGGTTAGACTACACCTAGTGTGTGGGCGGACTGGTCAAAGTACCATGTCTGCCCCGCCACTCGGAGCTCTCCATTCCCCGTTGTCCTACGGAGCGAGCATGCTCTTGATCGTGTTAGGACTAGGAGAGGCCTGCCTTCCGTGCTAGTCTTTCATAGCTGCAGGTCTAAGGCCATTCATCTCCCAGGACCCATGGAGGAGAAGTGTTATTGCATAGTACTGATGTTTTATACTAAGTGTTGTATATCTCAGGATTCCACTTTGCCCCTCTGGATCAGCAGTCATCAGAAAACTTTTTTCTAGATACAATTATAGAGTGGCCTAGTAGGAAGAAGCCATGTTCTGGATAGGAGTGTGTCGTTCACTCAGTGGCACTTGGACAGCGTTCTGTCAGAAGTTGTAGCAAGAAGTTAATATGGTTCAGATCCAATGGGCATTGGGAAGCACTTTGTTAATTTGTCAGATAAATAAATGGCGCTCACTCCGTATCCAGTGGCCATTGCCGCCTTATCCCATTTCTTCCCTAATTTCTTCACTCCCGATTCTGAGTGCTCTTCTGTTGCTGCATGGTTGTCTGAGCTCCCTCCGGCACCTCCAGCCACACACTCAAAACTTACCTTCTTCCAGACGGCATCATGGTTATTGCCCTTTTGGCATCTTGGCATTTACAATGGTCAAAATGACACATACTAAGGGAGGTTGTAGTGTTTGGTCCTCCAGAAGTGTCTGTATCTAAAACAGACTTGATTATTTACTATAAATCAAAAAAAAAAAAATCAGAGAACCCCCTGGAGTTGAATTTTAAAAAATAAGAGTTGAGCACCTGATTCCTGTTCTTCCACTCAACCAAAAGCCCATAGCATTAATCATTAGTATTTAGTAAGAGCTACCCTCCTATTTAGATCTTAATGTTTTAAGTCTTTTATAATGAAGTTCTCTTTATTGTTCCTTGACCAAAATATTTTCACAAGACGGGTGTTTGTACCCATCGGACCCCAATACATGAAGTTCCTGTTGTCTCCGATGTCAGGAGTTGAAACCGGAGGTCTATTTGTCTTGTCCACTCTACTCCAGATGAGCGCGCTAGGTCTCCATACATCTGGCAGAAACTCCAGGTTGAGTGCACGCCACCTGGCTTAGAGCAGCTCTTTCCTGGAACTTCATCCTGTATTTTATATGGACAAGTGGGAAGAAAGAAAATACAGGCTAATTAACCTGCCAAGGGAAACAGCCTTAATGGCATTTGCCTAGCTTACAGAATAGACTGCAAGATATTTTTGTAGAAGAACTTCTGCATCACCTTTATTGTTGAAGCAGAAACAAAAGACACAAGAGCTTTGTAACTAATGTCTCAGACCTTTCAGGCATTTCTTTCCTTGGACTAAAACATGCCTTGGTAGATACCGCATTAGGCTTGTTACCTGCCATTTGCTCATTCTCCTTTTTGTAGACTCTCTAAAACACTTCTGAATTGCTTTCATGTTTTCTATCATTTAACCGAGACTCATTTTCTGTTCAACACAAGGGAAGAACCCTGTTCTTAAGGATAAATTCAGTTCTCACACACAAAGAAGAAACCCTTATTCTTTTACTTGCTGTCTGATACATTTGTGGTTATCAAACCAGCTTTCCGTGGGAATGTCCAAAGAGTGCATGATTACGAATAAGGAGCAACGTAACTTTTTATCTCATAGCTTCTTTTAGCCTAGTTTGACAAATGGGCACAGTTTGGCCCACCTCCAAGTGTGCAGGCATGTTGGGAGGCACATGAATCGCAGTTAGTGCCGGCATGTATTTTCTGGCTTGTTGTCATAGAGAGACAGGTCTGCTAAGACTTCTGCCCATGGTCTGAGTCTGTGTTTCTAAGGGTTCCGTGTTTTCATCTGAATGACAGCTACAATGTGAAAACTGCAGTACCATTTCACATTCAATTCTTTTAGCAGTATTTTTACCCTACATTTCAACATTTATGTAAGAGTTGTAATATTTCAAAATTAAAAATGGGGAAATATGTTTTGTATCTTTATGACCAATATCTGGGCTCAATATCCCTTTTCCTATAAGAACCAAACTAAAAATATATTTTAGGTTTCATAAATACTGAGGAAAATTGAAGCACATTTAGGCTCATAATGTACCTACTTAGGGACTGCAGGGTAGGTAGTTCAGGGTAAAGAGCATGTTTAGTATATGTGTGACCTGGGTTTGATCCCCAGTACCCCTAAAACAAATGCAAAGAATGAACGTCATGTACCTCTTTCCAAGTGTAAAATCATTCTTAGCTGGGCCATGCAACAACAGTTGGTGGCCATGTCTCGTCACCCTTCCTTTCTCTTGCAGATCCCATGGCTGGAAGTTATGGCGTGATGGGTGATGATTCTATTGATTACACGGTCCATGAAGCGTGGAACGAAGCCACCAATGTATACTTGATAGTGATCCTTGTTAGCTTTGGTCTCTTCATGTACGCCAAGAGGTAAATAAGGGCAAAGTGTTTACGAGATTTAAAGGATCATGATGTGATTTGTTGTTGTTTGTTTGTTTGTTAAATGCATAAAAATATTTCTTCAGAGCCGGGCAGTGGTGGTGCATGCCTCTAATCCCAGCACTTGGGAGGCAGAGGCAACCGGATTTTTGTGAGTTCGAAGCCAGCCTGGTCTGCAGAGCGGGTGCCAAGACAGACTCCAAAGCTACAGAGAAGCCCTGTCTTGAAAAAACAAACAAACAAATATATATTTCTTCAGAAATTGTGTCACTGGACTGAAAGGTGTTGTCTGTGCAGGCATTGGCAACTGAGGCTTGATCTGGAACTCATTTCCATATCAGTTCTGTGTAACAGGACCTGCCGCTCAAAAGTTTGGTTGCTATCACTTCTAAAGTAGCCTGACTTCATCACCAGCATTAATGCTCTGTCCCCTGCATTGAACCAACTTTAAAAGTATTTTCGGTTCAAGCGTCTGAAATACAAACACACTTGCTGCCATGTAGTCAGCAACCTCCGTCCACCTTCTCCTTGTTGACCTGTTGACGTCCTCCTTGACTGTTAGGCATGGCACTGTACTAGTTTGCTTCCTATTGCTGCGATAAAGACCGTGACCAAAGTGACTTGCAGAACAAAGAGTTTGTCAGCATACAGGCCGTGGTCCTTCTTGAGAAAGTCGGTACAGGAACTCAAGATGGGAACCTAGAGGCAGAAACTGAAGCAGAGGCCATGGAGGAACATTGCGTGTGGCTTGCTTGTCTCTTTATCTTTGTGTCATTGATATCCCATGTGGTCCAAATTCCTAATAGACATTTTCTGCCTTCATTTCTGGCGTAGCTTAGTTTAAATGTCCTTTTTAACTCTTCCTGGTTTTCTGCCCCTAAGTCCAGCAAAACAGTGATAGAATTAATGATGATGGTGATGGTGGTGGTGGTGATGGTGGTAGTGATGATGGTGGTGTTGATGGTGATGATCCTGTTGGTGGTAGTGGTGGTGATGATGGTGGTGGTGGTGATGGTGGTGGTGGTGATGGTGGTGATGGTGGTGGTGATGGTGATGGTGGTGGTGGTGATGGTGGTGATGGTAGTAACGATGATGATGGCTAGGGTGTGTATTTTGAAAAGGAAACACAGTATTTTACTGGTAGGTATATATTTCAGGACATTCTCTACTGAGGATTTAAAGAGTTATTAAGTAGTTTATAATAATAATTAATAATTTCTGTTTGGACTTGGGTACACTGCACCTACTTATACTTGCCCTTGCATGCCCAGCAGCCCCCTCTTAGTGGCTGCACTGCCAGGTATGGGTGTGAGAAGGTGCCACATGTCAGCACAGATCCACTTACGTGTGACAACTTTTCTCTAAAAGAGCTGCCGCCTCCTTCCCACTTTTCTTTTAAAAGCAGAGATGCACTGCTCTCGTTTCTAAAAAGATACCCCGCTGGAGCTATGTCATTAAAGAACATTTTTATCCATGACTTTCCCAAACTAAGGTTGGCTCACATCCGGTATATTCCCCACTGCAGTGATTTGTCTTTAGCTGGATATTGCGAAAGAGAGGAATAGTGACCTGCTTTCTTGTTTATATACTGTTGTTTGTGATATGCCATTTTCCCTAGAACTTAGTGTTTAGCAATACAGTATTGTGTGTGTTATAATGTGTTGAGCAGCTTTCTTCCTTGTGATACCATGCTCTACACAGAGAGCTTGTATGTTAGTGAAGAATAGAGTACTTCACAAGAAGAATTTGTTTCATGCTTTTAATGGATTGTGAGACAATTATGTAAGTTTTCAAACAAATCTGCATTGGTTTTGTGTTTTAGGAATAAAAGGAAAATTATGAGAATATTTAGCGTGCCACCTTCAGAAGAAACCTTGTCAGAGCCCAATTTTTATGACACAATGAGCAAAATTCGCTTAAGACAACAGCTGGAAATGCATTCCATTTGTAAGTATGTTCTTTGCCGAGCTGTATGCATGGCGTGTTTTAAATAGATTTTCTATTGAGCTCAGTTAGCAAAAGGTTATAAAATATGGTTGTTTATAGAAACTTAAACCTTTTTCAGACACAACAAGGCAGATTTATCCCGAAGTTATAGCTGTTAAAGCTTTGGCCTTTCTGTCGCCTGAGGCCTTCCATAACCTTGAGAGGTGATCATATTCTTATAAGTTTTGCAGAAATCGAGATTATAATCACCATTTGATACCTCCATTTCTTCTTCTTCTAATTCCTCCTCCTTTGTACTTCTCATTTGGGATGACATTGAAATGATCAAACAGTAGAACACCAAAGCAGTGTAAGAATGGCTGTCAGAACTTGCAAGATCAAGGTACAAGACCAGAAGTTACATTTAAACAATATTGATACAGCCTGTAGTACCAGTCACTGCAAGCATGGATACAGGAAAAAATAAACACATTATATATGTATACATATATAATGAAATGTGATCATATGAAAAACAGTAATCTTTACCTCATACTAAGAATGCTGGAGTCTCAAGAGAGACATTTATTTTTGGTATTATAGACACACACAAGGTATTAGGCTCAATAAAAGGACATAGAACAGTATCTACTTAATATTGGGGCTCGGGATTCCCCCTCTGTTGATATGTGGGCTCAGTTGTGTACCAGGCCGCTGGATGTTTCAGCTCTTGTGTGACTCTGGAGCTCTTAGACAGGCAGGCACCAGCTCTAGACGGGGAAGATGGGCCTTGCGCCTCTGCTTGTCTGTTGCTCACTGATGAGCTCTAAATGCACCTCATGCTGAAAATGGACCATAATGATTTACTTCCTAACTTCTTGTTCCCTTTTATTTAAAGCTTACCAGCCTTATATTTAGGTTTATTTAACTTTTTTAGTCTAACATTTTTGGCTCTATCATAGGACTGATGGTCTGGTCTAGTATCTAAAAGCATTAGATTATGTGGTTGTGTTTGGGTATTTGTTTGCTAATTTTATTTTAATGGGTTTTTGCTAAAGCTCTTTTAAAAAGAATAATGTATCACTCTACTGTAGTTAATATTTCTGCTACAATTACAAAGGGAAGTTAGGAATGGAGCCATCAACCCTTTCTTTTTTTTTTTTTAATCCTTTCAGCCAGTGTGTAAGTGGATCATCAATTTCTGACTTTTTGTTAATTCACTGGCAAGGGTCTCTGCTTCAGTTGCTGCCTCCGGGTTCCTGCCTTGACATCCCTGTATGATAGACTATAAACTGTCAGCTGAAATAGACCCTTTCCCTCCTGAGTTGCTTTGGCCATGGTGTTTATCACAGCGACTGGAGAAAGCACACCAAGACGTGCACACCCCGACAGCCGGCTGCCACCCCAGGTCTTCACTCAGGTCTTCATTCTGTAGAACACGTGGGGGTTGTAAACAGGAAGGCTATCCTGGACTTTTAACCTGGATCTTCCTGGTCACCTTGTGAGGGGAGCATAGGAGCTGACTCTCAGCCTCGCTTCTCTCAAAAGTCCTCTTAGGCTTCATTCGAAGTGTTGGGGAGAGACCAAGATCTGGCAGAGTGGGACACCCAAAGGTGGGGCAGGATGCATCTCCTACACACAGAGACCAAGGGCTGCTCTTTCCCAATATAGCAATCCTGGAAGATGTCCATCTCCCAGATTGTGAGAAGCAGTCCCCCTCACTTTATAATAAGAACGGTGGAGCCACAGAGTAGCCAAAGCAAGACAGATCTATTTTCAGTTATGCAGAAACGAAAACCAGCCTATACAGAAAGGGAAAAATGGCTGATGCTCCTATTTGGCACAAAACAGTGGCTTTTATGTCCTAGTTGCAGTTTTTGCTCCTTTTAATCCTCATTGGTTGAGTTCTTTAGAGAGACCAATCTTCCCAGAGCCTTAGCGTTACTCCCTCGCCAGATTCCCCAGCCGTTGGTTCCAGACCCAGCTGTAGCTAATGAATATCTTGAGGCATTTTAATCCCCTCCTTCCTTTGTATATGGGCTCATTGAAACAGCAGATTTCCTGTAACTTTTCACCCCAGACATACAGGTGCCAGCTGCCAGCTAGGAAAGGCAGATGCCAGCGCCTCCTGCTCGTCTGGGTTCTCGGGTGAGATCTGAACAGACCTGTCTCTGAAAGTAGACCATAACTAATTTCTTACAGTGTGTTCCTCCCATACCTCTCCATCTCCACAAATCTCCCTCAACCTCAAGGTCTCGTCTAAAAAACAAAAACAAACCCCGTTAGTTCACTTACTACTGACCATATGTCCATGGGTATAGGGCCATCCACTAGAGTGTAGGCAACCTGTCAGTGACCACACCCTCAAAGAAAGACGCTTCTCCCTCCCTCAGGCAGCTGTTAACTGCCAACAGCTCTTCAGTGAAGGTCAGGGCTTTGGGAGATCCTCCCCATGTATGTGCAAATTTTAGTTGACTTGATCTTGTGCCCTTCCTGGGCACATAATCCCTCCTTCTGTGAGTTCATGGGTCCCATAGCCATGTTATTTCCAGAAGACTTCTCCCTGCCCCCTGTCTATTATGGTCTTTCTGTCTTCTCTTCTGCAATGTTCTCTGAGCCTTGGCAGTGACAGGAGATGTGTTATTCAGTAAAGATGTCCCATTTAGGGGCCAGGAGACAGCTCGGTGGTTCCAGGAGACCCAGGTTTGATTCCCAGCACCCACACTGTGGTTCCCGACCCTCTGTAACTCCAGCTTCAGAGGATTCATTTCTGTCTTTTCCTCAGGCACTGCACACACAGTTCACACATATGCATGCGATAGAATACCCATGCATGTCCATCAGTCTACTTTGGTTTCACCTAGAATTTGCTGCCAGTGCTCAATGGATCATGCCCAGTCGAGACTTACTGGTATATTGGCATCTACGTGTGCTCCAAGCTAAACCCACAAAACAAAATGTTTGAAACCAGGCTGTACATCTGAGAGAACATGTGACATTTGTCTTACTGGGCCTGAGTTACCTCATTTAGTATAGTTGTTTTATAGTTCATCCATTTCCCTGAAGATTTCATGATTTTATTTTTCTTCACAATTGAGTAGCATTCCATTGTGTGCATGTACCACATTTTCCCTGTCTGTTGATGGACACGTGGGTTGATTCTGTTTCATAGCCATTGTGAGTAGAGCGGCAGGGAACATGGACGGGCACGTGTGTCTGTAGTAGGTTATAAATTCCTTTGAGTTCATGCCCAGGAGTGCTAGAGCTGGGTCGTATGACAGTTCTATGTTTAGCTTCTTCTGTAGGCTTTTAAGTTAAATATAGTAAAAACAAAAAGGTGGTAATGCCAACGTGCCGAAATAAGTTATTGTCAAGTACGCAGCCCTAAGTGGGACCCCTCCCACAAGGCTCAGTGCTCATCAGGGAAGGAAGGGGGTTGGAAAGATGGTAAGAGCTAGTGGCAGATCCTTGCCAATAAGCCACAGCCTTGTGCCAATACACAGGTTAATAAAATGGGTTAACTTAAGATATAAGAGTTAGTTAATAAGAATCCTGAGCTAATAGGCCAAGCAGTGTTATAATTAATATAGTTTCTGTGTGATTATTTGGGTCTGAGCAGTCGGGACACAAGCAAGCAGTCTCCATCTACATACATGTGTATGTATGTATATATGTATGAAAGTCTCAAAATATAAATTAAGATATATTTTTTAAAAGTAGCAATATAGAGTAAGAAAGAAGAAAAATTTTAAAAATTTAATAGCTTACTCAATTTTTTCCTGTATTTTAAAGTTCAGAATGATCCTGATAGTTAAATAATTATAAATATCAGGTATATATAAATAGTGCCAAAATTAGAAGATCTTAGAATATAATTAACTTCCTCCAGAGAAAAAAACAGTTGTTTAATTCTAAACTAATTCCTTACCATTCATCATGATTTAATTAGGTTTAATGACATTAGCTAGTGATTATTTTATTCTTTATCTTTCTTGTCATCATTTTTTCATAGCAAGAAAGTATGAGTATCAACAGCCACAAAGCCAAGCTGACAGTGTGCAGCTCTCGTTGGAGTGAAACTTCAGACTGAGCAACGGACGTGATCGTGAGGCAGCATGGCACCAAGTTCCAAATTCCCTCCCCTAATCATGAGCGGCATTCAGAACACTTGTCAGATAAAGTCATCCCCACCCCCACCCCGCCTCGGCTCTCTTTCCCTGCTTCCTCTAGGACTCTCTGCTGAGGTACAAAACGCTTAGAAGGAAGACACTTGTAACTAGGAATGGGGACTCTCCCTTCTGAGGACCTGTGATGTCTTCAGGATACAGCGAAAAGTACAAACATGTCTTCGGAAGCAAAAATCCTGGAGTTAACGTCACTTGGGTTAGAATGTTTTCCCAGCGTGAAATCCTAGCTGCCGAGGTGGTTTGCTCTTTGGTTGTGGTCCGTGCTGATGAGTTAACATCAGTAGCAGACTGATCTGTGTTACTGACTCTGGGCCCGTGATCTCGGCTTCACGACCTGTGTGACACCCCTGAACTCGCGCTCTCTTCTCCGCCGTGAAGCACAGCCCATCTGCTGGTTCTTGATGCTTTCTGTACCGAATTTGCCTCCCTTTGGTTGTAATCCCCAGACTTGTCGTGTTGTTTCTGATCCATGCTTTCTTTGCCCCCACGGGCTCTGTGAGGCCCTGCTGTAACACAGAGCCATGTCTGTCCTGCCGTTGGCAACTCCATCACTGTTGAATGTTACTGTCTGGGGCCCTCTGCTTCTTAAAGTTTTGTTGACACCCAGCGCTCTTGCCTCGTTCTGTTCTTTACAGTGGAATGGTAATTTTTTAACTTAACTTTTCATGCTTAGTCATGTAAAAGCTGGCTGGAGGTAATGGTGGAAGCCAGGCAGAACTCAAACTGAAAGCTACCGTCCCACGACCTTGATGAAGGCAAGGGTCACTAGAGAAACCGGAACAGATGCAGATAGCACAGGAGAAAGTGAACGACACAAGGGGACATGTCACAATCTGCTTGTATTACTGCGTTATAGATGACCCCTGAGCTGAGTCTATAAGGCAGACTGCCTGGAGCCTGGTAGAGAGAAAACAGCTAAAAGACAACAACAACAACAAAAAATCTGAATTGTGTCCTACTACAAACATTTTAGTTTGATTCCTGCCAAGTGGATTGCCTGATAGAACAAAAATCGATACTTCAACAGGAATTAATAGAGCCAAGGGACTTTGCCCCATGTTGCTCTTTATGTCCGGTATAAAACAAGAGGCAAGAATGGAAAGAACAGGAAATGTGACCCAGAGTCAAAGTGGCCCAGAAGCAAAAGAAAAAGCAATTAGCACAAAGGGATTTCAAAATGTCCCATATGTTAAATCTCCAGACAAGGACCTGAAAGAAGCTGTCCTTAGCCCCTGGTGGCGTGACTTCAGGGGTTCTCAACAAATTAGATCAGCCCCTCCCCTCAAACTCCATGGAAAAAGTAATCATGAATGGCAGGAAAGGAATAAAAGAAATACAGAAGTATTCGAAGGTAAGAGGAATTCAGGCATCCCATACAGCCTTCAGGGGTGTTAGCACGAACTTCGGGTTTAAAGAGAGGAAGATTTGGTGTGGTGCAATGCGTGCTCTGTGGTAGGGTTCACGAGTCAGGCAAGGGCCTGGAGACTGAGACACACACAGCCACACAGGGACATGGGTGCCAAGAATTCTCAAGGAATATCCTTTAGTGTGTTCCAGGGCAGCTTCTATAGGGTCTCCTTGACCAATGGCCACGCCCTAACTCTCAGCTGCAAGCCCAGCAGAAACCACTCCCCTGCCATCAGGAACTCCCGAGGGTCTCGTGCTCACAGCAGCTGCAAAGCAGGCAGAGGGTCACAGGAAATTCATGGTCTGGGGGTCCACAGTCCCCAACAATTTGGAACAGGAGCATTCTCAACCCTGCACACACATGTACATTCACCATATATGCTTGTGCACACACATACACAAACACATGATTCGAAAAACTATTTTTTAAGAAAACAAAATCCAGTAAGTTAAAAAAAAAAAAAGACCATGAGGTTGAATTATATTCGGGGACCCACAGGTCTGTAGGTGCGTGGACGACTGAGGAACATGAGTTCAGACCAGAGATAGGCCCGGGTCTAAATATCACCCATCTCTTGCTAGGTCTGCTTTGTGCTTTGTGGGTCACCTTGAGAAACTATACCCAGTGTTAACTGCTCAGGGAGAGATGACAAGATGCATATCCCACTACAGTGGTTTCTGTCGTTTTATACTTCCTTTAAGTTAACGTATATGACTTATGCCAAAATGAACTATTACTAGGATAAAGGCCATGGGAGAGAAATGTTTGTGTCATAATTAAGGACAGAAGTTCTTTACTTTCAATAATAACATAAAGCAGCAGAGCTATGACTATAAATCACACCAAGCAATCCTGCTGACCATCTCAGCCTTCCTTTCTTGCCTGTCTCCATTTCTTTTTGTCAGCTATGCATTCCCAGAAACACTTTCTCCAGGGGCTCCCAGTGGCATGCTGGGCTCTCCAGGGGCTCCCAGTGGCACGCTGGGCTCTCCAGGGGCTCCCAGTGGCATGCTGGGCTGGTACCCAGGCAATGTCCACTATTCTTCCTGTCCTCCATTCTGATCTCTCCAGTCTTTCAGTCCTGAAGCAACCTGCAGGTGAAGCTCCTCCTTCTACCCCAGCTCCATTCACGGGGGTCTCCACCTCTTGGTGCAGACTCAGCTGTCCCTTTCATCCCCATCTATTCAGACTTACCTTTGTCCTTTAAGCCTGCTCGCAGGGGTCTGCCCTCCCACCACACTTCACGGCCTCGGGACTGAAATTCTTGCTACAAACACAGCCCCGCTCAACCTTTCCTCCTCACTCATCTCCGTTTCTTTCTGCCCCCCACTAACCTGCAGAAACGCTCTACCAAGGACCGCCCACCATCACCACATTTGCCCAGGATTCATAGAGGGCAACAGCAACAAAGACCAGAACAACTGCCCAGCAAAAAAAGACCAGAAAGCAATGCCAAGAAACACATCAATTATCATAACTTCAGATACTTAGTCTCTGCAAAACCAAACATGAACAGCCAAGACAATGTGCTTTCTTCAGAACCCAGTAATCCTATTACAGCAGCCCTGAGAAACACAATATAACTGAAGCAGAAGATAGGGGTTTCAAAATGGCAATTATGAGTATGGTCAAGGGCCTTCTAGAGGATGTAAATAAATCTCTCAATGCAGACTGACAACGCAAACAGTTGAATGAAACAATGAAAACAGTCCAGGACATGAGAGCAGAAACAGAATCACTGTCTCAGGGTGTCTACTGCTGTGATGAAACACCACGACCAAAGAAACTTGGGGAGGAAAGGGTTTGTTTGGCTTATATAGCACAGTCTGTTGAAAGAAACCAAGTCAGGAACTCAGAGTAGGAGCCTGGAGGCGGGAGCTGATGCGGACAGAGGCCCTGGAGCAGTGCTGCTTACTGACTTGTTTCTCATGGCTGCTCAGCCTGTTTTCTTACAGAATCCAGGACCACCAGCCAGGAATGGCAACACCCACAATGGGCTGGGAACTTCCACATCAATTACTAATTAAGAGAACTCCTTAGAGGATTGCTTACAGCCCAATCTTATAGAGAGATTTTCTCAACTGAGGCTCCCTCTTCCCCAATAACTCTGTTTATGACAAGTTGACATAAAACTAACCAGCGCAATACTAAAGAAAAAGCAAACTGACATAGAACTGGGAATGAAAAATTGGGGATGTCAAAGAAAAACAGGTATGACGCCTGATGGACAGACCACAAAACATGGAAGAGAGAATCGGGTGTTGAAGATCAGGTTAGCTTGATCAGAAAGAATGTTAAATCTAAAATATCCGAACACAAAACATACAGGAAATCTAGGACACTATGAAGAGACCAAATCTAGAGATAACAGAAACCAAGGAAGAAAGAAAAAAAAGCAGATCAAAGGAACAGATTATACTTTTAACAAAATCATAGAAGAAAATTTTCCTGCCCAAAGAGGTGCCTATAAAAGTACAAGAAGCATACAGATACACAGGGCCAGAAAAGAAATTTCTCACAACTCATAATCCAAACAATGTACAGAACAAAGAATATTAAAAGCTGTAGGGAAAAAAATACCAAGTAACATATAAGGGTAGGCCCAAATAGGCCCCAATTAGGATAACAGCAGACTTCTCAATAGAGACTCTGGAAAACCAGAAGGGCTTGGCCCGATAGTCTACAATCTGAGAGACCATAGATGGTGCCCAGACTACTATACCCAGTAAAGCTATCAGTTACAACAAATGGAGAAAGAGAAACAACAAACCAAATTTAACCAGTAGCTTTACCCATCACGATCTACAGAAGGCACTACAAGGAAAACTTCAGTCTGGAAAGGTTGACCACACTCAAGAAAACAAAAAGAGTAAATAATCTCAGACCAATAAATCAAGGGGGACACATCATAACAAAACACAGGAACCAATAAGCACTCTTCATTGGTAACTTTTAGTTTTAATGATCTCAATTGCCCCAGTAAAAAGACAGACTAGCATATTGGATAGACAGTAGGATCCATCTTTCTGTAGCATTCAGGCAACGTCTCACCATCAAGAACTGATGTAGATGGGCCTTCTGTTATGTGTTATTTTCATTGGTTAATAAAGAGACTGCCTTGGCCCTTTGATAGGACAGAAAATTAGGTAGGTGGAGTAAACAACAGAATGCTGGGAAGAGGGCAATGAGGCAGACGCCATGGAGCCAGTCACCAGGTCAGACATGCTGAATCTTTTCCGGTAAGTCACCACCTTGTGGTGCTACACAGATTATTAGAAATGGGTTAATCAAGATGTAAGAGTTAGTAACTAACTCTCTAGAGATAATGGGCCAGGCAGTATTTAAATGAATACAACTTGTGTGTTATTATTTCTGGGGCTAAGCTAGCCATGTGGGAGCCAGGCGGGATGAAATGCAGGCCTGCCCACAGCTCCTCACTACAAAGAACAGACATCACCTCATGGTAAAAGGATAGAAAAGGCTATTCCAAGCAAATGGACCCATCTTAGCTACTTTTCTATTAATTACTGTGAAGAGATGCCATGACCAAGCAATTTATGAAATAAAGCTAATTGGGGCCTAGCTGACAGCTCCAGAAGCCAAGTCCTTGATCTCATAGTGTGGAGCAGTGGCTGAATGTTTACATCTGATCCACATCAGGAGGGAGCGGGGAGAGAAGAGGGGGAGATCTTGTCTGGACTTTTGAAAGTGCAAAGCCCACCCCCAGTGACACACCTTTTCCAACAAGGCCACATCTCATAATCCTTCCTAAACAGTCCACCAACTGGGACTCAAACATTCAAATATAGGAGCCTATGGGTCCATTCTTGTTCAAACCACCAGATTCCACTCCCTGCACTCCAGAGGCTTGTAGTCACACCATACTGTCAAGTGCATTTCTTTAGTCTCACTTCAAACGTCCCCATAGTCCTACAGTCTCCACACTGCTTAAAGGAGTAAAGTCCAGTCTTCTCTGACTCAAGGCAATCCCTTACCTACAGCCCTCTGTAAAAGCAAATCACACACTTCCAAAGTGCAATGGCACAGAATAAACATTGCCATTCCAAAAGAGAAGAAAGGGCATGGCTCAACAGAATGTGTGTCGAGCATATTCAATGCCGAATTCTAACTCAGCACTCCCCAAAGTGTAGAGTAATATAGACTAAGTTGAGTGGGTGAGGCCGCTTCTGTGTAACTATTAATAATAAAGCTAAAATGATGCTTTTGCTATAATTACGTTTTGAACAAATTAGTTATTGTTTCTTGTGAAAACTGTCATTATTCTCTATATAAAAAAAGACACAGCCAGGCGGTGGTGATGCACGCCTTTAATCCCAGCACTTGGGAGGCAGAGAAAGGCCGATCTCTGTGAGTTCGAGGCCAGCCTGGTACACAAGAGCTAGTCTCCAGTAACTTACTTTTTCTAAATTTGACCCTACCTCCTAAGAGTTCATTCAGTTGTAATTAATCTTTTGGTGAGGCGTGGTCACAATCCAAAGAACTTTGGATAACATCACCGGCTGAAGATCAAGATTTTGGGGGTATTAGGGTCAAACCGTGGTAGACGGTTAGTGTATGGTCGATCATGGAGAGCATTCTTATAGTGTGTATAACATATGCATTGGGCGTTTAGTAGCCAGTACCAGAAGAGGGCAATTAAGTGGAGAGGCAAGTTAGCAAGAGTTATCTTGTCATTAGTTTGGTTTTATTCTAATGATGAATAGAAAATTAAGGAAAAAAACTCTAAACTAAGCATAAGGGGCAGATAGCAACATGGTGTACAAATTAAACAATGCACAAGTACATGCGTATGAACAATATACACTGAATAAAATAAAATGCAAAGTATCATGCAGGTATTTTCTATTATATGAAAACAGAAGAATGCATTTTTAGAAGATCAGAAGACTTGGGAGAGGATTCCAACACCCCTGCCCCACACCTTGCTGCCAGGGTCGGCGGAATTCAACGAATCACTAGCCCAGGCTCACAAGAGGTCTCCAGCAAGACCGCGGCACCAACCCAGGTGCTTGGGCACTATTATGACCTCTGTGTGATGGGGGAAGTGTGGTCCTGCCCAGGGCCATAACACTCTAAGAGGAACAAAGAAACCCACATGTGTATCTGGGGTGTCCACCCCTCAGGCTCCCAGAAGAAAACACCAGCCCACCAGGCCCTGCAAGGGCAGTACTATGGCTAGCAATGATAATGGGGAGAGAGACAAAAGTGCTTCATGTCCTGCAGGCAGACGCATGTCTGAAGAGACAAAAGAGATGAGAAGCAGGCTGAGATGGGTTGTTTCCTTGTCACTCACGCCATGGTGATTGATGTGTGAGCCTGGGCTTCTGCTGGGGCCCACGTCTGGCTTCAGACTCTGAAGCAGCCAAAGTCTGTGTTGATGTTCATGGCTCCCGATACCAGCAAGGGTAGAGAGGATGGGGCTGTACAGAGTTGGCCCCATATCCTCACTGCCTGTAACACTGGAGAGACCTGGTCCTGCCCCTCACTGACTGATGCCCTCAGGAAGGAGGGTCCTGCACCTCACCTGGGCAGTACAATAGTTCATGGGAATGGGTGAGCTGGCCCTGAGGGCATGAGAATTGGAGAGCAGGTCAGGACCCTCTTGTCTGCCATGTGGTGTCATGGGTGAGGGAAAGATCCCCTCCTCCCCTCACCTCTCAACACCTGCGGCAGATGGGGGACCTGACCCAAGCCCTCACCAGCTGCAGCACTCAGGAGAGCAGGCCCTGGGCAACACAAAGAGCCAATTCTGTTGGCAGGAGGTAGGACAGCCCTGAGGGCGTGAGCATGGGAGAGCTTTCCCCATTGCTCATCTGTCTTGTGGTGACTGGGGCAGGGGAGAGATGCCCCCTACCCCTACACATCAACACCTGAGATTGGGAGGCATGATGCGAAAGACACAGACAGAGAATAAATAAGAAATAAATAGAAAGATCAGCAGGGAATCCAGAGTTGAGTGTATCGTATTTTGCCCTTATAAGTTTTTCTTCCAGTGCTACAGTTTATATTTTTGTGCTGTGCAAAATAGTGTTTAGAATCGCGGAGTGTAAATAGCTGGGGAATCATTTGACAAACAAACAAGGCAGAAGAGAGATTCACGGATGGAATAATTACCTTTTGACCTTGTCTGAGAGGTAAAACCTTGGCGGCATTTGGTGGTCTCTGGGAGTTACATTTTCTATGAATATTATGAAAACTTAAAGCTTAGTTTCTCTTTAAAGCATGTAACCACGTTTTATGGGATTGTGAGGGATCTGTAAAATGTATCTTACATTTCCTGGGTTTTTGCAATCAAGTTGTGCACCAATGCATTTTGCCAAGTAATCCTACTTTTCTCAATTAGAGGAATTTAGAATTTGCTCCAGGCAATGGCGCACTGAGACGAACCTTCAAGATGAGCCTACTTTCTCTTGAAATTCACGGGACAGCCCCGTTGGTAGATGATGTCACCGCTGTCCCACAGTGGGTGGTGGAGCAAGGTCAGTCTCTGCCCCAGCAAGTTCTCTGCTGCACGATGCTTATGACGTCAGAGACAGGAAGCTCACCAGTTCACAGAGGTAGATGGCCAATAAATACTTGCTACCTTCTGCTTCCTGTTGAATTAGCTCCACTCTAGGAACTGGGTATTGACCTGCATCACCTGAATGTTAATTGGCACACCCTTCTCTTCCCACGCCTCCCGTGTGGGGGCAACACCAACTCTGAGAATATAAGAGTTCCTTTTCCATTTTTTTTTTTTGAAACAGGGTCTCTCTGTGCGTAGACCAGGCTGTCCTGAAACTCACAGAGATCCACCTGCCTCTGCCACCCGAGTCCTGGGATTCAAGGCATGCGCTGCGGCTCCTGATAAGAATTTCCTTTTCTTACTTTTACTAGTTTTCTTGCTTTTCTTTCTCCTCTTCCTTTCTCCTTGCTTTTGCTCAGTGAAAGTCTCTTGTGCTTCTCTACACAGTATCCTGGGTTAATGATTGTTTTTGCCAGCTCACAAGAAGGTCTCGTTAATCCATGAGAAACCTCAGCACAATCTAGACAAGGGCTCTCTCAGGGTAGAATTTTTGAGTTTCCAAGTGGGTTTCATGAAGGAGATGATGTAGGAGAATTTGGGTGTCTTTGGCTATAATAAAGTGTTCCAGGAAACCTCCCGACTCCCAGTGCTGGAAATGGAACCCAGGGTTTTGTGTACACAGACGGGCAAGGGCTCTCCTGCTGAGTTACAATCCCAAACCTCAACAATGAAGTATTCTTAAGCCAACAAACAATGGATATATTATGCTATTTGCTAGACTGTTTTTTTTAAAAATGATACTCAGCACAGAGACTATTGCTGCAAATGTCGTGGTATTTGATGTGTCGGGGACTAGAATCTGTGCTCGTCTGTCAGCTCTAGCTTCTTCACCTTTAATGGACACAGCCAAGTATGTCGCTACCATCCCGGAATCTCAACATTCAAGAGACTGAGGCAGGAGGGTCATGAGTTCAGGGCCAGCCTGGGATACAGAGAAGAACTCTAACTAGGTGGGAGTAAATATCTAGTTTTCTAGTAGAGGTCAGGAAACTAAAAAGGGGACCACGTGACTGGAAGAAGAAGACTCGTTAGGAGGAGAGCCGGGAAGTCTTTAGGACACAGTGGAAGGGCTAACCTGGGCTAACAGAGCATAGCAGGTAAGTGGAGGGACAGAGAAACAAAGTTAGGGGCATGGCAGCCTGTCGGGGGGCATCAGAGAGAGGCATGCCAAATGACACATACAAAAACTTCATATGGAAAAATCTATTGCTTTGAGATTAACACAAAAAGCTAGCGAAATAAAAGTTAATTAAACTACTTTTAAAACTAAATAAAAAACAATTCAAAATTGCTTTACACTTTTCAGTTAGTATTATGAAGTTCAATATGTTAAAGTAATGGAATGAATGACAATTAATTATCAACCGGACTGGACTCGATACAGTAGGGTGAGCTCAGAAAAGGTAATATGTAGGAGAAAGTATGAAGAAATCTTAAATAATTGTCTGAGAATGAGTTCTACCACTAACTACTTAATAATGAAATAACGCTGTCTTGGGGTTATTGTTGCTGTGAGGAAACACCAGAACCAAAGCAACCTGAGGAGGAAAGGGTTGACTTGGCTCACACTTCCACATCACTGTTCATCATCGAAGAAATCAGGACAGGAACTCAAGCAGGGCAGGATCCTAGAGGCAGGGGCTGATGCAGAGGCCATGGAGGGATGCTGCTTACTGGCTTGTTCCTCATGGCTTGCTCAGCCTGCTTTCTTACAGAACCCAGAACCACCAGCCCAGGGATGGCACCACCCACAGCGGGCTGGGCCCTCCCCCATCAATCACTAACTAAGAAAATGCCCCATAGGCTTACCTACAGCCTGATCTTAAAGAGGCATTTTATCAATTGAGGCTCCTTCTTCTCTGATAACTCCAGTTTTTGTCAAGTTGACGTAGAGCCAACACAGATGCTCTGTTTGATTAGGAGACAGTAGTAGGCAAAAACTCTACCACTGAGCTACAGCTGAATCCAGGACTTTTTAGAAAAGGAGTTTTAAATTTTATTTTAATTTTATGTATATATACATATATATGTGTGTGTGTGTACATGGGGGTAAAAGCATCCATGGAGTGTGTGTGTGTGTGTGTGTGTACACGTGGGTACAAGTGTCCATGGAGTTTGTGTGTGTATGTGTATACATGTGGGCAAAAGTGTTCATGGAGTCAGACCTCCCTGTAACCAGAGTTACCTGACATGGGTACTAGACTCTGAACTCATGTCCCTTGCAAGAGCAATGCATGTTCCTAACCCCTCCGCAACCTTTCAGAATCCCCACAGAACATTCTGACGCACACATCCTTGTATGACCATCCTGCAAACCTGTGATTGAAATAGCCAATTTTATTATGATATGAAAACTAAGGTGAAAAATTTCAGTAATTAATATAACATTGCCAAAGATGGCAGGCACAGCACCCAGACGCCAGTTTTTGGACCTAACTTGGCACATACTATGCTTTGTGTATGGTTTAAGTGTGCCCCCTCAGGGGTCACGTGCTGAAGCATGAGTCTCTTCCATGAGTGGAATTAGGATGTGGTGAGATTTATTTTTTAAGACACGGAGCCTAATGGGGATTCCTTACATAAATTATGGTTATGCCCTTGTAAAGGACGGGACAGTGAGACTCCAACCTCTCTGGGACTTCCTATTTGAAGACATAAGATTTTTCTCTCCCTGTCTCTGCCATCCACTATTAGGTTCTCACCAGAGTTCAAGATGTTTGGGCAGTCAACCTTCACAATTGTGAAATAAATAAACCTTCTTTCTTTATACGGATTGCCTTACTCAGATATTCAATTGCAGTAATATGATATATACATATATACAAATAAGGGCTGGGAAGATGTAAGCGTACTTGCTCTGAAAATATAAGATATGGAGTTTAATCCCTTTCACCCATGTTAAAAGCCAGCTCTCCCCATCACAGCGAACAGTAGGGAAGCATCAGTGGAAACAGCCTTTATTAAAATTCTTGCTTTAGCATTTCCTCGCTTGGAGGTTAGCCTTAACTTCACTGAGTCTGCTCTGGTCTGGGTCTAAAGTGTCTCCTCACGGCCCACATGTTAAACAAAGGCATTTGTTCCAGCCTTCTGCTGTTAGAAGATGGTGGAGCCTTCAAGCGGCGGTGTTTGGTGGGTGGTTTTGGTTCGTACTGAGTGTGCCCATAAAAATATTGTGGGACCCTGCTCTCTTTCTTGTTCTCGTTTGTGCTCTAGCCAGGAAGTGAATGCCTTGCTCTACCCCATGCAAAATTACAGGGTCAAATGGTCATGGCCCCAAACCTCCAAACCACAAGTTAAGTAAAAATTGCAGTTTTTAATTTCAGGTATTTTGTTATAGTATCAGAAAGCTGAAATAGTCTCCACTTAGTCATTTATGAAGTGATAATAATATTTAAATTTCAGGTGATTAGAATTAATTAAAATGATACACACATCATACTTTGTGTATGACAAACAGCCAATGCAAAATATGAGCAACAGTGCTTGTCAAACCCATACAAGACCATGCTTCAAAGCTCAGCCACGAAAAAAATTTAAATTCCAAAGTTGGGTTTGTGGACACATGGGAGAAACTCCAAATACATATGAAATGGCTGAGGTCCTTCCCTAATTGTAAGTGCTGAAAAAACATTTATTTGTTCATTGAACTTACAAATGTGATGAAAAGTCTGCTAAATCAGATTATCCCTTCACTCATGTAAGTAGAAAAACTCCAACGCTGCCCAAAATAGCATTTATGGCACCAGCGAAGTCATCTAGCGCCTGGCTCCGGCTCTGCCGCTGTTTCCTGGAGTTGGTGCAGCCCCCGGTGCTCACCCCATCTTACCTCAGACCCCTAAGAGGCACCTCATTCTTCTGGCAGCTTGAGAGCTTTTATCTTCCGATGTTGCCAGAGTGTAGAGCTGGTCAAACCTTTGGAACTTGAAATATATTGATTTCATAATGCAAAATGTATATCTTCTGTTGGAAGTGTTTTATTTCCCAAGCTAGTGGGTTTATTATAGCGGTTTTAACTTTGAAGCGTTTAAAATTGTTGTGATGAAAAGATGTTTAAGGAAAATCCAAATTCTATTAAAACACCCGAGGCATGAATATGTACTGAATTTCTAAAGTGATGTCATTGCCGGGGGCAGCACGACATTTCAGAGGCACAAGGCTGCAGTGAGAAGCCAGCAAGGCTGCAGCAGGAAGCCAGCAAGGCTGCAGCGGGAAGCCAGCATGGGGGCAGCGAGAAGCCAGCATGGGTGCAGCGGGAAGCCAGCATGGGTGCAGCGGGAAGCCAGCATGGGTGCAGCGGGAAGCCAGTATGGGGGCAGCGGGAAGCCAGTATGGGTTCAGCGGGAAGCCAGCATGGGTGCAGCGGGAAGCCAGCATGGGTGCAGCGGGAAGCCAGTATGGGGGCAGCGGGAAGCCAGTATGGGTTCAGCGGGAAGCCAGCATGGGTGCAGCGGGAAGCCAGCATGGGGGCAATGGGAAGCCAGCATGGGTGCAGCGAGAAGGCAGCATGGGGGCAGTGAGAAGGCAGCATGGGGGCAGTGAGAAGCCAGCATGGGGGCAGTGAGAAGGCAGCATGGGGGCAGTGAGAAGCCAGCATGAGGGCAGTGAGAAGGCAGCATGGGGGCAGTGAGAAGCCAGCATGGGGGCAGTGAGAAGCCATCTTTCTTCAATTTGAGCTGCTGCTATTGCTTCCCCCAAGCATGATACAAAGTCTGTAATCCACTGTGGAAATAACGGTGACCCAAAAGTACTGATACAGTTTAAACTAGTTATTCAAACCTGCTTTTTAATTTTTAAAAGAATATCCTTTGAAAAGCCTCTTGTGGGCGAAGAGATGGCTCTGTGGTTAAGAGCGCTGAATGCTCTTGTGGAGGATCCCAGTTCAGTTCACAGTACCCACATGGTTTTGCAGAACTGTTTGGTTATTAAGGTCAGATGAGTCGACTGTAAATTCCATTTAGCCTCACCTATTGTAGCAATTCTGGAGTTTTATGTTCTTGGTTTTTAAAACTGTTAATGCAAGAAGTGTCAAATGTTTTAAAATTAAATAGCAGACAACTTATTTCTAAAACTTGATTTTTAGTCTTTTTAAAAATTTAAATTTAAAGTATATAGCAAAGAGTGAGCAAAAGGAATAATAAAAACTCAAACAGTTTAAGGACACACTTTAACTGCTAAAGAGTTGTCCGTTAACTTGCTTAGTCAGATGCCCCAAGGATTCATGGAACACCTTTAACTGTAGAAGTTCATGTTTAAGATGTTAAAGTAAAAAAAATAAAATAAAGTGGTTTAGGGCAAGTCAGTTAGCTTTGCCTTTCTTCAGGCTCTAAGGATGGAAACCAAGATTTATCTATTTTCCATGATTTTCTTCAGTTCCACTGCAAAGCATCAGACGTGCCTGTGATTGTGTGCCACGATTCCAGGAGAGACGGGAACAAACGTCTACTCATCCTAGACAGGGACGCAGGGACAGACCAAAGGAAGGAGACTACCAAAGTCCAGCATGGAGGCCCAATTAATTTTAGTGGGGACGCTAGTA
This sequence comes from Myodes glareolus, assembly GCF_982192425.1. Classification (NCBI taxonomy): domain Eukaryota; kingdom Metazoa; phylum Chordata; class Mammalia; order Rodentia; family Cricetidae; genus Myodes; species Myodes glareolus. The sequence goes on from NC_142048.1 coordinate 49,465,404, forward strand.
GAATCTGGCTAAGGGGTTACTTCAAGGAGCAAAAATGCCTCCAAGACAGCAATACTGCCACATGCACCCTAGCGTGGGTGACAGACCCCAATAGCTGGAAACCTGCACGCTGAAGGTGGCTCAACAGGCTCCAGGCAGCTCAGCTGGTCTCCGCATCTTCCAGGCAGCTCAGCTTCTCTCAGACGCGTCCTGAAGCGTACGCACGCGTCCTGAAGCGTACGCACGCTCAGGACTTTCTTTTCTGCTGTTGTGAAGAGACGTTATGTGATGTGAAAGAAGAGGGCAAAGAATTAGCCGTGGAGAAGTTTACATGGGGCTAGGGCAAAGGGGTGGGTGTTTTAGATAGGGTTACTGCCGCTGGGATGAAACGCCATGAACAAAAGTAACTTGGAGAGGAAGGGCTTAATTTTGCTTATATTTCCACACCACAGATTATCACTGAAGGAAGTCAGGGCAGGGACCTGGAGTGTGGAGCTGATGCAAAGACCATGGAGGAGTGCTGCTTATTGGCTTGCTCCTCATGGCTTGTTCTGTCTACCTATAGAACCCACAGCACCAGCCCAGTGAGATCCCCAATCACAAGGGGCTGGGCCCTCCTCCATCAATCACTGGTTAAAATGCCTAGCAGGCTTGCCTGTAACCCCATCTCATGGAGGCATTTTCTCAATTGGGTTCCCTCTTCTCAGATGACTCTAAATAGTGTCAATTCAACCTAAAAAGTAGCTGACACAGTGGGTGAGAGGGTTAAGTAAACCTAAGGATGTATGCAAAAGTCATTAGAAATATACTATTTTATAAGATAATTAAATAAAAAAAATTGAACAGAGGTATCCTGCATGATTGGACAATGCTTCTCCCAGAGGCCAAGGGATTTTAAATGAAATGTCCCATATTTCCCTATTAATTGTTGGACAGGGAAACCACAAAGGCTCCCAAATACCAGCTACTGTCATTATACTTGGTTTCCCACTGAAACTGGAGAAGACTCCCACACACTTTGGATGTAGGACATAGAAAACAAGATGTAACTGTGCTGGCAGCCCCCCTTTTGCTCAGGAATCCATAATGCCAGAAGCATGGTGACCTATGTAGGAGCTGGAGGAGAAAAGCCATCAAGGGTCTTATCCAGATGTGGACCCAGATGCAGATGTTGCAATACTTACCTGCTAGGCAAGACAAAACCACGGGTACAAGGGTGGATAATCAGCTGTCTTCTGATTGCATTTGAGAACTGCCCAGCAGGGAAAGATATATGCCTAGTACTGTAAACCTAGTCAAAAACCTATAGCAGAGGATGTACAGGTCCTGGGGGGGGGATCCTGATATTGATATTTTATTAAATGGATGTGTAGTCTTGGTACCTTATAAATATTTATGCTTTTAGTTGTAGCTGCTTTTAGCTTTAGTTAGGAAAGCCTCTTTTTGCATTGGACAACAGTGCACAGACTCAGAACTGGTCAATGTGTGGAGAATGTGTGACTATTGAGTACTCAGCCCCTAAACAGAATGCTATCACCAAGGTCCAGGGAACATTCTGGAAGCGGCAGTGGAGAGAGTATAAATGTCAGAGGAGCTGGAAGGGTGCTATGAAATGCTGTCTTCCTGATACATCATGGCTACCATGATCATGAACACACAGCAGTTATGGCTACTCTACAAGAATCATGTGTGCACAAGCATACACACACATACATGTGTACATACACAAGATGTGAATGTAGAAGGGAGAGTAGTTGGGAAAAAGAAAGAGTTCAGCGGGAATGGGACAGAGAAGGCAAGAGTAAATATAAGATAAATAAATATAAAATTATTTTTAAAAATTGAAGAAAAGGAGATTCTCAGAAAGGACTCGTAGCTTCCAAGTCTACGTCAATACACCCACTTTGAGAAATATTAATTTACTTCCATCTTTGTTTTGTAGTTGACAGAACAGAAATCCAATATAACTGTGATTGTGAATCGTGATTGAAGTTTCTGTGTCCTTGTCTAGACGTTTCTCCGTACTTACTGTGGTGAATATATGGCTACGAATTGTGTAATGTCATGCCCAAAACTTCTCACAGTATTTGATTTTGGTATAGGAAATTGTAGAGGGTTTCACAGTAGACTCATGCTTCTAGAGAACTGCCAGCCTAACCTTTGAGAAGTTATTAGATGACACATCTCAGACACATGAAAGAGATGCAAGACATGAGGCTTCTTTCTACTATAAAGAATTTCTTTCATTCACAGAAAAGTAGGCAGACAGACAGACAGACAGATCTTCTTTGTTATACTCTACTACCGCCAGTCAGTAGTAGCTGAGGCTAGACACAAAGAGGCATGACCTGAGGCTATGACTTGCCTGACTCACCCGAAGGCAGCTTTTAGCTTTTGATTCCACCTCCAGCCATGAACTTTAATTTCTCATTGATAAAAGCAGATAACATAAAATATGGGAGAAATGCAAAAATGATTATACATAAAAGATTTTAAAATGAGAACGTTCAGGAAAAACTCTCAGGAAATGCTAATGGTTGAAGCTATCATTTTCCCCAGGAGACAAGAATTTGATTTCAAGGATAAATAACTCGGTAGCTGGAAGGAGTTATTACTGTCAAAAGGTCAAGAATATTTGAGGATTTGAAAGGAATCCATGAAAGACGGGAGAGAATGCCATTGTCTCCATCCAAGCGAAAGGGCCGAGTTCATGGGAAAGCCAAGTGAAGAAGTCAAATCGTGTTTTATGTGAAACACAGACCTCGTAGGTACTCATCGGAGGAAATTACACGCCAAGAGGGCAGTTCAAAGAGAAACTCATGACTCCCGCTACAAACGCACAGAATCGCAAATGCATGGCGATGCTAACTGTCTCTTGGTTCTCGATAAGCAGTCAACAGCTTTTGCAAGCTATAATCTAGTTCTTAAGGGCCTACACTCACAATTACACTGTGGATGAAGCCATCTGACCACAAACTGCACAAGTTGTGTAATGTTTTCCACAAATGTTAGGTTCACAGTTCATTAGAAAAGACCGTGGATTCCGTGCCAGGCATCTCTTTCCTGTGCTGTTGTTCCACAGCGGGGTTAGCTGTCTGAACTCACCCCTGTGCCCATACCCTCCCGGTGTGACACCACCTGATTTTATGTCCCACTTGTCTGATCCCTGTGCACTTTTCCTACATTGGGTCCCTAACCTGGATCTGTTCACCCTACCACACAAACACTTTGGGGAGCCTTGCTATCCCCACAGGCGGCTCAGGTTCAACAGTCCTCAGCTCTACGCTTTCTGTTTGCTGTCCCATTCAAAGGCAACCTTGGCTACCTGCGGGTGGCTCTTGCTGACATTCCCATGAATATTTTGTGCCTCGTTCTCTTCTTCATTCTCCCCACGAACATCTCTTTACTTCCTTCCACGTTGCTCATTACCTTTAGCTCTCTTGCCCGGATCTTGTTCAATGCTACTGCATCGGTTAATAGTTCCTCTCTACCCACAGGAATAAAGTCAAGCCCTTTCGGGCATCAGTGAAGGTCTTTGAGTCCTGATTCTCCATCTTCTTGACTTAACCCTTCTATTCCCCCAAGGTTGTGGGGAAGTGTCAGAGTGCAACCTTGTCACATAGTCTTCAGACTCATCGTTCCACAGAATCAAAATACCTCCTCCAGCCACACTTCTTTACTTTGCTGGGCTAGCTGCTAAACTGGTCCTCGGTGGCTCAGTGCAGGTAAGCATCCTTCCCAGGAGGGTCCTCACCTTCCCTTATTGGGTTAGGTACATCCCTTCTTCACAGCCTTAGCATCGTGATGTACTCTACAGACACACATCTGTCCTCGTCTTAGTGAACAGAAGTTGCCAGAAAAAAAGCTGCCCTGGACATTCTGCAAGGTTGATTGACTTATTTCAAGTTTCAAGAATGCTTGGCCTGTTGCAAGTCCAGAGACAAAACTTCCTGGGGCAAGCGTATCCTTATTTTAATGACCCTGTATTGCCCTCTTGTGTACCTAACATCTTTGGAGTCATTAAGTAAATCCTGTGGAATATACAGAGAACTAGTGTCCAAGCAACCAAAGAGCTAAGGGTGCGTCAGGTCACCCCTGTAGCCTAATGCAGAGGTTTCCCCACTTTTTTGTTAACCTGACTACATATTTCCGCCAGTGTCGTGGAAAAGTGTGTATCTCGATTTGTGACTTTCTTTGTTCTATTCCTATAAAAATTTTGTGAAGCTGCTTCCACATTGAACACGCAGTTTGGGGTAACATGAATTTGTGTTCCCTGGCCGTGGTCACTCATATTTGACTCTAGAAAAACTACGTGTTAACCCCTTTGAGAAGAGGGTTGAGTGAGGAGTCTCCCCAGTAGGCTCAGGGAATTGAACACTCAGTCCCCAGTCTGGCTTCTATTGTGGGGGAGGTTGTGGAATCTCTTGGAGGTACAGCCTTGCTGGAGAAAGTCTGCAACTGGAGATCGACTTGGGGGAAGGGGGTTGAGCTTGACCTCACTTGCGGCTCAGTATCTGCTTCCTGCCTGAGACTGGAAAAGTAACCACCCACTTCCCTTCTTCCTCCTGCCTCCATGCCCTCTCTCCTGCTATGGACTCTTTCTCTAGAACCCTATGCCAACGCAAACACCTACCCACCAAGGTTTGTTTTCAGCCATGCTATTTTTATCCTAGTAACAGAAAAGTAACTAATATATCAAGTAACTATTTCCGACATGAACACCCACAATGTGCCACACCTACCCCAACAAGGAATCCCTGGCACTCCCCTTAAGGTATGATGACCTGGAAGTTGTGTTTGCAGCCTGGCAAACAACAGAAAATGTAAGGGACAAAGATAAGGAATAAAAATGCAATGAAAGACTCGAGAAATGGGCTGTATTTGTGGTCTAGAACTCTGCTTTTGGCCCTAATGTCCACAGGATAGAGTTGAATTATAGATACTTAAATTTGTCTCTTCGTATTTCATAATACGCGTCATATTTTACAAATACAATTAGCTTTATCTAAGAATAAAGGGATGGGAAATAATGAAAGGTGACTAACGGTGAATAATTATGAATAAATAATGACTGATGAATGAGGACACCGTTCGGTGACATCGCAGGTGAGGAATCTCATGTCTCACAATAAGGTATTTGTTATTGCCAGGGGCATTGGTGACACATAGGCAAAACAAAGATTCCAGGATAGTCAGAACAGTCCCGAATAGTCTAAGAACTGCAGAAAGTCTCACCACCCGTGATTTCAAGCTGTACTGACTACAAAGCTATCCTAATTAAAACAGCGTGGCATTGGCACAAAACGAACACGCTCATCAATGGAGTGGAATTGAAGACCCAGACGCAAATCCACACACCTATGGACACCTGATTTTTGATAAAGAAGGCAGAGACACACCTTGGATTAAAAAAGACAGCATCTTCAACAATGGTGCTGGTCAAAGTGGATATCTGCATGTAGAAGATCCATACTTATCACTCTACACAAAACTCAACTCCAAATGGATCTAAAATCAGATACGCTGAACCTGATGGAGAAAGAGAGGAAGAGCCTGCGAGAGAATAGTGGGGAATAGCTGGATCAGATCCTGGAGGGAGGACAAATTGAATCCGGTTCTCCCTGTCGCCTATTATACCCGTCATAATTTTGCTAATTTTTTTCACAGGCATATAAACTATTTATTAACAGCAAAGACCCGGGGACTCTTTTTTCTTCTTGGATACACCCACAGTGCGGCCCCAGCTGCCAGTGTGCTGACCTCGGACACAAAGGCCCCAGAAGTGGCGCAGCCCCTATGGGCTCTAATCTTCAGTCGCTCCGTGTCTTCACGTAGCTTGATGTCTAGACCATCGGCGAGAACCTGGCTGTACTTTCTGTCCTTCACACCCTTCTGTCTGTTCAAGAACCAGTCTGGGATCTCGTACCATCGGGGATTCAGTGTGATGGTGATCACACGCTCCACCTCGTTCTCCATGAGCTCTCCAGCCCGCTTGGCGAGGTCAATGTCCGCTTTCCTCGACACCACATGAGTGTATCTTCGCCCCACACCCTTAATGGCAGTGATGGCAAAGGCTATTTTCCACCGCCCATTGATGTTGGTGTTGAGTCCTCCCAAGATGTGCTGAAACTTCTCAGGGATCATGAGAGACATGGCGGCGGCACAACCGGCGGCGTGTAGGCCTCCCGTGGAAGCTAATTTTGTTCTTTTTTTTTTTTTTATCTGGATCTTTGGTCCCTGATTGTTCAATTCTAATATTCTAATTTACTTCGTGTCTTTCTGCCCCAAATCTCCTAAACTCTAGATGGTCCTAACCATGCAGTCAGAGACGAACATTGAATCTGTTCTCTACCATGGACCAATATACTAAACTACCCTTTAGATTTGTATTTCTACTCATAATGCAGCACTCTAAGATCTCATCAGAGAAGTTTCTTTGTGCAATGAGCAGAGGCTGATGAAGGAAATGATACTTGGCAAAAGTGCGGAGAATATGTCTGTGGAGTGTTCAGCCACAAATGGGACGTCTGTATTCCACACTTCACCCCGAGACTCCGGGACTCTTGCAGAAGAGAGTCCCGAAGGAACACCGTAAGAGTCAGAGGTCAGAGAGGGTTGGAGCAGTGTCTTTGGACAAAACAGGACCTCTGCACTCACGAACTCAGTCTTTGCCTGCACAGGACCTGCAAGTTTCAAACCGTCCCACACCTAGCCGAGGAGCCATGGACAGTTGATGGCTTCCGGGGCAGAACCCGTCGATTTTCTTTAAAAGGTTGGCTCCAGTGGGTTGACCATGTTCCAGTGGATGCCACCATAATGAGTATAAAAGCAGCGTAAACTGGAATTAGCGGCTTATAAAAGTGGGGAGACGTAGCAGCTTGAGCCGTAGCTCAGCGGCTAAGAGCGCCTAACGCTCCTGTTGTGCCAGAGGACCCGGGTTCGAGTCCCTTTGGCGCTCATAGCGATCGATCAGCGATCAATCCTGAATCGCTGTAGATCAATAATCAGGAAAAAAAAAGTTAAAAAAAAAAAGTGGGGAGACATGAAGTTATGAGTGGGTTGGGCTGGGCGGCGGATCTTAGAGATGTTAAGCGGAGGGGGAGTGAAGGTAATATCAAAAACCATTGTATGCATGTATGAAATTCTCAAAAATTAATAAAATATTGAAAATATACTTACACATATATACATATATAGTAAGCAGAAATCTATGTTTTCCTTCCTCTATTTCTATGTCATATAATATAGTATCAATTTAGATGTTTTCAGTGGGTATTATAAATGTGCATTATTATATTTAAAAGATATATTTTATTTAAATCAATGTTTGTATCAGTTTCCTTTAAATCATCATGGATTCTTTTTCTAGGCTGAGTAGGTGTGTGTGTGTCCATCCAATAATTTCCTGGAAAATTTAGGCTTTCATATTTGTGGATGTTCAGGCCAACCAGTACCCAACCAAATGCGTCTGTTTTTCTAGCCAGAGGACGTGAGCAGCGTTTCATGCCAAGAGTGACAGAAGGAACATCCTAGTCCATGTCAGTCAGGACAGAACAGCCGCACATCCTGGAGTTCCCAGTGACCAGGAGTTTCCACTCACTGCCTGCAGATTGCAGCAAACCAAAGCCAGAAGACTTAAATCTCTAAACTATGAATTTCCCCCCACCCCCCGCAGTCCTGAAGATTAAACACAGGTCTCCTGCGAGCTAGGGAAGGAGCTACTTTGAACTACACCTTCTATCTCTTTCATTATTTTTAAATTGTGAGACAGGTCTCACTAAGTTGCTCCGGATAGCCTCGTTGCTGTAAATAAAACAAACCTTACACTTGTAATCCTCCTGCCTCTCAGCCTCTCAACCATCCTGGATTATAGGCCTGTACCATGAGATCCAACATGCTTCCTTTTTGAATTTTCCTTTTATTTTTTGAGAATTTCGTACATTTATATAACACAATAGGATCAGATACATCTCTCTTCCCTTGAACTTCCCCCACCCCATGTATTCTACCACACTTCCTCCTCCTCCCTTCATGTCTTTTATTAATTATGATTATCATCCCACCAAGCCCAATCGGACTGTCTACAAGAGTACAAGTGTAGAATGCTGAAGCGTAGGAAATCAACCAGTAGCCTCACCCTTAAAGAAAAATGTTTCCCCAGCCGCTGTCTTGGCAGTTACACCTCAATCAGCATGAGAGCCTGGAGATCCTTTACTACACCTATGCAGGGATTTTGGCGGGCTTGGTTTTGGGTAGGTTTTGTACAGATAATCATCACTCTGTGAGTTCATGAGTGCCGGAGCCATAAAATGTCCAGAGGAAAACATTTCACAGTGTGCCTCCCCATCCTCCATCTCTTAATTCTCTATTTATTATTATTATTATTATAATAAATGCAGATGAGTGTTGCCTGCACATCTGTATGTGCACCATATGCATGCATGGTGTATATGGAGATACGGAAGCCAGAAGAGGACATTAGTTCATCTGGAACTGCTGGAGTTACAATTGCTAGTGAGTCAAACCCAGGCCTTCCGGAAGACAGCCAATTGCTGTTAACCATGGCGCCGTCTCTCCAGCCCCTTGCTCTTCCGAGTTCTCAGTGTCCTCTTCTTGGATGTTTCCTAAGTCTGTCGTGGGTGTCATGGGACAGACAGATGGGACCTACCTATATCTGAGCACTCAGCTTCTTCTTCTCAGCACTTTGACCAATTAAATACCTCTGCACTGACTGCAGTCCTCTTAAAAAAGAGGGTCACGGACTCACACTGAGAGCATCTCAAGCCTATGAGTATAAACAGAATTATGCAGAAGACGATTTGAAAATATGACCATTCATGAGACTCTTAAATAGTGCTGGAAAGTAGTAGGAAGGCTGTTGGCAAAAGAAGACATCAATCGTTTTACCCAGCGTTAGTCCCTGCATGTTACGATGCTAGCCTCTCAGGCAAGGGTAACCAGTGATGCAATGGTGGCTGAGGTGTTAAAGGGTAGGTAACTAGCTACTTTCTAATTAGATTTGATGCTTGCTGCACAGAAAGGAATTTCATTTCTGGCTCTGTAATTCCCACAGACAGCCAATAATTTCTTTTTTTTTTAAAGTTGCTTATAATGAAGATTATAGAAATAACCCGTATACTTATCTACTTAGTGCTCCCTTTAACTGTTCAAAATCACTTCGATACATCCTCAGGATTACCCTCTAGGAGCTGGAGAGGTGACTTAGCAGTTAAGAACATTTCCAGAGGATCCAAGTTCAATTCTCAGTACCCACACTACTTACAACCACATATAGCTCCAGTTCCAGGAGATCTATGCCACTTTCTAGCCTCCATGGGCAACCATACACAACACACACACACACACACACACTAAAAGTTAATACATTTTTAAAACAAATAAGCACTTGAATGTCCACACTATAGCTGGTATTAAAATCAAGAATAAGAAGGGGGAAGAGAGAAAATAAAAGAAAAAAATTACAGTAAGATTTTCTATAGAAAAGAAAGTATTATAAACAGAAATATGCCCAAAGATCTTACCCAGAATTCATACAAAGTTATGGAAAAGAAAACAGATGTGGTAAAGGATAAAGTGAGAAAACACAAAGCACAGGGAATGAGAAGGAAAATTAATATCATATTCAGGGTCTTGACATTTGCAGGAGTTGATAAAAGATACAAATGCCCAGATCTAGGAATTAAATGAGCCCACGCTAAACAACCTGAAATGTGGGCTAAACAACCTGAAATGTGGAAATGTAGGACAAGTCACACTGTCCTGAAATTTTCTCAGACCTGGGGAGATGACTCAATGGGCCAAGTGCTAACTATGGAAACATGAAAACCTGAGTTCAGACTCCAGCACCCAGGGAAAAGGGAGTCATAGGCAGGATGTCCCCAGGAACCCAATCATCATCCAGTCCAGCTGAATCAGTGAGCTCCTCGTCCAGTAAGAGACCGTGCCTCAATACAATACAGTGAGGGGCTGGAGAGATGGCTCAGAAGTTAAGAGCACTGACTGTTCTTCCAAAGGTCCTAAGTTCAATTCTCAGCACCCACATGGTAGCTCACAACAATCCGCAATAAGATCTGTTGCCCCTCTTCTGGCCTGCAGGTATACATGCAGGCAGAACACTGTATTCATAATAAATAAATACATCTTAAAAACAATAAGGTGGGTGAAGTGATGGAAGAGACCATCAACTCTGACCTCTGGCCTCCACGCAGGCATGTATAGACACACAGGCTCGCATACGTACACAATGCACTTGCAGGGAGAGGGGATGGGGAAGCAGAACGAATAGGAAGACGCTACAAGAGTAGAAATTCTGGGCAGACTAGAAGAGAGGCTGTGCACACGTGGTACTAGGAGTTTGCCTTCCATTAAGAAAGAGTACACAGTTACATGATCGTTTCCCCGCACCAACGCCATTTTGATACATTCCAATAATTCACTTAAGCATCTCAAATATAAAGTTTGTTGAGTTCTGTCCTCTGCCATAATCAAGGTAACTGATGAGATCTAGACTCTCAATTCGAAAGGGTGATTTTGCTGCTGTTGTTTAAGATGAGGATTCCATACGGCGTTGTGTGTTAGAGCATTCAAAGCAAACCTCTCTGGAATTGCTGGTGCTTTCCCATGATGTGTAAGTAAGAACGGGCTGTCTGGAGGCTGGATGGAGGACTGACTGACGGAGGGAAACTGATGTGGGGTTAATGGAAGGAGGAGATGGATGACTCATGAGAATGTCTCTTGCATGGGATGCCAGCAACATCTGAACAAAGAAAAAAAAAGCAAAGAGAATCAAAGATACCTACTCTTAGAGCTGACAGAATGAGACAGGCAACAGGAGGGGGAATTATTCCAGAGCTATAATTTACTAAAGAAGTTTTCTGGGATTCCAGTGGTGTTGAAATCGGTTACGGCCTGGTAGTGAATTCGTGGGAAAGAGACAGAGGGAAAATTAACTTACATTTGATATGAAACACATACTCTGTGGTATTCAGAAGAGTAAATTATATGCAAGAGGGGATATTTCAAAGAATGCCCTTTTTCCCCCTAATGAATATGTACTGTTAGATAACGAACTGTTCTCTTTGTTTTCAGTAAATAACCAACAACTTCTGACGCCTATAATCTAGTGTTTAGCTGTTTATACTTGTGATCTAAGTTGAGGGGAGATAAACGTTACCACAATCCCCGGGGATTGCACAGTATTTCCCTCCAACACTTAGTTCCTTGTCTTCAGTAAAGCACAGGTTCCAAGACATATCATGGGAGAGCCAGGAACTAGGAGAAAGCCTCAGTTTTAGGGAGAGCCCTGCTCATGCGCGCCAAGAATGCCAGCTAAGGACCGGAAGTAGCAGCTGACTGGGAGAGCGCATGCGTGATGGCGGAAATCAAGGTAGGTCTAGCTATCTGTCTTGACTTTGCTGCTCCCTGACCCCCGAGAACTCAGAATAGTGATTGACAGACAGCAGCTGTGAAGTGTTGAGTTTCAGGCCTTCTAAAGGGCACCTGGTGGAGTCACGAGGAGAGCAAGAGGTGCAGGTGAAAGAACCGCCATCCATCCAGGAAGGAAGTGCGCGGCCTGCGGTCGACTTTCTTCCTTTCCTGTCTAGCCCGTCTTGACACTTCTCCAGGGATTCTCAGGAAAATAGTGAGAATCCACTGCGGGTGACATGCCAGATACACAATGAAATGAGGACAATGATTGCCAAGAGGCCTTTTAACGGGGAACGAAGTACAACCATAGACTCCACTCTTCAACACAGACCCGGAGGTCAGGCGGTCAAGTTCAGCTATTCCCCTTTAAACAAAAAGAGACTCAAGAAATGAAGGTGGGGTCAGAAGTAATGCCGTAATCAGTTTCTGAGCCTCACATATCTGCATCTTTCTTAGGGACTTGCAGGCTTATATCCCAATAAGCCTTGAAATTATAAGAATATTAATTAACAGGTATGACTTAACAAAGATTTGAAGGGAAGGATCAATGAATGACTTCCCCTTCAGTCACACGCGGATAAGCTGGTGTCCATGAGTGACGATCCAGAACACGAAGCAATAAGAAATGGCCATTCCGTGCCCATGTCTCAACCAGTCTAGTTAAAGTCTACCAGAGGGGAGTTTTTAAAGCAGTTTCGACCCTTTATTTTCATAGTTCTGGAGGCCATAAGTAGTCCTGAAAATTTCCTGTGTTCTGCTGAAACAAGAATGTTGGATGCTCCAAGTATTGTCAGTGTCGCCACAAGCAGTTCTCATCGCAAAAATCCCTACATGACATGCGAGGTCTTATCCGGAGCAGACTCTGCAATGTCTTAAACATCAGCTTAAGATGTGAATGGGAAGGCGAGGTGTGGGGAGAAACAACAGCTGGTTGGCTCTACCTACACTTCTCCGTTCCCGCAGACACTTTAGGCTGTTAGCCCCATTGCTTTGAGAGTATGTGGCAGAGCAGTGCGTGGTGAAATAACCACTCACCTCATGGCTGGGAAGCAGAGACCGTGGTCTCACCATCTGCTCTAAGGTGTACACTCCTGGTGACCTGAAGATGTATCTCCACAGGGAGATGTGAGGAAGGGCTTCCTGAATCACTGGGAAACCTTCATGAAAACTTCACAATGGGAGAGGTGTTTCTAAGGACGCCTCTCCCTCTAAGCCAGTGGTTCTTTCTCAACTAGTTGCAACCCCTCTGGGAGTTGAATGACCCTTTCACAGGGGACCCCCGAGACCATCAGAAGACCCAGATATTTACATTATGATTCATGATAGTAGCAAAATTACAGTTAAGAAGTAGCAATGAAATAATTTTATGGTTGGGGTTCACCACAGCGTGAGGGACTGGATTAAAGGCTTGCAGCATTAGGAAGGTTGAGACTCTTGACTCTAAGCTAATTCCCATGGGCGAGGAACCAATCTGATAATTTATATAATTTATATATTTGACTACAGCAAAATTCTGTCCAGAATTAACCTTGTTAACATCCAACTAATGCATCAGGATCCTAGAATGTGACAACATCCAAGTTTTCCAGGTGACTCTTGAACAACTGTGGACTCTGCACATTCTGCTTTACACACACACACACACACACACACACACACACCAAACTCTTTGGTGATTGCATGAGTCGTGCTCTCAAGAGGAAGAGAACAGATAGGATGAATATATATGAAAAGGGAAACTATTAGATTTGCTTCAACAGTCTAGTCTGGGAGGTCCAACAGTGGATGTCTTCACAGAGGCTAGGAGTTTATCTCAGGAGCTGCTCAGTCCACAAGGCTGGGTGCCTTTGCAGTTCCAGTCTAGCACTGAAGGCTTGGAGTATCCCAGAAAGCCACTGGGATCTCTACTGAAACCCTGCTAAAGCTGTGGTCTGAACAGAGACTGAATGTAGCAGTTTTAGCATCAGAATAGATAAACTTGTCAACAAAAATGAAAGTGAGTAGGCAAAAAACAATCAACAACAGAAAGATTTTTTTTTCTTCTTATACCCCAGAAGGTACCACCCACATTTATGGCATGTCTCCCCACTTCCAATAGCCTGATCAAGCCTCACAAGTGTGCCCTGCATTTTCCCTTTAGTAGATTTCTGATCTGGTCAAGTAGACAACTAGGATTGTTGTCATAGTTCTACCCCTTGTCACCTTGACTCCTAGTCGCATCTTCTTAAGTCACATTCAAGGCAAATGCATTATTTTCTTCTCAGAACAGTAGCAATATCTTCTGAGGCCTGCTTAGTCTCTCTGTGTCCCATAACTTAACCTAGTCTATAAACTCCCTCATTGACTTTTAATTTCTATCATTATTATTTTGGGTAGTATCTTATTGTTTGCTCCTCTTCATTCATTTAATGACCTATATTTGAGAAATCTTGTTTAAATGTGCAATTCTCCCAGAAGATCACTCTAAGTTAGACGTTCCCAACTCTGGAAATTCTGGACAGCCCAGTAGCTTAACTTCAGCCTTAAACTCACAAGGTACAGTCACACGTAACATTTCTCCCATTACGTCTAGAACCAAGGCCACTGCAAGGAAATTTTCTCTCTTTTGAAAGATTTATTTATTCTTATGTGCATTGGTGTTTTGCCTGCTTGTATGTCTGTGTGATATGCATACTGGTGCTGGTCTCCTGGAACTGGAGTTACACATGGCTGTGAGCTGCTGTGTGGGAGCTGGGAATCGAACCCTGGTCCCCTGGAAGAGCAGCCAGTGCTCTCAACTGCTGGAGCGCCATCTCTCCAACCCTAGCAAGTAAACTTTCTTGTTGTGAGTTTTCTGGTGTAAAATCTTTCCCGGGGTCTCATTGCCAACTTCCAAACTATGTGTACCCTGGGCTTTCTGTTCTCTTTACGAGGCCACCAAGACACAGAGGTCTCAGAAACCGATGAGGTCACCTCTCCGGTGACTGAGACAGCAGGCTGCCGGAGCCTGCAAACTGCTGCAGCTTCATGGCTGCTCTTCATTGTTTTCACTCTTGAGAACTTTCCATCTCCCCAAAGTAGAAGTTCCTATTCAAAGAAAAGGCTTTAAAATGTATCAAGTCCAGCATCTCCAATGCTCTGTTCCATTGGGCTGCCCACAGCAGTAGAAAAGCTACTGATACAAGAGCTCGCTGGCTAAGATGAGGTGGAACATTTAGCTCATTTCTTGGCACAGGGTAAGTACCCAAGGTAAGAGAAAATGTCACCGGCTCTGGTTCACTTGACCTGGTTCTCTTTTGTTTCCTCCCTTCTAATTAATTTGTTGCCAGAAGCACAGGGAGCAGAATGCTCCTGTAATCCTGTTTAAACCTTTCTCTTGCCACTTTCAAGTGACCTTACAGCAGGTCAGGAAAAAAAATGACACATGTCTTGGCCCGACACACAAAGGTTTGGAGTTCACCCCTGCAAGTAGGTTGTGGGGCCAAGAAGCTGCCATCTTCACGGTAGCAAAACCACACTGGCTGCTTGTGTTCCCTGATTCCATATGACATCCCCGCAGACTCCCTGTAAGAGAGGAGCCAGGAAGCTGGGACAGATTGGCAAGGAGTAGTGTCACTGAAGAAGGTCCTGGCTTGGCCATAGCAAATTTCTGAGTCTCCTTGTGGCCTCGGGGTTTTTTTGTTTGTTTGTTTGTTTTTTGTTTTTTTTTCTTATATCTGTAGAATGTAAATCGTGCCTCTGAAGGCTGCTGTGAGCATTAGTAACACAGAGGATTAATAATGCGTTTGTTAGGGTCCTGGTAGGAAACACATGACACACTGAAAAGAATCAACTGTCCCTTAGGGAACAGTAATAGATGGAACCCGGTACATGAGATTTAAAGGAACAGCAACACTTTCAATGTTCCCCACAGTATAGCAAATTGTGCTTTCATTTAGTTTCAGGATATTTTTTAATTTTTTTTCTTGATTTCTTCTTTGGCCCACTCATCGCTCAGTAATGAGGGGTTTTTTTTTTTTGTATTTATTAGAGATTTGTTTGCTGGTTTTCAAGCGTTAATTCATTGTGGTCAGACAGTACACACAGAAGGATTTCAATGTTTTAGAACTTGTGAAGATTTATTCTGTGTCCCAGGATGCGGTCTATTTGGAAAGGCTTCCATCTGTCGCTGAGTAGGATGTGCACTGTTTGGTGGTTGGATACCTGTTTGGTAGATACCTGCTAAGTCTGTTTGATGTATAATGCCAATTAACTCTGATGCTTCTGCTCAGTTTTTGTGTAGATGATGCATCTATTCGAGAAAGTGGGGTATTGAAATCATCTAGTGTTAGTGAATTGTTATTAATCTATGTCTATCCAGTAGTACAGTTTTTTAAATGACATTGGGAGCACCAGAGTGTGGTGTATATGTCTATGATAGTAACATCTTCTTTATTAACTGTTCCTTTGTTGAGAATGAAGAGCCTCTCTTTTTTCTCTTCTGGTTCGTTTTAGTTTGATGTCAATTTTGTCAGATATTAGGATGACAAAACCTGCTTGTTCACGGTCCCATTTGGCTGGAGTACTTTTGTCCATCCCTTTACCCTCTTTAGAGCAGTGTCTATCTTCAAAGCCGAGATGTGGACAGGAACCTGTGCACTGCCGCCACCACACAACTCCATATTCGGACTTCCCAGGGCCCCCTCCAGGTCCTTCCACCACCCAATACTGATTTTCTATAATCTGCCACTCTATCCTGGGTCCGTAGCCAGTGCCCTAGCCTACTCTGGCCACCTGTGTCTTGCAGCAGCTAACTTTTAGGCTTCTACAGGGTTCTTCACCCTGACTTCTGACCTAGTCCCAGCACCTCTTTTGCTAAGGAGCCATCATCTATGCTTCCCGCAGGACCTGTCCTAGCTGCATCCATCCAAGGACCCTTTTCTCTGCCTCCACCACCAAGACATCCCACATCCTCCCGGGTCTAGCCTGCTGAGTGTCACTGACATTCCCATCGACACCTGTTCTGAAATCTACCAGGGTTAGCCTGGGTTCCACAACCAGTTCTCCAACCTGGTCTGGACTTCCCTGCCTTCACTGGAGAGGAACTCTAGGCTTGAGACAGTGCCCTGCCTACCTATCTTCTAAGCCACAGGGCTCTTCTACACCATATTCAACATTTCCACTCAGAATTCTCTACCCCCACACTCCCAGCTCGGAGCAGGATGCACATTTGCATACTAGCTCAGTCCCCTCTGCCCACTTGACTTCATCCTTAGGGTCCTTTCGAGCTATGGTCCTTTCGAGCCTCTAGACCCTGCCCATCTCCACATCTTCCCTCCCAACCAATGTTGCATCTATACAAGCTCAGAACTAATGAAGAAAGTTGACATGCCCAGATCTCATTATGAAAGACCAAACCAGGGTCTTCGTCCTAAAACCAACCACCTGCAGAAATACTTGCTAATCAGAATTACCTAGATGAACTCCAGGACACAGAAATAAAAAGAGAAATGAAAACCCTTCACAAAAACTTCCAAGAGTTTAAAGAAGACACAAAGAAACGACTCAGTGGAATCAAAGAGAAAGGGCTTGGGGAGAATAAACACATGAGTGACGTCGAAGAAAACACACATAAGGCTGCTAATGGAATAGTGGAGATCAGGCATTTGGTGAGGAGATAGAAACACTGAAGAGGACTCCCTCTGAAATGAAGATGGGATTGAAAAACTCAAGAGTCCACCTGGAAAACTCAGGGGAAAGCTTCACAAGTAGAATGAATGAGGCAGAAGACAGAACATCACTATCAAATATAAAGCAGAGAACCTAGACCAAGCAAGAGACGTAAGATATTTAAAGATACAGGAAAAGAACACATAGGAATTGTGAGACACCTTGACAAAACCAAACCTTCAAATTATTGGCATAGATGAGGAAGAAGACTACAAAGTCAGCGGCATAGATCACATCTTCAACGAAATCATAGAAGGAAGCTTCCCCAAACTAAGGAAAGACACAGCTGTACAAGAAGCAAGCTGGACTGTGGTGGCGCACGCCTTTAATCCCAGCACTCGGGAGGCAGAGGCAGGTGGATCTCTGTGAGTTCGAGGCCAGTCTGGTCTATAAGAACTAGTTCCAGGACAGGTAGGACTGTTACACAGAGAAATTCTGTCTCAAAAAAAAAAAAAACAAACAAAAACAAAAAACAAAAACAAAAAAGCAAGCAGCACACAGAAAGAATGCCAAATAGACAAGGCCAGAAAAGAAAATTCCTGCAATATATCATAGTTAAAATACTAAGTATACATAGCAAAGGAAGTATATTGAAAACTGCAAAAATAAAATCAAAACCAAGTCACATATAAAAGAAAAACCCATCAGAATAAGAGCTGATTTCTCAGTAGAAACCTTACAAGTCAGAAGAGCCTGGAGCAAAGTACGCCAGTTCCTAAAATGCTATGATAGACAGCCTAAAATAATGTACCCAGCAAAACTATGTGCCGTGATTAAATAAGAAAGAGAAATATTCCATGACAAACAGCCTAAAAATTTTATACCTAACAAACCACTCCTAATAAAAATATAAGAGATATAGTGGGGTGCTAGAGAGAAATGAGCATAGCAGAGAGACTTTGGAAAGAAATATTAAAGCTATAATTATTAAAACATAAAAATATTAGAGCACAACATCACCAACAATCAACAACACAACTAATACACACAATCCAATAGCAACTTTAGATATCAATAGCATCAATTCTCCAATCAAAAGATGTATACTGAACAAGTGGATTAATAAATAAAATTTGTCTATCTGCTGCCTTTACAAGAAACACATCATAACTTTAAAGATAGGCACCACCTTAGAGTAAAAGGAAGAACAAAATTAAATTCAATGAAATCAGACCAGTAGGCAAGCCAATGTTATCCTAATATCAGACAAAATGGACTTCAAATTAAAATTAATCAGAAGTGATAAAGAGGGATATTTCCTTCCAATCAGGAGAACAGTTAACAAGAAAGCTTTACGATCCTAAACATATACACATCAAGCCCAGAATTACCCAATTTCATAAAAAATCTGCTGCTGAAATTAAAGATGCAGATAATATATTTTTTTCTTGCAGTTGTCAGTACATTTTATTCATTTTGTATACTTAGTGTATAAACTATGATGTACTTTAGGGATTTTCTGTCCTGGGCTTGTCTGTTTGGTGTCCTGCACATTCCTTCTATCTGCATGGGTGTGTCTTTCCTTAGTTTGTGTTGTTGTTTTCTTATCATCATGATCTTTGTGAAGCTCTGATCTATGCCATTGGCTTTGAATTCTTCTCCCTCATCTATGCCTATAGTTGTTTGATCTTTCCTTAGCATCCCACACTTCCCTGTAAGTTTCTTTCTTGTGTTTTTATGGTTTTTTTTCCTAGCCTTTGCTTATTTTTGCATAGGTTCTCTATCTTTTAGTCCTGACGTTCTATTTTCTACTGGCTTCATTGTACTCAGAAGGCTTTCCTTTGAGTTTGCTAGTTGAGCGAGTGAGTCACTCCATCTTCATTTCAGATTGGGGTCTCAATGCTTCTGTCTCTTTATGAATTCCATTTTCAAACCCTGGATGGTGTTCATCATTTCCGTCTGCCTTCTGTTGTTGTTTTCTTGGGAGTCACTCTGGCGTTTGTCCTCTTTAAATTCTTTCTGCTTAATCTCATTGAACTGTTTCTTGGGGTCTTATTTAAAGTCCTTGACTATTTTGATGAAGTTTATGACTTCTAACTTCTAGGTCTTGGGGTTCACCTAGATAATCCTACAGGTCTGGTAGGTTTTGGAGAGAAAATAGTGGCCTGACCTTTCCTATCATTTGGATCTTTGCGATAAGCTCTGGACATGCAGACTCCTTTTGTTAGTTTTGTGTCTCATGTGAGCAGAGCAGGTTGGGGCAGAAGAGAGAGTGTGTGGGCAGGTTGCGCCTAGAGGTTGGGCATGCCTTCAGTGGAATAAAACCTGACAGACAGCGGAGACTGGGGTGGTGTGCAGGATGTGTCCTGGTTCAAGTGTATAGCCCAAAAGAAAATTCTTTAAGAGAAAAGTAAACCGTTTTTTTGTGCTTTTTAATTTTTGTACCTTTGTACTTAATTTTTAGATTAAGTTTCCCCCTTATACTTTGTTATAAAGTATATCATTTTAGAAATATAATTTCTTTCCCCATATATACATTTTTTTAATATATACTTATATGCGTGTATGTATCCATTATGAAGACACTCAAGGGTCTCTTTTCTCCCTTTCTATATGCCTGCACTTAAATTTTGAACTTGTGCTATCTCTGTTTTGTACTCAATAAACTGCTAGGTTTGCTTTATTCTCACTTGTCTTGAAATTATTTTCTGTTGCACAGTCAAGCATCTGGTTTAGTGTGAGTAGATGTTATTGGTACGGGAACTCTCTGTGCCCACTCTCCAGCACTGATAAAGATGCTCCCTCCGCTCCCTCCCTCCCTCCTCCATCCTTGCTTCTTCCCTTCATCCTTCCCTCTTTTTTTGTGTTATTTTCTCCCCCTGCAGTGCTCCTTTCAATCCCCATTTCTGCTGGTGAACAGCAGAAATTTGGCCAGGTAGTCATGTTTCCAGCACCCAACATCCATGGATTAATCGGTATTACAAAATTATAGGATGTCAGAGCTGAAGCAACCGTGTTTAACCCCGCTCATTAAGATAAAGAAACCAAGCCCAGAAAGGGATTTGCGCAGAAAGAGGCAATCATAAGACTCCTGTCTTCTCAGTCCTTGGCTGAGACACCCTTGTTGGTCATGAGGTGATCTTTCCAAGCCCCTTTGTTTTCCCGTGTACTCCAGTGACTGGACAATGTGTCCACGCTCTGACTTGTTTCAAGTATCTCTTCCTGGGACTCCCACAAAGGAATGATTGACAGCACTGGTCTTTAAGGCCTGAAGCTCAGGGCTCACACAAGCTGCTGTCTTTCTGAAGCTATCTACTGTATGGAAATCTCACAAACTCTGCTTCTCAACCTAATGAGCCTGCTTATCTAGAAGCGTCTAGGTGTTAGCAACTTTACGTTGTTAACCAGTCTTCAGACTCGAAGCTCTTTTCCTAATACTTAACATCTCCCTCAAAGATGAACTTGAATATTTGAGGGTTTTGGAAGGCCAGTAATTCTTAAAGGGTTATTTAGAGCATGATTCAACATGGCCAAAACACTTGCAGAACATGGCTTGGTGTAAACGAAATACACTTGGACTAAAGCATCCTTAGCTTGCAGGCAGCCCTCAGTGACACTCATTGGAAATTACACAGACATCTGGTCTACTGAGCATCCTAGAGCATCCTCCTCTGCGGGACGTTCTTCTCTTCTCCAGGTGAGGCGACTGAAAAGGCACCACTTCCTATACGTTTGCTGTGCGCCTTACATTGGTGATGTCATAGAAGTCAATCCTCTCAATTACCCTGTGGGAGTCTTTTCATTTAAAAACAAAAAATAACTTAAGCATAAAAAAGAAATTCACTTATCCTGCAAGACAATAACTAGAAGCAGAGCCAGGCTTCAAATCCATCCCTGTCCGGCTCTGAAGACTGATCTTTTACTATTCCACCTCCTCACCTACTTCCCTCCCTCCCTCCCTTCCTTCTTCCCTTCCTCCTTATCTCCTTCCCTCTTTCTTTCTCTCCCTCTCTTCTTTCCTCCTTCCCTTCCTTTGAGAAGCCAGATCATTTTTTCATCTAAAATGATTTGTAGTAATACAAAGACACGCTTCAGGCACGGAATTGTTTTGTTTTACTCTTATTAACTAAAAACTGGAAATATTCCAAATGTCAATCAGCCAGCGAATACATAATTGTGGTGGATCCACACAATGGAATGCAACAAGCAATAGAAATCACTGAAAGAGTAAAGTACATGCAGACCATTGATGGATCTTAAAATAATTATGCTGAGTTAAATACTCTAGAGGCAACAGACTATAAGAACTGTGTAGATCCACTTACATGAAAGGTGAGAGAAAGATAATACCAATTTTTGGTGGCAAACAGCGAAGGGTGTGCATCGCAGCATCCCTGAGAGAATGCTTTGCTGGCAGTGAAAATGTTCTGTATGGGGACTGTGGTGATGACTTGAGGCAATTCCAAATAAAAGAGACTAATTCTTGATGTCATTTACCCAAGGGTGAGCCTGACTTGTTCTGAAGAGTTCCCATCTAACATTGTTGGCTTGAGGACCCTTCTCTAGTGACTCAGCAACTGGAGGAGAGTTATGGAGTCAGTGGACTAATCACTCAACTTGATTCTTCTATCTGAGGGAGTAAAACTTAATTCTCTGGGACACAAATAAGAGAATACACATGCGCGCGCACACACACACACACACACACACACACACACACACACACTCTTAGGGCCCTCCTATCATCTTCTGCCTTTGTTTTCTGTCTTTATTTTTTCTTTACAACTTATATGTTCCAGCAAAATCTTTCAGACAATATAAAAATTACAATGTGGTTACATTTCTATTTTTCAAGTGAATGATTATAATGAATACAGGTAAAAAACATGTTTCCCATTTCCCTTACATAACTGAACATCCCATGAAGTATAGATGAAAAACAAGTTATCCCAAGAACCCACATACATTCTACCCAAATAACTTGTTATATATTAACAGAGTATGAACAAGCCAGGTATTTTTCTCAGCCAGTTCTTTTACTGACAGTGTGTTTTGTGGTTAGAAAGAAAAAAAAACAATCATTTTTTACTTATCTCAAAAGGTAGTCTTATATGTAATCTTAAAAGATTCCCAAACCTGCTTGGCAGTGGGGGCACATGCCTTTAATCCCAGCACTTGGGAGGCAGAGGCAGGCAGATCTCTGTGGGTTTGAGGAGCAAATTCCAGGACAGGCTCCAAAGCTACACAGAGAAACCCTGTCTTGAAAAACTTTTTTAAAAAATCACAAACCTATGTATGTGTGTGTACACACACACACACACACACACACACACACACACACACATATATATATATATATATATATAAAGCTATCAGTCAGCTGTACTTTAAATCCTCAGAGTGCAAACCCATTTGTCAACAGTGTTTTATATCGGGAAGCTGAGGGCAGAAATAAGTACAAGGAATTAATCATCGTTTTTGATTGCCAGCACCTCCTAATAAGAAAGGCACAACAGCTAATAACAGCTGAGCGGCTTTGTCCTTGTTCTTTGGCCTCAATGAGTTCCTCACTCAACTATGCACCTTCTAAACTTCAGGTTGTTTCCTTGGATTTCTCACCTCAAAGCTATTAATGAAAAGCATCTTAACCTTAAATCATATTTAAAGCTCTCTTAGCTGTGATGCACTCCGAAACCTGTGAACACATCTCTCAACACCAAGATTTAAAGAACTTGAGCTAATTTAGCTTCTGGGACTCAGTTGTTTCTCTTAATCATTAACCTAAGCCACAGCCTATGCGGCTTCTCAAGAGAAACTAGCCATGTGACATTTCCTTGTTCACATTTCCTAGCCTCTGAAGCCCCTGCTTTTTCAGGGACGAGGGCAACATCCTATCTTGCGTTTGCCTTCGTTAGTTTTCCCACTAAACAAACTAACCACTATCATAGTCCCTTTCTGTATTTATTAAAGGCCCTCAATCACTAAAGTCCTCTTTAAACTAACACTATTATTGTATAAAATCATTGCTTCAGTTAAACAGTACAGCTTAGGAGAAAATTATCTTCATAATAATCCACAGGTAAAAATGCCCAGTAGAACAGGTAATTTCCATGAGGTAATCACCCTACATTTAAGGATCTCCCCATGCCCATTCACACCAAGCCAGATACCAGGGAAAACTGTCAGTAGCAAACAGCGTGTAAAGACACAGCAGTAGCAAGAGACATTCTGAGGCTGAAGCCCTTGGGGCCTTGCCCATCTGAGATTCACCCATCAGTGCCTTGACTCCTGGTGGGCTGCTCTCCCAAAGTCAACTGCCACTTGCTACTCTGACACTGCCATTTGGCAACCTAATCTCTTTTTTAAAATTTATTTATTATGTATATAGTGTTCTGGGCACCAGATCTCATTATAGATGGGTGTGAGCCACCATGTGGTTGCTGGGAATTGAACTCAGGACCTCCGGAGCAGCAGTCAGTTCTCCTAACCTCTGAGCCATCCCTCCAGTCCCCGGCAATCTAATCTCCTTAAAAAGGTCACCATCCTCTGCGTCTGCAGAGCGCAACAAACACAGCTCTGAAATGAAATAAGGAACTTTTTTTTATCTTAATCAATCCTTTCCAGGCATCCCACGAGGAAAGAGATCGTTTTTTCTCTTACGTGCTTGGAACAACACAGGAAGTCACAGTCAGATGTTATCAATCTGTGTTCATGGGTTGTTTTCAATATTGTGTGTGTGTGTCCACATCTTACACACACATTCATTTTTCTAATTTAGGGGTGTGTATGGATTATGAAGGCTGAATAAAGAACTTGGTAAAAAACCAAACTATGTAGTCAACTCATCTTGTAGGAGTTATTCATATTGGGAGTCCAGCGTGTAGTAAGATGATGCTGTTTTTTTAAAGGTCAGTTAATTTTACATAGACTGCATGTATAGTATTGAAGCTGATTGAATGAGTTGAATTATTATGAGCAGTGTCGAACCACATTATTAACTTGGTTACGGGCTGAATCAATGTTTAATTTGTTTCAAGCAGCACTTCTCGGAAAACTCATTTCCAAAGAGATGTGTGCCTTTGTCACAAGCCACTGAGTCACAATTTTTCTTTTTCTTCGATTTTATTTTTAAAACAAAACTTTACATTTCCCTCTTTCCCTGTCCTCCTTCTAACCACTCCCCATAGCCTCTCCAACTTACTCCCTCTCAAATTCATGACGTCTCTTTATGTTACTATTACTTATATAAATGTGCGTGCGTGCGCGCGCGCACACACACACACACACACACATACACATACATACATATTCTCACATACATATACATACACACACACATCATGGATCCCATTTAGTGTTGCTTGTATGTATATGATTTTAGGAGTGACCACTATTGATATTGGACGGTCAGTTAGGGGGGTCATCCATATAGGATTATGTGGAAATCGGATTCTCCTAACCTTGGCACTCCCCAGCTGTTCTTTGTCTAGGGGTGAGGCCGTCTGAGATGGACCCCTTCCACATTAACGTGTTTATTGGTATTGACCTTGTTCAGGTCTCACTAAGACAGCCATATGATTGGAGTATCACGGGTATAGCTTCCCTGTCATCTCTAAGACACACAGCCTCACAGCATCTTCTCTCATCCTCTGGCTCCTGCAGTCCTCCCACACCGTCATCCCCAGTGTCCATGAGCCTCAGGGACAGGAGCTGTGTTTGAAATCTATCCACTGGGTCTGGGCTCCCCACAATCAGTTGTACTCTGCATCTTGGCCAGTTGTGGTTTTCTGTAATGGCCTATTGTTGCAAAGAAACAAATTCTGGTGGATGAGAGCTACGGTTACCTGTAGGCATCAGGGCAAGAATTTAGACTGTAGTTAGGAGTTATGTACATCCAGTAAGGCAGTAGTAGAAGGTTATTGTCTAAAATCCATGCCCTCGTTAGCCCTGGGTAGTTGACTAGGTTTCCAGTACCAGGCAAGATTTCTCTCCCGCTAATTGGGTCTTAAGTCCAATTAGAGAGCAGATGGTTACCAACAAAATGTAAGCGCCACTCTTTGACCCTTGGGCATATCTTTTAGGTCATTTCCCAGGTCTATCATAGTCAGGTGTAAATGCACAGGTTCAACCACACACCCGTACCCTAGAAGTCTCATAGGTAGAAACGTGGGACAGTCACAGACATGTGTTTCTGAGTTCTGTAATAGATGCGTACATTCAGGTTCACACACATGTATTCCCTAGCTCTGTCATAGGTAGGGTATATACGTGCAGGCTCACACACATGTATTCCCCGGCTCTGTCATAGGTAGCTGTATGTGTGCAGGCTCACACACATGTATTCCCCAGCTCTGTCATAGGTAGCTGTATGTGTGCAGGCTCACACACATGTATTCCCCAGCTCTGTCATAGGTAGCTGTATGTGTGCAGGCTCACACACATGTATTTCCCGGCTCTGTCATAGGTAGGTGTATACATGCAGGCTCACACACATATGTTTTGGAACTCTATCGTAGGCAGGTGTTTACGTGGAGATTCACACACATGGATTTCCTAGCTCCATCTTAGGTCCTGCATGTGGCGGCTCACGTGTGCATTTCCTGTCTCTGTCATAATTAGAATGCTATGTGTTTCTTTTCTCATACGTGTGTTTCCTAGCTCTGCCATGATTAGAATGCTATGTGTTTCTTTTCTCATACGTGTGTTTCCTAGCTCTGCCATGATTAGGGTTTTATGTGTAAGTTCACACACGTATGTTACAGCCTTGTCATGTTTAGGTGTGGTGATCAAGTGAAAAAGGACTCTGTATATATTTGAACATTTGGTTCCCAAATAGTGGAAGTGTTTGGGAAGGATTAGGAAGTGTAAACTTGGAGAAGGTGTGTCACTGGGGGTGGCTTTGAGGTTTCAGAAGCCTACATCAGGTCCAGTCTCCCTCGTTTTTACAAAATCCATCATACGTGGGCCTATATACACAGGTTCATAAAAACATATTTCCCTGCTTTTTTTTAGGTAGGCCTAGATGTGTGGACTCACACACACGGATTTCCAAGTTCTAGTATTGGTATATATATATATATATATATATATATATATATATATATATATATATATATATATATATGTTAGAAAACTTATATGTTTTCTACCTCTGCCATAAATAGACCATATGTACATGTTTATACACCCAAGTTCATCCTAGTTTCATCATTCCTAGGCCTGTTACAAGGCATATCCATGCACTTTCATGTGCAAAGGTCTTTATCAGCCCTGTCATGTGTGAGTCTGTATGCGCAGGTCCATACATTTCTTTCTAGGCTCTGTTTTGCGTAGTCTGTATGGTCATGTCCACACACTGTCTTGGTAGGTGGATATGCAGCTTTTCAAACATATTTTCCTATCCTTGCACTAGGTGGTTATATATGTGAAAACTCACACCCATGTATGTCCTGCCTCTCCCATAGGTTATTATATATGTGCATTTTCACATACAATTGTACTATCCTCTCTCTGACATAGTTAGGTATACATGTGCAAGTTCACTTGCATGTATGTCATACACCAGTCATTGCTAGATGTGTATGTGCAGATTGGCACACTTGAGTTTCCAGGATATGTCTTAGGTAGCTGTGTATGTGCTGGTTTACACATATGGTTCCTAGCCCTATCTTAAGTGGATACAAATATTTAGATTCATACATACACACGTTGTGACAGCCAGTATTGCACACTTACATTATGAAGGTTAGTATCCCTAGTAGTAGCCCTGTCAGTGCTGCTACTGGTCAGCCTGGCTACATCTGGAATCAGCTAACACTCAACAGCCTTGGGCCATGTGAAGAATTTTCTTGGTGGATCACTTGAGGTGAGAAACTCACTGCAAAATCTGGATTATTTTAGGTCAAAGACCCACCCAAAATCTAGGCCATGCCTTCTGGTGGCCTACATCGAAGGATTCACAGGAGAAAGCTTTACTTTTTGCTGCTTGCTTGTCCTTGCTGTCATTGGCAAGTCCATCTGTCCTGCTGCTGTGGCTTCCGTGTACCAGCACTGGGACCTACTTCTCTGGGACTCCAATGTGGACTGAAAACCAACTGAGACATCCAGTCTTGTGAACTGCGGAATCCTTGGCCTTATCCATCAGGAGATGTCATTGTTGGACTCTATGACCACAGCCTGTCAGTCACCCAAATAAATTCCAACTCTGGCAGTGCTGGGACAATGGGTTCACGCAAATTTAGGCTCTGGTGCTGCCACGATGTGAGAACAGGCATGTCCATTCCACCACTTAGTGGCCCTGGGACATGACACATGTATGAGCGGGCATGTCCATTCCACCACATAGTGGCTCCGGAACATGGCACATGTATGAACAGGCATGTTCATTCCACCATTTAGTGACTGCGGGACATGGCAGATGTGTGAACAGGTATACTGGGGTTGCTAAATGGCGTGCTTGGTACATGACAGGTGTACAAACAGATATGTTCATTCTGCCATGAGATGGCCCTGGAATATGGTGGGAATGAAAGCAGATGTGCCCAGATCACCAGTTGGTGGCACTGGGACACAGCTGGAGTACAAACAGATGAGCCCCATACTGTCACTCAGTGGCACTAGACATAGAAGAGTTCAGGTCACCCCATGGTGGCTCTTGGACACAGCAGATTTGTGAACTGCTGTGGCCAGGTCACCACTTGGAGATCCAGAGACATGGCAATTACGCGTACAGACAGGTCCAGCAGGTGCCATTGCCCAGCCATGGAAAACACGCAAACAGGCAAGTCCAGGCTGCCATATGGTGGTGTTGGGGCCTGTTGGCCAGTGTGCAAACAGGTTCCCAGGGCAGGAGGTGGTGGCGCTGTAACATGGCAGGCATGCCAGCAGGTGTGAACAGATGTTACCAGGCAAATAAAGCAAAAAGACATGCCCAAGCTGGTGAGAGTTGGTGCTGGGACAGGTGGACAGGCGAACAGGTAATCCTGCCCCACCGTGTGGCAAATCTGGGACACGGCAGGCATCTAAAGGGGTGGGGCAATACCTGCTCCGGGATGTGATAGGCTTAAAAAAGGACTGTTTAGGCTGGGGCAGTGTGAAGGAAGGCTAACAGGCAGGCGTGCCCAGGCCACCAGGTAACCGTGGTGTGTGTTTTCACATGTGCCGTGCTACTAGTACCTCACACCCACTGTGTTCCAGAATGCCTGTGTAGTGTAGAAATGTCTGTTTCCTCGTGTGCTATGTCCCCACCTCCCACAACACAATGTGGTGGTCTGGGCTCACCTCTTCACAAGTGAGCCCTAACCCAGTGTGTGCTAGCCTAGTCACATGTCAGCTGTGTGCCAGCACCACCATGTGGCAGCACAGGCTTGCTTGTTCATTCACATCCACTCTGTGTCCCTGGCAACTCAGGTTCATCAACCCTGAAAACACACACACAAGTCACATTATATGGTCTCAACAGGTTATGTTTAGTAATACATATGTATGAATATATATGTATATGCATATATATCCATAAATCAACAATCAGTGAAAAAAGAAGCCATGGATTTGAATGAGAGCAGGGAGGGGCATCTGGGAAGGTTTGGAAGGTTTGGAGGGAGGAAAAGGGGGAAATGTTAGTAAATTGTAATCCCAGCCTGGTGGTGGTGACACATACCTTTAATCTCAGCTCTAGGGAAGTGGGTCTCTGAGTTCAAGGCCAGTCTGGTCTATAGAAAGAGTTCTGGGACAGTCAGGGATACACAGAAAAACCCTCTCTTAAACAACAAAACAAACAAACGTGTGTGTGTGTGTGTGTATTATTATATGTATAAAAATCTCAAAAATAAACACCAACAAAATGAACTTCTCTTTCTAGCGTTACCAGAGAATCAAGAGGGGGGTGTCCAAAATCCACGAGGAAGGAGCCCATCTCCAGCGGTGTCTAGGGCCACTGCAGCAGCATGAAGAACCTATTGAATGTCACCTGCTCTCCTGGAACTCCTTAGCCATGCTCGGTGAGGAAGCCGAGCATTCCTTGGTTTACCAAGCTGGACTTGAGGAGAACCCTACTTTCCTCTGTTACTGGTGTCCTGTCAGGGGTGAACCAATGTTTGCTCTCACCTCCCCAGGACACCCAACCCATCCTCCTGTTTTACCATTGCTAGAATAAACCTCTAGTAGTTTGGCAGAATAAAGGGCTAGGAGTTTGACAGATCCCTGACAGGCAGACCAATAGGGAAAGAGGCCATTGATAGATAAGGAAGACGCCAAACTTCCAGCTTTTCCTTCACCCTCCTGACCTGAGACATCAGTGCCCTCCCACCCCTCTCCCTTCTGGATGACCAGTCCAGACTACTCAGACATGGTCAAGGCTGATCCTGAACGTGTTTACCCAAGACTATGCGTGTTAGATCAGAATTGATGGAGGAGTCACGGGAATCAAAGAGAGCAGAGGCCAGGTTCTCCAAAAGCAGATGTGTTCCTGTAACCAGAACCAAAGGGCATTGGTAGCCCCAAAGAAGTGGAGACTGCACGTGTGGCATAGGGGGCTTGGGGGTCCTCTAGGGTGGGAAAAAGAACTTTGGGGATGGGAGAGCCCATCTTCAGGACAGTCACCCCGAGGTCTCAAGTGGTAGATCCGCCAGCAGGGCTGGGAGGGTGATCACCTTATCAACGGCTCCCAGGACCCTGCCACCCACAGGTGTTATCAGCCAAGCCGACTTTCCTGTCTGGAGTTTCTCGGCCCGCCTGAGGCCTGGAGAACACTAACCCTTCACTCCAGACCCTGAGGAGGGATTAAAAAGGAAGGGGTGATGTCTTCTCTCATTGGTAACTTGCTGCTAGACTCTGTCCCCAGGATCTAAGGGGGCATGGGACAGGTTCAGGTGGGAGGAGACTTTGAACCTGTCAGCCATGCTTTGTGTGACTACCTGTCTTGAGCTCTTGGAGAAGCAATGAGAGCAATTAATTAGACAGGGGGCTGTTTTGAGTTAGAGGAGACCACAGATTAGGGGCCCAGTTGGGGACCCAGATAGGACACCCATGGTGGGACCTAATGGTGGTGATGGTTTGATCCAGGAAGAATTTCTTGGTAAAACATTTAAAAGACAAAGAAAGCTGGGTGTGGTGACACCTGCCTTTAATTCCAGCACTGCCCAGGGAGGCAGAGGCAGGGGAATCTCTGTGAGTTCAAGGTCAACCTGGTCTGTAAAGCGAGTTCCCAGGACAGCTAGGGCTACACAGAGAAACCTTGTCTTGGAAAAAAAAAAAAGTGAAAAAGACCAGGGAGGGGGGCCTGAGTGGGAGGGAGCCAGAAGCCCACCAAAGAGAGGAGGCTTGTCCCTGACTTGTCTGTCTTTAGGCTCTCTGTCTTGAACCATGTAGGATTTGCTAGTGCAAACGCACCATTGTTCCGGGGGGGCTGGCGGCTAATTTCATGTCAATTTGACAGTCTACAGTCATCTATGAGGGAACCTCAATTGAGAAAATGCCTCCATAAAGATAGGGCTGTAGGTAAGCCCGTGGGGGCATTTTCTTAATGACTGATGGGGGAGCCTAACCCATTCTGGGTGGTACCACACCTGGATTGTTGGTCATAAATTCTATTACAGGCCGAGCAAGCCAATATGCGGCATCCCTCCATAGTCTCTGCATTAGCTCCTGCCTCCAGGTTCCTGCTCTGTTGGAGTTCCTGTCCTGACTTCCTTCAATGATGAACAGTGATGTGGAAGTGTAAGTTAAATCTTTTCCTCACCTACTTGCTTTGATCCTGGTTCATCACAGCAATCGAAACCCTAACTAAAGACAAGTTGATATCGGGAGTGGGTGTTGCTGTGGCAGACCTCACTGTGTTGTTTTGGGGACTGTGGAAGGACTTTGGAACTTTGGGGTAGAGAAGCCACTGAGTGTTGAGCTGTTCTGTAGAAGCTGGGAGGTAGGAATGTTGAGAGCAATGCAAACGATTGAGGGCTGACTTGTAACATTTCAGAGGGAAGCAGAGATTCTACCACACCATTTGAGTTAAGAGTCTGTGGTTCTGGTTATTTGGGGCTGAAGAATCCATTTGATTAACATGATACCAGAACCACTAATGTGAACCTTTGCTTTCCTGGGATAACAGATGCTGGTCAGCTGGGGCTGAAGAGTCAGCTTTCTACTTCCTGCCTTCTGCTGTGTTGATCCTACATCACGTAGGAGGCATGGACCCTTAACAAGTGGGGTTGTATTTATCTGCAGCCAGCATTATTTAGACTCAGCAAGTCACAAAAAGGAAGAGGAGGACCTGAAGGTGGGAGGGGAACAGGTTGGGAGGGTCCGGAAGCAGTGGCAGAGGGGGCTGGGGTAGATCAGAACACATTGCATATATGTACAAAATCGTCAAATAATAAATTAAAAATCTCAGTTAAAATGAAGGAAGTGGCTTGGCTGGAGGGTCCTGAGTCACAAGGAGCCATGGGGCTTCACTTCCAGCTTGTTTTGAGGTGTGATGGCTTCTTCCCACTGGTGCTTTTGCATTTGTGATGAAGCCTTACCCAAGCTTGTATTATGCTGTATTAAATACACGTGTTTCTGTTCTAACATTAGTCCGAGTCGGATACTTTGTTGTGGTAAAGGGTCTAATTACACAGGATTTCAATGCTATCGGCTTTAATGGCTGACCATCATATACCTCAAAGAAGCAGTCAGTCACCTACTGAAAACCCTCGGGAGACTGTGTTTGGTGTATTACTAATTCCCAGATATTCTTCTGTCTATACAAAAACACATTTCAGGTTAAAAGTCATTTCACATCTATATTAGTCAAATCAGATACAATAATCAACACAGGAAAACTTTAATAAAATTTTTACTTAGCTATAATACACATCTTCAAAATTTTAAATAAAAATTTTCTTCATGATGTTAAGTGAACGCTATGTTATTTTCTTTGAGAATGTCCCTCTTTTCATTAAAATAATTTTTAAACCATTCTATATGCTCGACTTTCTGTTTAACACTCAGATACGGGTTTTTCGAAAGGCCATTTGTCACCAGCTCCATGAAGTTGCGAATTGGTCCTTGCTTGGGAAAACCCTCCAGGTACTTATCCAAAAATATATGTTCATGGAATTCTGAGCCATCATCATCAAAACCTGGGAAATAAAATAAAAAGTAACATGACTGTGAGCGTAAAGCCCGCATTATAAAATAACACTAATGATGCATCTGAGTTAGAAGCACAAACTGTGACATTAGACCTAGTTTGACCACCAAGTTAAATGTGACTGAGCAGCAGTTTCTCCAGACACAGCAGGAGGACTGAGAGCACACCCTCCTAGGGTTGTTGTAGACACAGCAGGAGGACTGAGAGGACACCCTCCTAGGGTTGTAGACACAGCAGGAGGACTGAGAGCACACCCTCCTAGGGTTGTTGTAGACACAGCAGGAGGACTGAGAGCACACCCTCCTAGGGTTGTTGTAGACACAGCAGGAGGACTGAGAGGACACCCTCCTAGGGTTGTTGGAGACACAGCAGGAGGACTGAGAGGACACCCTCCTAAGGATGCTGCAGAGACTAAATAGAAGTAGTGGCTGAGATACAGCAGCTCTCCCACCTATAGAAGAAGCAGCTGTTGCTCACTAATATTGCTAACATCTGAGAAACTACGTAGAAAGTTATACAGTGTGTAAGTATTTGAAAGTAAAATAGGACAGAATCATAGAAAAGACGTTCAAGTAGCCCAAAGAAGAAAACACAAATGATGAATACAAAAATGAAAATGACAGAAGGGGCAAGGCTATATTCAGTAAACTTCTCATTTTTGTTTTGCTTTTCAGACAGGCTCTCACCTAACCCAGCCTGGTCCTGACACTCCTGCTTCCACACCCCAAATGCTAGAGTGTGGCTGTGGAGCACCACACCTGGCTCAACAATCACTTTAAATGTAAACGATCCAAATACGTGCCAAGCCATAAAAATAAAATCAGGGACTGGGGAGATGGCTTTCCGCCCAAGTCTGATGACTTGAGTTGATCCTCAGAACCCATTTGAGAAACCAGATGCCATAGGACAAACCTCTGCGCTCCCAGTGTAGCCCGACTAGAAATGGGGGGCAGAGAATTGCGGGAATCCTCTGGTCAGTAGGCAGGACCAGCAGTAAGCGAGACAGAATCTGTCTCAGAACATGGTGAAAGGGGAAAGCTGACTTCCAAGGTTTCCTCAAACATCTGGATAGGAGTCCTACAGCTGAGGATGACCTTGAACTTCTGATTCTCCCATCCCAACCTCCCATAAGCAGGACTAAACCCGTGGGCTACCATGCCCAGTGTATGGTCCTGGGGATGCGAGCCAGGACCTCAGGTGCACTAGACAAGCACTCTACTGCTCAACTACACCCATGGTTCCCAGGATACATTCTGACATATAATTTTACTCCTTTATTTTCACTATCAAGTATCTAAAATTAAATGAAATTCCAACCATCTGTAAACAACAATTTAAAATAACTCTGCTAGGTTTCTTCTCAGACACCAGTGTTCTAAGATCCACATGCACCTAGCTACATGCTAAGATGGAACCCCTCTGGGTTAAGCTCTGGCTGAAAACTGTCAAGAGCTTCTGAAGTAACACCGACCTGCTTCGTTGTTAATTGGGAACTCCCACAGCTTCCCCTCCTTCGTCCACTGGATCATCTCCTCAAACCCATTCCCCAAAGGCTGCTCACTGACTGTGGCCAGCTGCTTAGCGAATTCTATCTCCCAGAGAGAAGGGGGTGCTGCTGTGTGATCGAAAAAAAAAAAAAAAAACAGGAAAATGTAAGTGTCTTTTTTATTTTTGTTATTAATTTTTATTATTCTCTCATATATCACATCCTGACCACAGTTCTTCCCCCATCCCCAACCTCTCCCCCAGCTCCCCTCCCAGTCCCCACCTCTAACCCCACCCCCATCTCCCCTTCAAACAGAGCAGGTCTCCCAGGGACATCAACCAAACTGTAAATGTCTTCTTAAAAATGTAATTATTAGTCAGACAGCTCAGAGGGCGGCACTGGCCACCAGGCCTGACTACCCACATGTGGCTCCCACAGAACCACATGTTCTCAGAAGGAGCTCAGAGGGTGTGACTCCCACAGAACCACATGTTCTCAGGAGCTCACAAACTCCCAAAGGCTGCTCTGACCCCCACACTCAGACCCACGCTCACACAGATAAACAAACACAAAATGAATGAAAATTAACTTTAAAATGTTATTATCATGTCTATATTGATACAAATTTTTGGACTTGTTATTCAGAATTAGTTTATAGTCAAAGGCTACCAGGAGCTAAAATTGAAGCAAAAATAAAAAATACAGAGTGTAAGAATAATGACATCATATATATATAACAGGCCAACAAGATATCTCCCGAACATTCCACCCAAATACTAAGGAATATGCATCCTTCTCAGCAGCAATTTCTTCAAATTAGATCGTGTTTTTGTCCTAATATGTATTAGGACACAAAACAAACCTCAAAAAATACAGAAAATTGAGATCGCATCCTGCATTCTGCCTGACCACAATGGGATAAAGCTGTATAATTGCAGAAATTACACAAACAGATGGAAGACTAAACAACATGCTACTGAAAGATAATTGGGTCAAGGAAGAAATCAAAAACAAAATTAAATAATTCCTATAATTGAATAACAATAAAAACATACATACAAAAATTTGGGACATACTGAAGTCATTCCTAAGAAAAATATAGAATCAAGTACCTACATAAAAATTTTTGAGGTCTCAAATTAATAACTTAATGAAGCACCTGAAGGCATTGGAAAAACAATAACAATGTCCCCAAAAAACAGATGGGAAGTGATAATCAAAATCAGAGCTGGTATTAATATTTCAGAAACAAACAAAGAATCAATGAAATGAAAAGTTAGTTTTTTAAAAAGATTGTCAAGCAGCCAAATTAACCAAATTGAAAAGTATTCAATTTTGTGTGTGTGTGTGTGTGTGTGCGTGTGCGTGTGTGTGTGTGTGTGTGTGTGTGGTGTGTATGCATGCATGCTCTCCTATTCTGGGTAGTGAGCTGCTCAAAATCAGGAGCTACAGATTAGTTGTCTTCAGGTAAAGGCAGAGCGTTATAAGGCAAATGGTGGGTGAATACACTTTCTAACCAAAAATAGCCAATTCATAGCTCTAGATTATTTATCTGGCAGCACTGATCTCTCAAGATCCCAAAGGATGCAGTATTTTAAGGGGAAGCATGACCCAAATAAGCAGATCAACAACTATATTCATGGCAAGACCTAGGCCAATGACAGAAGAAATAAGAAAACGTGAATATCCAACTGTTACAATCAAAACACCAAGGCCATCTTAGAAAGACAGAGTGGTCTCCACTTGGAGACGTCTTGTTCTTAACAAACCTGCCTCAGGTGCTTCATCAGCAAACGCCTTCACATCAAAAATGGAAAGTCTTTTTCCCTTGAATAAACCTTTCCTAAGATAAAAAACATTTGGAAAAAACATCTTAGTAAGATATATTTATAAGATGTCAACAAAAACTGCTTACGGAAAAGATTACATGAAGCAATCTATGTAATAATTAAAGACAATCACATTGATCC
Organism: Myodes glareolus; assembly: GCF_982192425.1. Classification (NCBI taxonomy): domain Eukaryota; kingdom Metazoa; phylum Chordata; class Mammalia; order Rodentia; family Cricetidae; genus Myodes; species Myodes glareolus. Next base: position 49,501,042 of record NC_142048.1, read on the forward strand.
CCATTGATATTGTAGCTAAATCACCATAATTTTAGGACTCATAAGTGAAAAAAGAACAGATGCACTTGGATTTCTGCTTTATAATATAACAAACCAGCTAAGTTTAATCCAACAGTTCACTTCTTCAACAGAAAGAAACACTTTTTTTCAATTTACTTATTTACTTGAATAAAACTACTAACAGATTAAAAAACAGTTCATAAACTACTGGAATAGTTTTAAATATAACGTTGAAATTTCTTTTCTCAATCAAATTCCTTTACTAAAAAAAGCCAGGTGGTGGTAGCACACGCCTTTAATCCCAGCATTTGAGAGGCAGAGGCAGGCGGATCCCTTGAGTTTGAGGCCAGCCTGACCTACAAAGTAGTTCTGGACAGTCTTTAAAGTTACAGAGAAAACTGTCTTCAAAAACAAAAGCAAACAAAAAAGTGGGAAAAGTTGCAAATTAAAACAAAAGAGACCTCATCCACATCAAAGGTTTGCTCCATTAGGTCACCTTGTAGCTGTAAACGCTGGCCTTGCTGGTCTGGAGTTCTGCCTGCTAACAATCCTAGCACTTGGGAGGCACAGGCAGAAGGATGGAATTCCAAGCCACTCTGGACATTTGGCTTACAGAGTAAGACCCTGACCCTAAAATCAAGGACAACGAAACAGGCCTTTCTGTCCAGAAGTGCCCCCGAGGCCTCAGGTTCTTTTCCCTACTAAACATTATCAATACAGAGCTGAGAGTGGATTTGGTTAATGATCTGGTGACCTCTGTGTTATCTGGGGAGGCAGATCTCACCCTAAATCCCCAGAATGATTATCCCAGATTCTCAACTCCCCCCCCCCTCCCCAGGCCATTACCCATCCTTAGGGAAGACGTCACATGTGCTCTATGGCTGCTGACCTCTAAGCTACCTCAGTCAGAGACCACACTAGGTTCTAGGCCTTTCAGCTATGGGACCCACCCCACGGCCACACGTACTTTATCCTCACACCTTCAGCTTCATTGTGCACCTGGAACTGGACTGATTGTTGCCTGAAAACCTTTCCCCAAACTGTGCTGTTTTATCAGAGGGCCAGATAAATATCATGACAGGTTCCTAATAACTCAGTTAAGAACTAGGCCTCAGTTCCTGCCTCTTGAAACAGAACAAGACAGGAACAAAGGGCAACCAATCGCCAGTGCCCCTGACAGTGAGGACAAGAGGAACTGCGTCCTCAGTCTGGGCCAAACCCCCCCATTACCTTATAACCAAATAAGGACAACGTCTGGGACTTGTCCAGACTTGCCCAAGAATGTAAAAGCTATAGCCTTAGCCAACCCGTTAGCCCTAACCAATTAGAAACGTACTAATACGATTCCACTTGTGTGAGCCAGTCCTAGACAGAATGATCACACTGCGGTTAGAACTCCTTTAGTTGTATGAAAAAGTCTGCAAGCCTTTCTTGGGGGTCGCCATTTACCACCTTCGCCTTTGTGTTGGATGCGCGACCCCAGCATGCGAGGACTTCCATTCTCGAGAAGATAAACCCTCACTACACTGGCCTGTGGCCAAACCTGTGGCCTATTTTTTTAATTGATGATTTTTTTCAGTGGATGATTGAGTGGGAGGGCCCAGCTCACTGGGCAAGTGGTCCTGAGGTGTAGAACACAGCAAACTGAAAGAGGCAGCGTGGCCATGTCAGGAAGCAGCACTCTTCCATGGCCTCTGCTTCAGTCCTGCCTCTAGGTTTCTGCCTTGAGTTCTTGCCCTGACTTCTCTGATTCTGTCACCTGGAACTGTAGGAGGAAATAAATCCTTTCCTTCCCAGACTGGCCATGGTGCTTGATCACAGCAATAGAAACCCTAACTAGGAATACACAATGACCATGGATCTATCAGTAATAATATGCAGAATAAATTAGGATGAGAATTGGAGTAGAAAACAACACAAACAAAATCCAGCAGACTACAGAGCTCCGATACCTTTTTTTTAAATCAGTGAGCTTCGCCTGGTCAAGAGAGTCGTCCATTTCTTCATCAAACTGAATCTGGTGCTGTGGTTTGGTACTAACTCTTGTAGAAGAGGATCTGGCAATTTTCATATCTGATATTATGTGACGGAAACTGAAATAAAAAGGTCCAGTGCATTAGGAGGCTTAGCTGCATTGGAGCAGTAAACAAGTCACATACTTATACTCACATAACATAGACATTAAGATGCATGTCTCCAACTTCTAAAATATACTCTTATTAAGAAATTTTTATTTGAGGGGCTGGAGAGATGGCTCAGAGGTTAAGAGTACTCGCTGCTCTTCCAGAGGTCCTGAGTTCAATTCCCAGCAATCACATGGTGGCTCACAGCCATCTATAATGAGATCTGGTGCCCTCTTCTGGTGTGCAGTCAGACATGCAGGCAGAACACTATACATAATAAATATATCTTTAAAATAAATACATAAATAAAGGAGAGCAGGGTTCTTTGGTTCCCAGAACCCACATGGCAATTCCTTCAACTCCAGTTCCAGGGACCAACACCCTCTTCTGATTGCACAGGTTCCTGAACGCACACAACATAAATACACACACCTAGACACACACACATAAATACACACACCTAGACACACACACATAAATACACACACCTAGACACACACAACATAAATACACACACCTAGACACACACAACATAAATACACACACCTAGACACACACAACATAAATACACACACCTAGACACACACACATAAATACACACACCTAGACACACACACATAAATACACACACCTAGACACACACACATAAAACAGTTTTTAAAGCGAAAAAAATATGTTGAAAAGCTGAGTTTTCAACATAAGGAAACGGGGAGGGACTGTGTCTGACATCACACTTGAACAAAATCAGTGGTATGTTTAATTCCTCAGAGAAACTATCTTACTTACTTATTTGTTTGTAAGTTCCTAAAAGAAGCTTAGCCACTCAATTAAATACAACATACAGCAGCTAGAGAGGTGGCTCAGCAGCTGGAAGTCCTTGCTCTTATGAAGCAAACGTTCTAAGTTTTATTGTTATGTGGGGTGGGCATGTGTGTAGGTAGAGCACAACACAGCACGTATGCAGAGGTCGGCAGACAGTTGGTGGCTTGAGTGTTCTCCATCAGATGTGAGGGCTTGGAGACAGAAGGCCACCAGGCATGGCAGTAGGCACCTTTACCTACTGAGTCATCTCGCTGGCCCATGAGGTGGATTTTGTATGTAACACGGATGTGTACCATGCACCGGGCACTGGGAGACCTAAGCATGACAGACATGACAGCTGACCACTGACCTAATCTTGTGCGTCTCTCTGGCTTTCTGAGCCCTCGACTCTTCCTCATGCTGCTGGAGCTGCTTGAGCAGGTCCGACTTGGTTGTCTGCTTGTCGAAAGGCAGAGACTCTGCGACAGCAGATGCAGCTGCCACCAGCTCAGGGCTCAGGAGCTCATTTCTAAACGGAAAATGAAATGAGGAAAGAAAACCAGAGTAAGTTAGTACATCACTCGTTTAATCAAAAGTAAAACAACGTGGGGAAGAAAACTCATGAAAAAAGTATCCAATTTCCACAAAAAGCAAGAATTCTCAAATATTCAACATTGTTTTCTAGGTGGCTTTGTTGCTTGTCTGTTTTGAGACTGGATCTCACTAGGTTGGTCTGTAGCTCAGCCACAGAACTATTAGGATTACGTATACCCATTATACACACCACATATGTGACATCATCCTGCTTCAGTACTGGGAACACAGAAACTCTGAAACAGTATACTCTAAGTTAATAAATACTCACGGCCACATACCCATGGGTAGCCGTGCATGGTGGTTCACGCCTGCAATTCCTGTACTCAGAAGCTACACAAGAGGATCACAAGTTCAGGGCTAACCCAGGCTATGTAAGGAAGGCCTGTCTTGGGGAGAAAAGGAGAATTGAGGGCTATGGAGATGATTCAGTTGGTGAAGTGCTTGCCATGCAACCCTGAGAATCTGAGTTTGATCCCCAGAACATGTGAAAAAGCTGGGTGTGGACCAGTGAGGTCACTTACTATTTGGGAAAGCATTTGCCCCACAAGCTTAACGGCCTGATTCTCAGATAAAGACTTTTTTCTTTCTCTTTCTCTCTAAAGCAGTTTCTGTGGGTTTAAAAATAAAGCAGATACATACATCAATGTGAACTGACAGCAGTCATTCAACCTAACTCCAATGCTAGGTCATTAAAAAAAAAATACATCTTCCCCTCCACTTACATTCTCTTGACACTCGTCCCTGGTACCCAGGCACCAGCCTGTGAAAACGCCAGAGCAACCTCACAGCTCATGGAGCTGCCTCTGCTAGCAGCCCCAGCTAAGGGCTCAGCTGGTGGTGAGTGAGCCATTTCAGAGATTCCCATAGCCTCCAGCTGAGGCCTCAGGCAACGTCTTCTCTGTGAGTATAAAAATGGTCATTTTATGAGAGTGTGTTTGGGGCGATCTATAATGCAGCCATGATAGCCATATTAGTGAGCTTTGATTATGACGAGAAAGGAGGAAGGGAGGAAGGGAAGGCTGGTCATGTATGGAGTAACTGTTACACTGCAATCGTGAGGTAAATACTATGACTATCTCAAATTTGCAGACCCTGGATTCTAAGAGAAAAATGGGAGTGATCTGGTCAGGCCCAGGCCTGTAATCTCAATTACTCAGGAAATTGAGACAGGAGGACCACAAGTGCGTGCTGTGTTTGGGAACAAAGTGAGTCCAAGGCTAACCTGTGCAACTTAGTGAAACTCTCTCAGAATAAAAAGTAAGAAAGTGGTTGGGGATACCATCTGATGCCTGGGTGGTTAAATAAAATTATTACAAGAAACTTTCCTTCAAACTCAGAACAAATGTATGCCATCCACCGATCTTGTCCACAGCCACTTCTTGGACTAAGTCAGAAGGTTTCAAGACATCTTTATATCTATCCCATCACTGCTGCACGGTACAATATTCCCAAGACATCTTTTATATCTACCCCATCACTGCTGCATAGTCCAATAGTTCTAATTTCAGTTCCTTCAGAGCAGCGCTGTGGTTAAGTACAGTACCTGTGCCTATTATTCAGGAAGCAAAGACAAGAGTCCAGGAGAACAAAGTTATCTTTTGTTACAAAGTGCATTTAAGGTCAGTAGGGGCTACATGAGACATTTTCTCAAAAATCCCCCCAAAATTATTAAAACAAAAATAATTTTACTGTATTGCTTTTCTAATGTAGAAAAGCAGGCCAGGCAGTGGTGGTGCACGCCTTTAATCCCAGCACTCGGGAGGCAGAGGCAGGCGGAACTCTGTGAATTCGAGGCCAGCCTGATCTACAGAGCGAGCTCCAGGACAGGCTCAGAGGCCAGGGAGATGGTTCAGCAGGTAGAGGTGCTCAATGCACGAGTCTGATGACCCGAACCCCCCGAAAGAGCTGGGTGGGACTGCACACATATGCAATCCCACTATCCCAAGGGCCAGTGAGAGGAGACAGTAGAACTGGCCAAAAGCATTCATACATAGCACAAAGGCAGAAATAAGGAAGACCCTAAACCTCAGAAACATGGTGGAAGGAGAGAACCAACTCCAAACCTCCACATTCTTGGGAAGGCATAAAGCACACCTGCACTCTTAACATACCCAGCAAAATAAAATTTTTAAAAGGTTTATTTATTTATTATGTATACAGTGTTCTGCCTGTATGTATCCCTGCAGGCCAGAAGAAGGAACAAGATCTCATTATAGATGGTTGTGAGCCACCATGTGGTTGCTGAGAATTGAACTCGGGACCTCTGGAAGAGCACACAGTGCTCTTAACCTCTGAGCCATCTCTCCAGGCCAAAATAAAATTTTAAGCAAAAAAGTAGAGCAAAACCTTTAAAGAACTTATGAAGCAATCTACATGTCCACGCTTGTCTTGTTCATATTGAAATGCTTTATTGTAGAAGCAGGCCCAAAACAGTATAACTATCGCCACTCTCGTGGTTCCCATCAGAACTTGTCGGTAAGAGCCCTGCTGCCGCACAACTGGGCCACAGGACATGGAGCTGTACTGACTGAGGCGCTGCCTCCCTGAAGGCCAGCACTCAGTACTGGAAGGCGCTAGGGAGACTGCTTGGGGAAGCAGTCACCAGTCTCATCCGCCTGTGAACCGTCTCTGCAATAACAGCCAGGGTGCTGCAACAGCAAAGCAACCAACTGCGCTCTGATTGTTGTAAGGCCTGGTCCACTGGAGGAAACTCACGCTATAAATCTGAACCCACGGTTGGGGAGCTCATAGGCCCTAAGGGTGAGCTTAGTCCTGCTACTTTGCTAAACAGACACAGCATCAAACTGCCCTCTAAACTTGTATCTCAATAGCCACAGATCAGTGCACCTCTCAGTCCTCATCACAGAGGTTTCGCTATGAAGTGGATGGAGGTTAGCATAGAAACAATTGGTCCAAGTGCAGAGGAAAAGCATCTATGGACTGAGCAGCCACAAACTGGGTGTCTCTGTCACCACCCCGCACTAATCCCCCCACTAATAAACCTTGGGACCACCGTAAAAAGATTGTGACGAGAGGAGGTCGGCAAGGACCGGAGAGACAACAGCATTTTCTGAACAAGACAAGGCCGCTGAACTTGTCGTCATGGCAGCTGTGGGCGCCTGTATAAAGTCAAGCTAACATTCTAACACGGAGGGCTCGTGAGCCTGTATGCCTACGTGAGAAGCTACTCACGGCCGAAGGCTGCTGGAGGAGGGAAAGACGGTTTTCTTATGGGTGTCGCTCTGGGTGTGTTGACCATGCCCCAGGGGGGCTGCCTCACATACATGCCTTATTTAAAAAGACAGAGGACATGAATTTAGGAGGGGATGGGGAGATAAGAATGGATCTAGGAGGAGTTAGGCAGGGGATTGGGCAACAAATACATTGTATGCATTTATGAAGTTCTCAAGGAATCAATAAAAATATCACATTAAAATTACGCTACTGAACCTATCAAAGGGTTTGTCTGATTTCAGTGATTTATTTAAACTGCACATAAACACATACGGATTTTTAAAAATCCACTCTTACTTGTAGCTGCTTTTGAGACAGTGTTTCTTTATATTGCCCAAGCTGGCCCAACACTCACCATCCTATAGTATGCATGGTCTAACCCGAGTGCTGGTAATACAGATGTGTGCCCTGCCAAAATGTAGTCCAGAATGAGTACTTAGATATTTGTGTGTATTTATTATTATTATTATTATTGTTTTACTGAGATAAAGTCTATATAACCCCAGGTTGGCCTCAAATTCACAATACTCTGTTTCCCAAGTGCTGGGATTATAGCCAAGTGCCACCACCATACCTGGATACAAATATCTGCTTGTCCCCTAAATACACACACACACACACACACACACACACACACACACACACCTGAAGTAACTATTAGATACCCTCTACTGCTTTGTTATTTCAATGTCTTGAGTACTATAATTTAATAGATTGTTTACTATAAGGCTTATTGGGACACCATAGACTGGTCTCCAAGAACACTGATTTGGAATTATTTACCCCTTCTCTGGAGGATCTTCTGGAGCTCTGTGAGGCCTGCCGACTGTAGCCTCCAAAATGGTAGAAGGTTTTCTGCCACGAGGCTTTGTTGTTTGTACGTTTACTGTGCTCTTTTCAACTTTCATGCCCTTAATAATGTCCAGCAGGTCTTTTTTTGAAGTCTCCTCTCCTTTGTCGTGCTTCTTTGCTGCCTTCTGGGAAATTTCACTAGCTGGAACAGACTGGCTATCTTTCTTGCTATAAATCGAGCTGCCAGTGCCAAAATGTCTTTGGATATTATTTTCTGTCCTGGAATGACATATTAAAGAATAATAGAAAAACACAATGGCAAAATATTAAAGTAGTAACTGAAAAAAACCTGCTTTACATTGAAAAGAAATTCAATTTGTGCCCTTTCCATTTTCTTCTGTTTTCTATTATTATAAACAACCGTAACGGAAGCAATTTATCATGTGTTAGTATAGACCCTGGGCCTCACTTACACAGCAAGATTTGTGTACAATTTTCACCCCCACCTCAACTCCAAAGGTCAGCACTAGTCTCCTCTTACAGAGAAGAAAACCGAAAACTATAGTAGTAACTGCACAGGGCGTCTTTGTTATTCCCCTGTGGCTAAGATAAAACACCATGCCTAAAAGCAATTAATGGGAAAAGGAGCTTTTTTGGCCTTATGATTACAGAGAGAACAGTCCATTCGTTGAGATGCCAATCACCTAGCTCTCCTAAACTCCAAAACTATGTAATTGCTTCTGAAAATGCCTGAGGCTACCTCATCAGTCACTTGAGAATTAGTGAAAAATCAGTGACAAATACATAACAGCAATATGGTACAATTCATTAGGAAAACCCTCTGGTAATTATTGTTATTTTGCATCTGAAAGTTAACGTTGGAGGTACTTTAACAGACAAGTGGCAATCAGGTTACCACAGTGTTTCTTTCCAATACTCTAGGACTTCAAAAAATAACCTGTGTTATAGCAAAATCATGCAAGCTCCTTAGCATAACACACCTTTAATCCCAGCACTGAGGGAAGCAGAGGCAAGTGAATCTCTGTGAGTTCGAGGCCAGCCTGGTGTACAGACTGAGGTTTAGAACAGCCAGAGAGACACAGAGAAACCCTGTCTCGAAAAACCAATAAAAACAAATAGATAAAACTATGCTCCGAATCTCTCATCTGAACTTACTTTCTTTGAGAATATCTCATGAGCTTCCCCTACTTTGCTAGGAGTGTGAGGAGTAGATCATTTGTCTAGCAAGCAGGAAACCCTGAATGTGATCTCCAGCACCAAATCAAAGACCCCACATTGTTCCCTTCAGAGGATGATTTTACATTTTTCATCCTTCATAATGTAGGCTCCTGCGATAAAAGTCAGCTCTGCATTTTAAAAATGATAACCTAGTTAAAAAAATCTTTCTCAAACATCCTCTCCTCCTGTCAATTCTCCAGGACAGTCAGCTGAAAGAGCTGGTCTCTTTGATCATTCCATTACTTCATCACGTCAGATCCCATTATCTCTACTTTGTGCAGTCTCTTGCTCCGTGGAGTTGTTCCTTTCCATCTCCATTGTCAGCTTGCTTCAGCGCGATATTAGATCGAACAGGGGTACCCAGAGAGGATACCATGAACCGCTTACAACCTCTATGTGTCCCTATTTGCTATCCTATAATTATAGGCTGAGAGAATGAAGTAATCTGTGCTTACCTATGCCATCATCACTGTACTTGAATTACCTCTTTAGTGGAACTAAATAACTGTCCAAATAGCAGGACGGTCTTATTCAGAGCTCAACACCAGTAACTGACACATCGTAGGCACTTTATATAAAGCAGTAAGGAATAAAGGTGGGAAGCATTAATGAGGCCATCAAGAGATCTTGGGACGCATAGAATGCAAGAAAACGACCTCTTTTTTGGAGACTGTACAACGATTTGTAGCAGCAAGCAAGATGAGGGGCAGGCGTGCAGCAGAAAGTACCCAGGGCAGGAGACAAGACAGGTTGTCATTGCTGTTTGCCACACCCACCGCGACACTGGGCAAGCAGACTTGCATGATTTCTCTTTGCCCACATTTAAAACAACCATTTCTAAGCCTACGGTTGCAGTATCAACCCCAGGCGGCTGGAGAAACTAGGACTGCAAGTAAAGGAACTGGGAAGCCACGGAAGACCGGCGGGACCAATAACCCCGGAACGCCTTACCAGACAGTTCCGGACCGAGCCGCGGGTAGCGCACTCACAGCCACCAAGACATCCCAGTTTCCAGGGGACAAAGGGAGGCCCGAGAATGGGCGAGGACGTATAAACGCCGGGATTCTGTGGAGCATCGCGTGAAAATAAACTTAAGCAAGAGCACAACCGGAAACACACTCAAGCAAAGGTACAACAGAACTAGTGCATCCCTTCCGCCAAATATGTCCCCCGAGATGGTTTCCGCCTGCACGCTTCCTCGCCTTTAGGATTCCGGTTGGCCGCAGAGGTCTGTAATTGTGTTCCGGGATCTTTGACCGCCTTGATCCAGCCCTGTCCTCGCTCCCAGATTCTGCAGTCTGGGCGGAGCGCACGCCAAGGTTCCGCCAAGGTCGGGGAGAGTGAACGTGGTGATCAATTAAACAAAAACTGTTCGGGACCGTAGAGAACTGAATCGTACTGCCTGTCCCGCCCTCCCATGAGTGACGGGGCGCGCTCGCCGCGCTCGGCTTTTAAAGAAAGACCTGGTCAAGATCTGGGCTAGGTGTTTCTAAGTTCTTCCTTCTCCTCTTTTCCAATGAATTGAAAATATGGGATCCCGCAGAATTTAGAAAATATGCAAGTTGATTTTATTTGGAGTCAAATGATAGTGCAAATTAAAGAGGGATATACCGGGGCTGGGGAGATGGCTCAGAGGATAAGCGCATTGGCTGCTCTTCCAGAGGCTCTAACTTTAATTCCCAGCATCCTCATGGTATTCTTGTGCCTCCTCTGTGAATAGATCTGGTGTCCTCTTCTAGCATGCAAGTAGAACACTATATACATAATAAGTAAATCTTAAGAAGAAGAAGAAGAAGACGACGACGACGACAGAGGGATATACTGTCAAGATTTAAGGTGAAGATAATAAGGGGTAAAGAGTATTGCCGAAGTCTTCTTTTATGAGGACTGTGGATGAGAACTCCTCGAAAGAAGCTGCGTCTGCAGAGACTTATTGGCTGATTAGAACTGGGGTACTTCAGAGAGATGGGAATGTTGCAGGTGTAGAAACTAATTTAATTACCTTGTTTGGGGCTAGTTACACACACACACACACACACACACACACACACACACACACGTAGCCATTCTTTGCCACCTCTGCGTTGGTACTAACCTTTTGGAATCTATTAACTTAGTAGCACCAATCCAAATGCTCAGCATCTTGGGCCTATAGAAATGCTTGTCCTACCTGTGAGTAAAGCCAACGGGAAGCCCGCTTCTGCCGTGGTTTCCTGAATGCCGCAGTTTTCCAGCTGCTGACCTAGATCAGTGATGCTTCGAGAATTTATGGAGATGACGACGTTGTCCTGCGTGTCCTGCCCACAAGCCACAAACCACAATCCACAAGCTGCTACTGAGCCCTTGAAATGTGACTAGTGCAAGAGAGAGTCTGAACTTGAAAGTTCATTCCATAGTATGGGAATCAAGCAGCTACACATGGCTGAGAGCTGCCCGAAAGTAGAGAAACGTCAGTTAAAAGCAGAAGGTCCTCGCTCTCGCTGGTTTCCAACCGCAGCTGCGCCAGCAGTGGAGTGTTGATGCCAGCAATAGACAACTGAGGAGATGAAGGCATAAATAGCCTGTTGAGTGCTGCAGAAAATATAAAGGTAGCGTAGACAGCAAGGAGACAGATAACAGTTTAAAATAGGTTTTCAAGGGGCTGGAGAGATGGCTCAGTGGTTAACAGCACTGGCTGCTCTTCCAGAGAACCCAGGTTTGATTTTAACCCACAACCATTTGTAACTGCAGCTCAGGGGTGTCCAGTGTCCTCTTCTGGCATTCATGGAAACTGCAGGCATTGCATGCAATGCATAGGCGTATGCAAACAACACATCTAGGCGCACAACCCACTTCTCCAGATTTCTATTATATATAAAGACCAGAAGCTTTCTGGGACTTCCCTGGGACTCCAGCACCAGACTGGGACTGCTGAGATACCCAGCCTTGTGAACTGAACAACAACCAGATCCCTGCCCTCTCTGTTGCTGGCCAGACCACAGCATGTAATCCACTCTAATAAATCCCATATATAATCACTTTTGGTCCTCTAGAGAGAGAATTGGCAAATACAATCAACAGACTCCTACAAATTTTTCTATTAAACAAACAAACAAAAAAAATGTGCTGGGAGATGGTGGCGCACACCTTTGATCCCAGCACTTGGGAGGCAGAGACAGGCAGATCTCTGTGAGTTCTAGGCCAGCCTGGTCTACAGAACAAGTTCCAGGATAGGCTCCAAAGCTACACAGAGAGACTCTGTCTCCAAAAACCAAAATAAATAAATAAAAAATAAACAAACAAATAGACAAACAGATAAAAAATAATGATGGCTAGGGAAACCCAAGGGAGACAACAGAGTCCTATGATAGTCTCACAACCATTTCTAATACAATAGGACCAACTATAAGGAAACTTTCTCATCTTCTAATTTTGCTTTATAAATATTCCCTTTTTGAGAACTTATAAATTTATTTATAAAACTTATTTTTAATGACTAACTTCGTAGTGCATACAACCCTTCTGCCTCATCATCCCCTGTACTCCGAGGACAGGTGTGTGCCATCACCAGGTCAGTCTGATTCACTCTCCTTCTCACACAGCACTAATTAACCTATTCAAAAGAGTCTTGATGTTAGATGTAAGTAAAAGCATCATCATAGGGTGTGGATGTGGCTCAATGAATTGCAACTGAGTGCTTTTTGTTTTCTAAGCAAGGGGACTTGTAGGGGGGCATCCAGCCTTTTGCCACTGTGACATGATGCTTTCACCTACAAATTTGGGGTCACGTGCATAGCTCTCCTGGGATGCATGTAGCCTATAGGTCTCGATTGGACACAGCCACTAAAGAATAATCCAATGAAGATATCCCCAGCTATAAATCAAGATGAGAGGTCATGGAGGTGGAGAGGGACTCAGATGGAGCCAGAGAGAGCTCTGTAAATCCTGGTAGCCTACAATGATGTCATCTATCAAACTGATTGCCACGATTCCTTATGACAGAAGAGATGAAAGTGTACTAAGGCCGAGGGACACACCGCAGCGCCTGAGCTGTACAAGGACGTGGAGTAGGGACAGGCGGCCCCTGCTCAGTGATGTGATCCGAGATCCTACGCTCCCTGCTGTGGCCTTCAGATAAGCCACGCTCTAGGGAACCTACAGAGGTACCTGGTATGTCCCAGATCCCTGCCTTTTTCCTTGTCCATTTCCTTTACCACTCTAGAGTTTGCCTATAGTTTAGTGTGGTTTAGCTATGCATGGTTAGCATGGTTGGAACTCCTTGTCTGTTTGGGGGAACAATCTTAACGTTAAAGTGACTCCTGCCTTTCAGGGCAGTAAGCAGAACCCCACCTTGCTTGCTCCTCTGTAGACATGATGAAGGCTAGAGACCATTAACTGCCACTCGAGACCTGTCATTTGGAAATGAACAAAAGCAGACTGGGACAGGGCATGGGATGATTCGTCACGCAAGCCTGGTGAGGATCAGCCCAGCTTTGGAAGAACAGACACGCAGAGGGGCAGTGGTCCAGACCGACAGAGCTCCACGGAGCTTCTGCAGGGCTTCCAGAGGAGACCAGCTCTGTGGTGGCACAGGGAGGGTCCTGTGCAAGGAAGCTGTTCATGGAGCCTCGACTCTCCAGATAGCCATAGAAAAGTCAGACTATCCCTTTAATCAACTGCCTATTATACCTCAGCAAAGAGAGTTAACTTCTGTTGAGTTTAATTAAGACGACTCCCCCGAAAAGGGGCCGTATTCCTTGGAAAACACACCTTGTTGTGGGGTTCCTCTGACGCAGGGCTTATGCACCCTCGATTCACACCCTCCTGGGATGCTACCTTCAAGAGGGTTTTGTTTTGTGTCACTTTTTGTCGTAGAGTCTCACTTTGTAGTTGAAGCTGGCTAAGATTTTCCTGTATTGGCTCCCTGGGATTACAAGGATGTGCTACCATATTTAATAGTATCCAGGCACACCTTGGCCCTGCCTCTTGGGCACAGTCATCCATTGGCTTAAGGCAAGCAGTCCCACTATACACAGTGTAAAGGTCCTTTTAAGAGACAAACTTCGGAAAAAAAAAAAAAGAGACAAACTTCGCCCACTCCTGATCCTTCTCCTCTTTCTCTCCCTCCCTCCCTCCCTCTCCCCGCCACCAGGCAAGCAGGTTTCTGCCTCCCTCTCCAGTCCTCTCCTCCCCTTTCCCTTTCCTTCCCTCCCTCCCCCATTCCCTTTATTTCAAACTCCACACTCAAGCTCTCTCTGCATGGTGTGTTCTGTTCCGCCATGATTTGGGCCCGACCCGCTATGGGATGCCGCAAAGGTCCCTCTCGCACTCTACCGTATCTTACAATATTGGCTGTGATTTGAATCCCAAATGTCTTCCCTAGGCATATGTGTTGAAGGTTTTGTTTGTCTAAGATGATTGTATATTGGGGACATGGTGGACCATTTGGGAGGTAGGTCTAAGGGAGAGGAAGTTAGGTCCATTGGAGTGTGTGTATACATATATATACATATATATGTATGTATATACACACACATATATACATACATACACACGTATACATACACACACACACACACATATATAGGTATAGGCATGTATGTATTTTGCTTGCATGCATGTCTGTGCATAACACATGCATTCCTGGTGCCCGCAGATTCCAGAAGAGGGCACTGGTTCCTCCGGAACTGGAGTTACAGATTGTTGTGAGCCACCACAGGGATTCTGGAAATCAAGCTCAGGTCCTCTGCAGGTATCATAAATGTTCTTAATTCCTGAGATATCATTGCTTTCTGGCCACCATGAGGTGAGGCGCTTTACTTTGCTCTACAACCTACCCCGTTATGGGGGCTGTCGCACCATACGGTCCCAAAAGGACACAGCTAAAGCACCATAAACTGAAACCTCAGAGATAGTGAGCCTCTTAAACTGAAACAATATTTTATCACATCACAGAATAAAACTAAGACAAATACAATGGCAAAAAGCAGCTTAGGGGAAAAGAGGGTTTATTTGGCTTCAAACCACAGGTTATAGTCCATCATGTGGGCAAGTCACAGAGGCAGGAGATTTACGACAGCTGCTCAGACTACATCTGTGGTCAGCAGAACAGAAAAACAAATGCAGCCACGCCGCTTGCTTGCTTCTGCTTATTGTTCAGCTAGCTTTTTTCTTCTTGCTCTTACACAGTTCAGAACCCTGCCTGTGAAATGGGATTCAGGCAGGACTCAGGGCCACGCTGCTGTCACATTCAGAAGAGATCACCAACTCTCAGAAAGTGCCCACAGGACGTTATCGCGACACAGTTCAGTTCCAGCCTCTGCAACTTCTTCCCCATGTGGAATTGCTATGTGAACGCCCTGGGGGTGTGGCTCTCCCTACCAAAGGTTATTTCAATGACTTGGCAAAGATGTGGGAACTTGCCAGAGGTGGGGACACTTTCCTTTCATTCTGAGGCAGAGGCAGGTGGATCGTTGTGAGTTCAAGGCGAGCCTGGTTTACAGAACGACTTCCAGACCAGCTAGGGCTGTTACACAGAGAAACCCTGTCTCGAACAAACAAATAAACAAACAAGATATGTATACCAAAGAATTGTTTTAAAGCAACTTTAGGGTTTATTATAAGTGAATGTTTGATTTGTACATCTATTTTAGCTCCCTAAATACCTGAGGTCACATAAAAATTTTTGAGTGAAGAAGATTGCCGCTAGAAAATTTGGGGATCCACTGCTTTCTCCTCTTTTCAAGCAGGGGTGTTTTAATCTCAGAGAATGTGGGCCCCTCCTACAGCTCTAAGGGAGCAAAGTACTCATACTGAACCTAGTTGACAAGCCTACTCCTCCAACTGTTCCAAATGCTTTAAAAAACTTGACTTCAAAGAGTTGAAAAATGCAAGAATGATATAGTGTGAGAAGTTAAAATTAGATGCTGTCATTGCTTTTGTCAGTTTTTTACAGACTTAGACATGGACTCTAATCTGTAAGAGCAATCGAATTGCTTTTGGTTATGGTTTCATCACAGCAAACTAAAGAAGCATTCTCACTAATATGAGATGAAATTTCCATGTGCAAAGAAAAATGAAGTCTTGTTGGAAAACAGTTTCACTTAACTATCCGCAGTGCCCATGGCTCTACGGTGGTAAAGCTGAACGCACACGGTAGAGACAGCATGTCCTGGAAAGTCTCCAGTGTTTGCTAGCTGGTCCTTTTCAGGAGTTCCCTGGACCCTGTGCTACATGAATTATGGGTAATTCTAGTCTGTCCACCATTTGTTACTATTGTTACCATTATTATTGTTGAGAGAGGGAATGAAAGCCAGTTCTGGGCCAGTGGACCACAAGGTGAGGCCTGACTGAAAACTGTCAGGGAGGAGAGATGTTTTCCTCGGACAAGAAGATGCGTGAGAATGCTTCCTCCTGACTTGGACAAAGCATGTAAGGCCACTACACACAGAGCTGTGCCCGCTCTCTCACAGTCACTAGGCAGTCCTGGTTGTGGAAAATCTGCCATGGAGAGAGAGGGCAGTCCATGGAAAATCTGACCCAGACCTGGCAGAGCTGTTAGCCAACCCCAGCCCTTCCTACTTCTAGATAGCTTTACATAGACGAAATGATTGTATCGTAGCTTGGGGATTATGCTACCTGCTGCCAAGTTTTTCCTAAAATATATGAGGAGAGGAATTTGTTTCAGTTATGGCATGTTTCCTATTATTGATGACTCACAAAACGGTGAGCAGTTGTGAGCATCATCGGTAATTATGTTGCCATTATTTTTATCCTTACAAATGTGTAAGTTTAAGGCTCATAAAATATATGTGTGATCTGACTTTCTTCCCTTTCTTTTTTTTTTTTTTCCCCAAGACAGGGTTTCTCTGTAGTTTTGGAGCCTGTTCTGGAACTCGAAATCACAGAGATCACCTGTGTCTGCCTCCCAAGTGCTGGGATTAAAGGCGTGCACCACCACCTCCTGGCCTTCCTTCATTTTTGCAATACTATAAAAGGTTCCAAAGATACGTGAAAGAAATTGCCTCCTTTCAAACACTGTTCTAACAAGTATTTCACTGATGCAAATTTCCCCTGTCATTTCATACAGCTTCACAGAAATCCAAACCTATGTTTGCTTTTTCCAACTTCAAATATTGGTTGTACTGACTCCAAACAAGAATTGAGGGAGTTCTCGGCCCAAGTCCCATGTAGTGGGCATCGAAACTGTGCAACTGAAGCATTATTTTCTTTTTCCTCACCGACCAAGTACACATTTGAATCCGGGACGTTCCGTGTTTGTGACTTGTTAGCAACGCCAGTTACACTTTGTTATTTCCCCCCCTGTGATGTCATTAACCTGCACATTGTGAAATTCTGGTGCTCTGAGAGAAGCTTGATTCACGTGGTCAATCTGTCTGTCCTTCCACCTGCGTCAGACTTGCTTCCATTACAGGTCAGCCACAGTGCCATCTTGCACAATCCCAAGGTAGCCAGCCACCACCTTGAGCAGGCAGGCCAGTGTGTGACTGTGTTTGCTCATGGAATTCAGCTCAGAAATACATTCTGCTGTTCTGCGAGAGCAGTGGTCCGTGTCTGTGACAAACTATCTTCAAGAGGAGAGGGAGACAGACGGTCCAGCAGTTAACAGAGCGCACTTGCTGCTCTTAGGGGACCCAGAACACGAATAAGGTAGCTCAAAATCACCTGTGACTCTAGTTAGGGACTACAGTTTTCCCTTCCAGCCTCACAGGTACCAGCATGCATGTCTTCACACATACACATACATTTAAAAATCAAATAAATCTTAGGGAAAAAAAGAGGCCCCATTATTCCTGGGGACTCACTGAACGGAATTGCATGGGTACTTTATTTAGTGGAAACCCATAGCCTTCCAAGCAGTTCTTTCTGAAGTAGCAACACATTGGCCTGCTTCTCATTTCCCAGAACAAAGATGCAAAGGAGGATGGAAGGAAACGTGGATTTTTAAGCTGGTTCTAGGAACTGGTGGTCCCTGCAGCCCTCTTACTTTAGAAAAAAAGCCTTCCTGTTGGGGTGCACCGTGCAGTGCGGGTCTGTTAAAGAAAGAAGGCACTCCAAGATGAAATTTTCGGGCCTATGTGGTAGCAGGAAGGTCCAGCCTCTTCTGATGAATTGAGTCCCTGAAGAGCCATACAAAGGTGTATTTATTGAAAGTTACACGAAGTATTTCCTCATACCAAGGTTCCTAATTTAATTTACACAGTAAATTAAAATACAAGATGATCCTGAGGCATCTGGTGACCAAAGTCATGGGATGTCTGCACCTTCCCAGAAGTGGAACTTCACGGAGATTAAGAGCACCTCTGGACAGGCCTCTGCCGAACCCAAATGTCCCTGTAGCTCTAGCATCGCACTGGGTAAACAACCCATTTCTCATTTCTTTAGAGCCTCACTTGCACCAGCCAGTGTGTCCCACACAGGGACTCCTCAGGTTGGTTTGTAACCAGAGGATAAATGGACACGCATTTGTACAGAAAGGGTAACTTTACAGACTAGAGGCTTACATTCTTTTTTAAGCACAATCTCAACTATGTCTTAGTTGCAGAACAAACTGAAGCTGAGAGCTGTCAAGAGGACATTGAGGGAAGGAGAAACACAGAAGTGGTTTGGGAACAGAGCTGGAAGGAAAGGAGAGGAAGGAACCCGACTGGGACAAACAAGGCCTTAGCGTGGGGACCAGGGGCTCATCAAGGTTGCCACGTCACCATCTGGAGTAGCCCCGTCCACAGAACACAGCTGCCGAAGGCTCCAACTTGTTAGACTATGTGCTACTTTGAACAACTCAGCCAAGCTCCCCGGCTTGTTTCTGTAGTTACACTGTGTTCTGTAAAGCACCAGGTCTAAGGGGCTGATGCCGACAAGCAGCAAGAGTTCCGTACCTCTGAACCATCATGTCAACTTCTAAATAAGATGTCAGAGGAATATGTCACTGGGAACCTGAAAACCAGGGAGGCTTCCTCGTAGCAGCAGTTTACATGGGTCTCCTTTCCGTAATGTTCCTGGGGATGGATTTCCTTGGAGGAGAAAGACGGAAATTTAAAGCAATATAAAGCAAACGAACACACAAGCAAATAAAATCGGATGGGCTAGGGGTGTAGCTCGATTGCAAGAAGCCCTGGGTTTGATTCCAACCACCTCATAAAACCAAACCTCCGTGCCCTTGGAAGGTGGAGCCAGGAAGACCAGAAAGTTCATGGCCATCCTTAGCAACTAAACAAGTTAAGTCTGAGCTATGTGAGTCACTGTCTCTAAACAAATAGGTAAATGTAAAAGATGGCCGTAAGTGAATCTATAGTTCATCACTACCATTCTAGTACTTTTCAATTCCCGTTAAAGCCACAGCCTCCAGGAGACCCCAAGGTGAGTGAGGGCCCACCAACCTCCTGGGCCCTCCAGACAAGCAGACAGCGTGGAGAGCAGACTTCCGGGACTCGGGAGGGCGGGGCCTCTGGTGGGGCGGGCCCCGGGGAGGGGCTTTTTGAGGGCGGGGCCTAAGGAGGCGGGATTTGGGGGTTTCGAGAGGGGGGGGGAAGCGGGGGGGAAAGCGGGGGGGGGGGGAGGCGGGGCGGAGGGGCCGGGGAGGAGGGCCAGTGGAGGGTCTCGGGAGGGCGGGCAGGAGGGCTGTACCCACATTGCGACCTTAAAGAGTGTCCCGGAGCCGCGGCCGCCAGCGGAGCGCGGACGGCGGAGTGCAAACCGGTGCAGCCAGGCGCGGCGGTGAGGCGGCGGGCGCAGAAGGGAGCGCGCGGGCCGGCGGGCAGCCGGGCTAGGGGACGCGGCCTGACAGTCCCCGCCCTGCCGCACACGTGCTGCCACACCGGCACAGACCGGGCTGGCGGCCGGGTTCCGGGCGGGCTCTGATCCGTGTGGTGCCGTGCGGGGTGCGCGCAGCGCGCGGGGGTGGGGGGATCCGGTGCAGGCCGGGTGACGCGCTTCGCGGCTGCGGCAGTAGTTGGCACCCCGGTGCCGGCGCTCGGCCGATGGTTTCGGTGGTGGTGGTGGCATGCGGCCTCCTGCCACCCAGCTGCAGCCGGAGACAAGTCTGACCTAGCAAAATGCAGCCTCACCTGGTTCGACCACCGAAGTTGTCTTCCCCTAGGAACCCGTAGTGTGGTGTTGTCGGTGTTCCTGCGACTGCTGGGTAGTTTGAAGGAAGAGGGTGGGACCCTCAAGGGATTCCGGTTTTCTACTCCAAATTGTACAACAAGCTCCTCTAAGTCAGTTTAGATCCGTGCGGACCAGTCTGTTTTGTGCAAGTCCTGTTCATACACTCCAAGCCACAGTTTGCACTGAGTTCATTCTGCATACTTTCTTGGTTCATCTGTTAGTACCATTTCTGTTTCTTACAATTTGACAGGTACCCCTGAGGAGACTGAGTGGTAGACTGACTTGTTTGCAGGAAGTCAGATTTAATCTCTAGAACGGAAAAGCTTTGTTTTGTGTATTGTTATGTGTAATTGTTTTTGAAATGTACACACACACACACACACACAGTCGTAAATATATAAACAACCTTTTCAGTCCATATAATGCTACTTGTATGTATCCAATTGAGGGACTCCCGCTCCGGGAGACTACCCTCCCCGCAACATTTCTTAGTTGGCCTATTGCGGCCTCCTGTAACACCTGTAGCTCTTTGTGAAGGGCAGAGATGCCCTTGAGATTTCCTGCATCCTTGTTAGCGTGTTTATTGGTATCATCCTTGTGTAGGTCTTGCTTAGGCTTCCAAGTCGATGAGACTTGGGCATAGTCTTTCTGACGTTTCTAGGAGGTTCAAACTGACAGCGAACTCCCTGCTCCTTTGGCTCTCTGCGTTATCTTTAGAATTTGAAGTGTTTGCGGTTGACTTATGTCAAGGGGTCCCATTCATAGTGACTGGGTACTTAGATACACTTTTCTGTGCCTCCCAAGTTAGTGAAGAATCCTTCAGGTGAAAAGAAATGGCAACACTGAAGTTTATCCCTGGCCGCTTTGAATGTTACCCCTGCAGCCAGTCTTGCTTGCCCTGCAGAAATATAGGACTGGGTTATTCTGTAACTACTACCACACTGCGAATTTAAAAAGAAACTTTTTTTTTTTTTAAAAAAAGAAAAGATTCTTGGAATATAGTCATTGACAAAGTGGGGTAGTGGGGTTTTTTGTTTGTTTGTTTGTTTCTTTTCTTTTTTTCTTTTTTTTTCAAATTCTTGGTTTCTGGCATTGTTTTCTTGGCTTTCAGAATGGCTTTGGCCTATTTTGTTTGCTTGTTTTTTGTTTTGCTTTGAGACAGGGTTTCTCTGTAGCTTTGGAGCCTGTCCTGGAACTCTCTCTGTATACCAGACTAGCCTTGAACTCACAGAGATCTCCCTACTCTGCCAACCCAGTGCTGGTATTAAAGGCATGCACCATCACTGCCTGGCTAGCCTTGGCATTTGAAAGAACCTTGGCCTAATACACTAAACTCCTCAGTGTGACGAGAAACGAAACTGTTCTCTGTTCTATGTAAGTCCATCCTGTGTTTTGAGAACATACAGAATAGTTTGAGTGATGGGCAACTTTGATCCTGTATGTTAAGGCCTCCTCCATTTTTTTCTAGTTAATATTAAGTTCATGTCTCGGCAAGTTGGTTTTTTTTTTTTTCTCTAAAGGTAGAAGAAGACTTCTTTGTTTCCCGAAACTCTAGCCTTCAACACAAACATTTCAAGTTTTGCTGTAGAGAACCATGGCGACTAGACTCTCTGAGACTTACTCCTGGGATTCTGACCAAGTCAAAGTGGAACCCAGTAGTCCAGACGTTGCACCAAAGTGGGGCTGGCCCACATTATCAGCCTTACCCTGGAGCTTGGACTGTGAGAATCTCTGGTCCTACATGAGGCCTGTTGAATCAGGATCTGAATTGTAGCATGACCTTAGGTAGATCTACACATTTACAGCTGAAACGTAATGGAGTCGTGACAAGAGCGGGGTCAGGGCTTTATTCTGGACCTTGTGACATTTATGACTGCCTGTGCGTGGTAATTCTATAATCCACCTTGTCTTAGATGAAGACCTCCGGGTCTAGGAGCCTTGTGACTCGATGGAGCACCTAGGCTCTGACATTCTGAGGCACAGGTTGCTGTCTGAACTTATGGCTGAGCTTGGTGGACTGGACTTTCACCATAGGCCGCTGAAACACTAATCTGGTGAGGTCTGGGCCATTTGTGATTGGTTCCTTATCTGCTGCTGTTGAGGTTTTCACTCAGGGAAGGTTTGGTGTGTGAGCAGTGTTGGAAGGGAAGTGGAGCACTTGGCTGTGTTGATACATTCAGCCTCCTTAGGAACCCGTTTTCCCCCTCTCAGAAGTTAAGGTGCAGTAACTTAGCAGGCTTAGAGAATGGGGGGCTGCAGAGGCTAACTGAACCTTTTCTTCTCCCCAGGGATATGTGGTACACAGCCTACACTGTAGAGAATTGCCTTCCACAGAACCCAGTGGCACCATGAAGTCCAACCCTGCCATCCAAGCTGCCATTGACCTCACGGCAGGGGCCGCAGGTAAACCTCACCTGCCCTCACCCTGGGTGCCCAGATTCCTTAAGTAGTTCCTCAGAGTGGGTTGGAAGTTGTTATCCCATAGGTAATATGAATCAGTTTAATGGGAATGTGATTTTGTTCAGAGTGTGGCAGCAAGTACATACACAGTAGGGTTTAATTTTATTAAAGCTTTACCAGACAATGAAGGATGTCCCTGGTATTGGTAGAAAACATCTTAGTTCCAAAATGAACTAACTCAACATGCTAGAACAGGCAAGTGGCAGTGGGTCCCTGCTGGGCAGGCTTCAGATGTTTTGTAGGGCAAAATGCAAGTTACTTTTCTTTTTTAATATCTGCTTTATTTTTATTCGTGAGTGTGTGTGTATGTGTGTGCGTGCACACCTGTGTGAGCATCTGCCCAGGTGAACAGGTACCTGAGGTGACTGGAAAAGTGACCCCATCCCCCAAGAGTTGAAGTCGTAGGCAGTTGTGGGCCCCCCATGTGGGTGCTGGGAACTAAAGCAGTCACCCTAGAAATACAGTAAGCCCTCTTAACCGCTGAGCCATTTCTCCAGCTCCCATTACTGTTCTCGGTGACAGGAACGAAAGGAAGGTCTCTAGCAATGAGGTTGACAGTCCTCAGTGTCTCCTGGTGGGGAAGGGAAGGTGATGCAGAACTTTTGAGAATGGGTGGTTGAGGCTGACCCTTAGATCCTGAGCCTAAGGGCAGACTGGAGCCAGGGCTGGTGACATGAGGCCACTGTAAAGAGCCACCTTTGACATGCAGGCATAGGGAGAGGCTTAGGCTGGGGCAAAAAGAACTGGGAACCCGTGATAGTCATTTTGTTTCCAGAGTTCCGAGTCATCTTAGGGGCAGAGGGACACTGGAAAGCACATTTTTCCCAGAGGAACCTTTCATCTACCCTGCCCCCACACATATTAATTCTTGTAAATGGGAGGTAAGAGCGCCAGGTTGCTCCATGTTCTCTTACCCTGTATGACCTCTTGGGTCAGCAGATCAAGTGTGGTCAGGGGACTACCACCTCTCACTCTGTCCCTTTGTTCAGCTGTAAAAAAAATCCTTGTACAGAGAACAACTCTCTCTCTCTCTCCCCCTCCCCCTCAGCTCTTCCACCCCCCTTCAGGAATCAAAGGTCAAAGCTGGTTCAGAAGGAAGGCTGATAAGGATCCCCAGCCAAGGACATCTCTCCAGTCTAGGGACAAAGACTGTTCCAGTGTGGTGAGCAGGTCCAATAGCTAGCAAGGTTGTACCCCAGTGTGTTATTAACCACGGTGGGTCTTCAGGTCAGTCCCCCATATTCTGTGGAAGAGAGGCTGGTTCCATCCCTTGGCTCCCATTCCCTCTTTGTCCTCATGGCATGCTGTGGAGATGCTGGCTGTAGGAGACAAACATCCGCCAGCTCTGGCTAGTGGCGAGCATCGCAGCTCTTGGTCTTCCGTAAGAAGGTGTGTAGTCGCTTGAGAATCTCAACTGCAGGCAGTCTCTGCTCTCCCGTCAGTCTGAGAGCAAGCAAGGCTTTCTAACAAGTTTCCCTCTTCCCTGAGTGCGCATTCGGATATTTGAGTAGCACTTACAGGTTATAGTCTTTATGTAAATTACAACAGTATTGTTGGGAGCCTTGTATAGCCCAGGGTTGCCGGCGGGCCTTTTCTATTTAAAACAATGACAGCATGTCCATATATTGACTTTAAATGGTTCTGCTGCCTGAGTCTGGGATCTGTCCCTGGGCTTGGGAACACAAGGCTATCTATCCCCAGAGCTGCTGGGTTTCGAGATTTCTGACTACAGGGTTCCTGGCAGGGGTAGGGGCTTTGGGGAGCTGGTCAGAGAAGATGCTCATTAGTGACCTAAGACTGTGTTCTAGTGTGAGGTACCTGGAGTGCAATCAGGAAGGAGCAGTCTTACTTTTGAGGGTCCCAAAGTTTAGTTGGTATAGCATGCCTTACAGAACTGGGGATCAGTATTCACTGCGTATGTAGAAAAACTAAGATCTTGGCTTGTTTTGTTGACACCTTTGCTTTAGTGTCTAGTAGGGCAGCAACCTTCTCTGAGGCCAGAGGTAGTTTGAACTCTTGGCTATCCTAACTCTCTGCACTGGCAAATTGCTAGGTTTTGAGATTTTTTTTTTCCACTTGTGCAGTGAACCCCTTGTTCCATGACCACCCCCTCATTGGTCAGGTGGTTTAGCTGTAAGAACAGAGCCGGCTGTGATCAAGGGTCATGATGAGATGTAAACCAATTCTTTGTCTCCTTCTGATTTTAAGCAAAGCTGCTCCCACCAGACAAGTTTCCCACCCATTGCTATTAAAGTGCCAGGCAGCCATCTTTGCCCTGTGCTTGCTGTAGGCGAGGTCTCAGGAAAGGATGCTGGGCAGCTGGGATGAGTGTCAAAGCAGAGTTAGAGCGTTGGCTAGTTACCAGAACAGGCAGTGTGTTTTACAAAAGCGAGCCACGGGAGTCTGGAGACTGCGTGGAGCTAGTTTAATATCTGTCTTACAGCAGGGGAAAATCGTCCCTGGCGGTCCTTGCAGGGTGCCTCATTCACTGGCTGGAAAGTGAATTTTAGTGAAGGAATTTTAGTTTATCTTCTCAGTGTCAAAATGACAAGCACCCCAAAAACCATTTTGAAGGGATATCTTAATGTCCTGCTTCCCAGTCCTGTCAAGCGGCACTGCCGCCGACTAGGGGGTTGGGGTTTACCTGTATGTCCTGCTGTAAGTTGTCCCTTCCTTGATAAATGGCCTCAGTGGCTTGTGATTGCTGCTTGTGTATGTAAAGCAGACAGTCCGTAGGCAGAGTCTTTGTGGCTATGATAAAAATATCTAAGGAAGGGAGGGGAGAGGAGGCCAACCTAAGGGAGGGCATTCATTTTGGCTGGCAGTTTCAGGTGTTTTATTCCATCCTGGTGTGTGTGCGGGGGGGGGGGGGGTGGGGGGGGATGGCAGACCAGAGAAGTTCAGATCTTGGCAGCCAGAAAGCACACACATCTATACTATAAATACACCCACACCCATGGCGGGGGCAGGGGGAGAAAGCACACACATCTATACTATACATACACCCACACCCATGGCGGGGCAGGGGGAGGGGGAGAAAGCAGAGAGAGAAGTGGGGGGGACCCGACTCTGCTCTTGTCCCTTTTCTTTCTACTCTTCATTTGCATGGCATCTGGACACCAGACAGTGAGGTGCTTCAGAGTGGTCTTTCTTCCTTAGTTAATGCTCTCAGGAAACTGACAGGTACCCAGAGGTCTGCTTTATTGGTCTCTTAGATGCCTCTCAAAGCAGTCAAACCGACAGTCAGAATTACCCACCACAGTGACTATTGGTGAAATATTGAGCATGCTCTGGTCTCGGTACCTCTCCTGGAGAGCAAATGGAGAGCTGCCTGTGGTAGCCCCTGAAGACAGAGGCTCTTTCGTTTGTCCTTGAAGGAAGAGAGAATGGTCAGAAATGGAATTTCTACGCCACGTGGAGAAACCCTGCAATATTCTCGGCATTACTGATGTATAAATCTGAGAGCCGACTTGGCACTGTGCTTGCCGGCTGGAGCTGGGGGTGGGCACTGGACTGAGTTCTGTGGTGAGCATCGTTGGGACTTAGGTCCACTTTCATGAGGAGACGAAGCTGCCAGCTACATTATATTATAGCATTCAGCTTCCTTCCTTCTGGAACAGACACAGAATCGTCACGGAAATGCAGCAAATGTCTGTCGTAGTAACTGCTGTCTGTCCGCACATTCAGGCGGAGCGTTAACATGCAAGTGGTTCGGTTGGAAGGTTAATGTGCTGAACTACTGGCTTCACTCAGTTTATCCAAAATGGGCACTCTAAAAGTCCTAACAGTCACCGGCTGCTCTGGAATAATTCAGTGATTTTGCTATGTTTGGGACCACATAATCTAGCCCAGCAGTATGCAGGAGAGCAGTATAGGAAAATCATCTTGATGTGTTGTTGTTGCTCTGTTCTCACTGACTAGCACAGGCTAGCCCGGGACTCTGAGTCCTCCTGCTTCCACCTCCTGGGTCGTGGCACACACTAACACCTTGCTGAGTGATCTTCCAGTAGTTCAGAATTCTCGATAATCAGGTGACACTCTGTGGTTACTCCCCTGGAAGAAGCAAACAGTAGCAAGAAAATCACAGAAAACAATTCTCTGATCCCTTGATGTTAACCTTGTCTACCAGTAAATAAATAACGTTGTCCTCACTGCCCTCCGTCACCACTTCCACAGCACGGGTGGAATGGTGATGTGTGATATCTGGGTTGTTAAAATTGCATTTCTTAACTATTCTGTGTAAGCCTTCTATTTTGATGGTGTGTTAGTGGCCTCATCACATAGCTGCCTTGTTTCCTGACCTAAGCAGGGGATGCCAGGAATGTGGGGCCTTCTGATCCTCGTGAGGGAGGTAAATATTAACCAGCGGCATGTCCTAAAACTTTGGTCCTAGTCCAGGGTCTGCAGACATTATGGGCAATCCCAGTTTGTTCTTATCCCTGTGCTCAGAGTTCTCACTGAGGTGATCTAGTGCAATTTAGACTTAAGTGCATTAGATATTCTTACAGCAAGAAAGCAAATGCAAGGCAGACTTGGGGCCAGTGATTCCTACTAAGCAAAGGTAATTGTAGTCTGTTCCCTGCGTACAGATTATTAATTGATAGATCTCAAATTAAAGCGCTCTTTTCAGGGTCAAGTGCTTTGCCCTCGAGATTAATTAGCAGGCGTCTTGTTTTCCTTATCTGCTCTTGGCCCTGATGTTTTTCTTCTCATAGTCATCATACAGTTGGGCCCTAGACAAGGAGAAATGCTTGTCTCTACCTCCTTCCCACTGTCCCGCCCACTGTCCCTGCTGCATGCATCGCTCCTCCCTCATGTCTGTAGTGGCTGCTGGCTAGTAACCGCTTGTGTGTCAGTTCTGTGCCAAGTTAACACTCTGAGATGGTGTTGATGAAGAATGGAGGTTCACAGATGTTCTGGGGTGGCACAGTAAGACGGGTTCCAGCCCATCTCTGCCCACTACCTGGGTGAGCCCCGCTAAACATAGACCATGTCTTGTACTCAGGACTTGGAATGTAGACACCAAAGACCTGCCCTGTAAGCGTAACTCCCTTTAGGATGGGCCTCTGGTGCTGACCAGCATAGGCACCTGCCAGAAGTTGTACTGAACTTGGCTAGGGGATTTGGGAAAGGCAGTCAGTCATTAGGAACTGAGATACTGGTAAACCATGGGCAGCAAGGTACTGTCCTTTTGTGTGTGGCTGTAGGCCCATTCTAAAGACTCGTGTTCTACCTCTAGGGGGCACAGCATGTGTACTGACTGGGCAGCCCTTCGACACCATGAAGGTGAAGATGCAGACGTTTCCAGGCCTCTACCGAGGCCTCACCGACTGTTGCCTGAAGACCTACTCCCAGGTGGGCTTCCGTGGCTTCTACAAGGGTACCAGTCCTGCCCTGATTGCCAATATTGCGGAAAACTCGGTGCTCTTCATGTGCTACGGCTTCTGCCAGCAGGTGGTCCGCAAAGTGGTTGGACTGGACAGGCAGGCAAAGCTGAGGTGAGTCGGGACACTGGCACTTGGTTTTTATATAAGTAAACACTTAATTTTTAATTTTAATGACACTTAGAGGAAAGACGTTTCCCTTTTTAAAAATGATTCTGATGTTCTACACTGTCTGGTGTAACCAGAGAAGGCCAAATGGATCATATCGAGAGTCCACTGTGTGCTTTGGTCCCTATGGGAAGATACTGGACAAAAACTGTAGAACATGGGACTGAAGCTTATGGAGAGAATTGGAAAGGTACCTGAGCAATGCTGGACAAGGAATGTGGAGTGTAGGCAGTACAGATGGACCCGAACCCTCCTACACGTCAGACTCCATTTGTGCTTGATCTTCGCTAGATACCTATCGTTCAGAGACCAGACACAATTCCTAAGCCACAGGGATGCTCCGTTGTCCTTCCTTGAAATATTGATTTATTTGAAATGGTTTAAAATCATATTGGGGGAGACAGGGCTCAGGGAAAAGCTTAATTACTAAAGTGCTT
This sequence comes from Myodes glareolus, assembly GCF_982192425.1. Classification (NCBI taxonomy): domain Eukaryota; kingdom Metazoa; phylum Chordata; class Mammalia; order Rodentia; family Cricetidae; genus Myodes; species Myodes glareolus. Next base: position 49,529,383 of record NC_142048.1, read on the forward strand.
GCAGGGCACTGAGTTAGATCCTTACCACCCACACAGAAAAAGCTGCACATGGTGTGTGCTTATAATCCCAATACTGGGAAGGCAGAGGTAGAAGGAGATCTGGGGCCCTAGGTCCCAGGGAGATCATTTCTCAAAACACAAAGGTATAGCTCCTGAGAAACCCATACACACATGTACACCTTCATACATATACATACAATAAAATCATATGTCTTTTTTTATACACACACACACACACACACACACACGCACATGTTGATACTTGCAAAGGGCAGGCTTGCTGACTATCAGTAGGAATCAAACTCTACTGTAGCCACAGGCTGAACACAACTGAAGTAGATTCCTTGTACTTGTATGTTCTGGCAATATCAACAAGATTCAGATGTGCTATTTTATTGACAAAAATTTGATCATGATGGTAGAAGTTATGTTTAAAAACTGGGGACTGGATAGACAGCCCAAGGAGACCATGCAGGATAGAGGAAGGCTGAACGTAATTCTCTAAGACCTCCAGCTAAGGGAGGGCAGGAAGCAGAGGCCAAGAGATTAGTATCCCACAGGGAGACCAGGCAAGCAAAGCAGTAGGCAACTGGCTCTCTGGCAGCTTCATTAGTGAAGGACCACATGGGAGAGGGGCCAAAACTGCAGTGGGTACCCAGAGAAGGTTCTGCTAGAAGACTCCGTGCTCCACTTTGGGCAAGGCAACCTTTGACTGCAGGACAGAAATGGTGATGGAAGCAAACCTGGTTCTGGCCCTAGGTGTTCCTCCCCTCTTCCCCTGCTTCTGAGACTGGTTTGAGCACTACCTTGAGACATGGTCCCGCTGTGTAGCCTTGACTGGCCTGAAGCTCACCGTCCACCAGCCTCAGCCTCCTGCACAGGGATGACAGGTGGGCATTACTACTGTTCACTTAATCTTTTCTGATGATGAACAGTAATGCTGTACAGCCGTGTTCCTCCACACCCTCTCCAGAGCAAGAGGTAATGTCACTGAGAAAGGGTTGGGAAAGGCCTCACTGTTTCTTGTGTGGAGCTTTGAGGACATTTATTTCATGTGATATCCACGGTGTGTAGCTTTTTACCACACAAGTTCTTCAATGTGGAAATCAGCATGGTTAACACGCTCAAACACAGCACTAATCTTTGCTGAGCTTAGAGTCTTTCCCCTTTTCCCTCTTAGGAGATGTTTTGCTTGTTACCTGCTGAGAGAACGCTGCCTACAATCTGCTGTACTCTGACATGTAGGTCGTGTCTTTTGTTTTATTTTGTTTGGAGACAGGGTTTCTCAGTGCCTTTGGAGCCTGTCCTGGAACTAGCTTTTGTAGACCAAGCTGGCCTCAAACTCTCAGAGATCCGCCTTCCTCTACCTCCCGAGTGCTAGGATTAAAGGCGTGGGCCACCACCACCTGGCTGTAGGTTGTGTCAGGTTGTGTCTTTATGGCCCTTACCATGACCGTGTGGAGTTGCTGTCATTTCTGTCTTTCAAATAGAGAAATAGTCATAGCTGCTGGGCCAAGGACGGTGTCATCTGAGCTCACTGTTCCCCTTCCACTCAGACCTCTTTCTGTTAGACCAGCAAGGATGCTGGTCAGAGCTAGAGAGCATTTGTCAACTGTGGCCAAGGGAAACCGTTAAAGCAAGCATGTGCTGTGGATGTCTGCAACCCCATCACAAATATTTGTGTGTCCTGGTTTGAACCTGACGTGGTGTTCTACTTTGACCTTTGGTTGAATGAGATCTTACGCAGCAGAGGCATTTAGGTCAAACAGAGGATTCTTTCTTTTTTGTGTGTGTGGGGGAAATTTCATACAATATATTTTGATCATATTTCCCCTCCCCAACTCTCCTAGATCCTCCACACCAACTTTGTTTTTTATCTCTTGAAAATAAATAAGAAAACAAGAAGCATACATAACACGCCAAAACATCAAAATGGAAGTCAAAATGAACAGACAGACCAGTAAGGCAAAAATACCCAAACAGCAAAATGAGACAGAGCCTACAGTCGATGCTTACAAAACCCTGTCCTACACTCTCCGCACTTTCAATTCCAGTTGTTTGTGTTTTTCCTACATGTAGAGCTGAAGGTCTGTGTGCAGAATTTTGTGCACCGGAAAGTACTTATGAGGAATGCAAAGTCCGTGGGCACGCTGACTTGGCCTCTCCCTTGTACTCTTTTTTTTTTTAAATAATTTATTTTATGTATGTTGGTGTTTTGCCTGTGTGTATGTCTGTGTGAGGGTGTAGGGCCCCCTGGAACTGGAATTACAGACAGTTGTGAGCTGCCACGTGAGTGCTGGGAATTGAACCTGGGTCCTCTGGAAGAGCAGCCAGTGCTCTTGCCTACTAAGCCATCTCTCCAGCCTCCTCCCTTGTACTCTTACAATGTTTAAGGTTCATTCAGGTTCTGGAACCGTCCCAACACCTGAGGTTGAATTGACTTCCATGTCTGCTGACTGATCCCTTCGTTCTAGCAAACCTGACACAATCTAGGTAATGACCCTCATGGGCAGCTAGTGGCCTGTAAGCAGACTGAGGAAGGCCGAGTGTAGCCCTGGAGGCCGACCAAAAGACCATCTGAAGCTAGGCTTTCAACAAAGAACTAAGGAGTGGTGGGAAGAGTGAACTAAGCAGTACAAACCTCTTGCTCTACACACAAGGATGTTGGTACACTTGGTTGGTTAGGTCGTGGTGGTAGGCTTAATTTCTCTAAGATCAAAAGAAGTCCACCCAGCAAAACAGTCCTCTTCGAACAGCCCCATGGTAAGCCTGCTGCCTGAGTCCTGGGTGTTTGAGAGACCAGCTCAGCCTGTGCACAGCAGCTACTGTCTGATGCACGGGGTCAGTATATCTGCAGACCTTTGTGTGTCCCGCCTGGTTTCTGTCCTGCCTGCAGGTCCCCACAGTTGCTTATGAACTAATCATTCAGAAGCTTAATATTAAGTATAATTGCTTGACCAATAGCTTAGGCTTCTTGCTGATTAGCTCTTACTTATAAATTAACCCATTTCTAATAATCTGAATTGCCATGTGCCGTGTGGCTTACCTGTAGGCATCTTACTCCTCCAGCCACTGGCATCTTCCCGACTCTGCCTTCTTTCGCCTTGTGTCTCTGTTTAGATTTTCTGCCTAACTATATTCTGTCCTGCCGTAGGCTAAAGCAGCTTCTTTAAATATTAACCAATGATAATAAAACATTCACAGCAGAAGAGGAGCATCCAACATCAGGCAAGATTACAGAAATTCAGGGCCAAAGCTGGAAGCAAAAAAAGAACCTTGTTTAGTTTATAATAGTCTGGGGGTACAAGAGCATGGGGCTGGCGTCTGCTTGCTTCTTCTAGGGTGTCTTCTGGCTGTATGACAGTACTGTAGATGGAATCGTCATGGGAATGTACAGAGAGGTCACCAGATACTACAGGAAGCTCTACTTTTGTGGGCATTCACTGCAGCCTGTGAGAAGTGTATTCATCCCCTCTAAGGATGGCAGTACCCTAGGCGCCACATTTATTTTATAATTGAAACTTTTTTTCATACAATATATTTTGATCATGTTTTCCCCCTCTCCCAATTCTTCCCATATCCCCTCTACCTCTCTACCCACCAGACTTTATATTCACTCTCTCCCTCTCCCTCTAAAACAAAACCAAAACAAATAAAACAAACACATATAAAAAAACCTCACAAAAATGGAAGTCACAATAAACAAACAAACGGCCAATGAGGCAGGAAAAAAAGTGCAAACAAAGCAAGCTGAAACAGAAAGTCTACAAAATGCCACTGAGTTGAGTTTTGTTGCCCATCTACTTTGGGGAAGTGTGGCGAATGTACCCATTGAGATTCTGCTGGAGAAAACTAATCTTTCTTTGGTATCAGTGTAAGGTAGCTGGTTAGGGGCAGGAGCCTGGGTCCACTTCTCCTTTCTCAGTGCAGGGCCCCATCTGACTGGAGCCTGTGCAAGTCTTATGCATGCTTCCCTAGTCTCTGAGTTATGTGTGCATCAGGCTGCTGTTGTCTGGAAGACACTGTTGCCATGGAGACATCCATTCTCTCCAGCTCTCACAGTCCCTCCACCTTTTCCACATAGATCCTGAGCCACAAGGAGAAGGGTTTGATGAAGACATCCCATTTCAGACTGAGTGCTCCCATAGTCTCTCACTCCGCACTTTGTCCCATTTTAGGGGGTAAAGAAGCTTCCCTGATGAGCGCTGAGTGAGGCACTGTTCAATGAATATTCCTAAGGATATGCCATCAGGAATCATTTCATTACTAAGTTCCTTTAGTAGAATTACAGTTACAGGTTTTCCCCTAAGCCAGTGGCCTGTCTCAGACCTATCCTGGTCTCAGGTTCTTGGCCACGTTAGCTGTGTTAGGAATGGGTTTCCAACTCATGGAGTAGGCCTTAGGTCCGCTCAGAAAGTGGTTGATTATTTCCTTAGCATTTATGCTGCTATTGCACCAGTGTTGCAAGGAAGTCACTGTTGGTCGCAGGGTTTGTAGTAGGGAGGTATTGATGACCGAGTTTCTCCTCTAGATGCAAGAGTACCTTCCAGTGCCATGAATGCTAGTCAGAGGTGAAGCTTCTAGGTAGGCACCAGCTTGACTTCTCTGTGTCTGGAATACGTAAATGTTGTCTTCAGCAGTAGGGCTTTATCAGTCAAGTTGTGAAGAGTAACCAGTAATGTTGGCAATAACCTGTGATGTTTGGGTGTTTTCATGGGCAGGTCCTGTAACATGAGGGCCGGCTTGTTGGGGTTTCTGTCCCGCCCGGTACCCCACAGCCAGCAACTCCCAAGGAAAATCACACATAAGACTCCATAAGATTATAAACTGATTGGCCCATTAGGTCAGGCTTCTTATTAACTCTTACAGCTTATATTAACCCATTATTCTGATCTATGTTAGACACACGGCTCAGTACCTTTCTCAGTGTGACAGCTCACATGTTGCTTCTTCGGTGATCTGGGCAGAAGTGGTGGAGGGAGCTTCCTCCTCCCTAGCCTTATCCTACTCTCATTGCCCCGCCTCTACTTCCTGTCTGGTTGACCCGCCTATACTTCCTGCCTGGCCAATCAGCATTTTATTAAAATACATGATTGACAGAATATAGACAATTCTCCCACACCAAGGCCCCAACTCTTAAGTGTCCCATCACCTCAACAATAAGACATGAAAGACTGAGCTTCCATCACACAAACAGTTGGGTAACATACACAAACTGTATCAAATCTTTTTTTTTTTAATGTGGGAGTTTTATTGAGATAAAGGGAGTGGGAGAGGGAAGAAAGAAAGAAATAGAGAAAGAAGAAAAAGCAGCAAGGACCCACCTTTCTCTTCAGAAGAGCAGTGGGGAAGAGAACCATATCAAATCTTATGAGAGGACATAGCTGAATTGGTAAATCTTTGTGATCACAAAAATGTAGCCTGGTTTTTATCTGTAGTGGTTACATGTCTGGTTACTCCAGGTTGGATTCGGAGCCAGAAGGAATAGTGTCACAAATGCACCAAGGTATTAATAGACTGTATTTGGGAGGTAGGACTGTAGGTGATTTCCCCGTTTCCTATGGTCCTTCCTTTTATTCTTTCTTTTTTGTTTCTTTATGTGCCTTAGCTTGGGCTACTAAACAAAATACTATCCATTAGGAAGCTTAAACATTTCTTGTTGTGGAGGCTATATCACATGATAAAGATCTCATTCTCAGAAACAAATCTATTCCTAATTGCCTTTTTTTGTTGTTGTTCTGTTCTGTTTTGTTTTTTGAGACGGTTTCTCTGTGAAACTGTCCTACCTATCCTGGAACTTGTTCTGTTGACCAGGGTGGTCTTGAACACTCGGAGTTTTGCCACCTCTGCCTTGAGTGCTGGAATTAAAGGCATGTGCCACTGCCACCTGTCCTAATTGCCTCTTAAGAACCCTTGCTTTAAATACTACTACACATGAATTGAGGGGATGCGGTCATATGCATGGATGTAGCAATCAGGCAGACTGAGTTTGATTCCTAGCACTCCACTTTCTAGATGTACGGCTCTGGGGACATGTCTTACCTCTGTGCCATTCCCGATGAAGCTGGAGTACTGCTGTCTGCTCCAGGGTCTCAGGATTCGTAGATGGGACAGCACACGTAGGTTCGGTTCTCCCATCCTTTGCTCTTATGTGGAGTCAGTGCCGGAGGGACAGATAAGCTAATGCTCCTCCTTTCATCCTTTCAGTGACCTCCAGAACGCAGCTGCTGGTTCCTTTGCCTCTGCCTTTGCCGCACTGGTCCTCTGCCCCACAGAGCTTGTGAAGTGCCGGCTCCAGGCCATGTATGAAATGGAATCATCGGGAAAGATAGCTGCAAGCCAGAAGTAAGCACTGTTCGTTCACAGATGCTAGGTATTTTCTGGGTGTACTGTGTTTGTTTTATGTTGTTAAAATTAAGCACCAAGTGTAGAAACAGTTTTCCCTGTTCTATTCTTTGTTGGGATAATTTCCCGAAAGACTGTTTATTATGTTTGGGACACACTCCCTATCCTAGAGAGGGTGTCTTAGGCAGTTATTTAATAGTGCAGAAATGGAGACACCAAGGAGCCAAATGTCCCTTTGTCCTCCTGACTGCATAAGGTGTGATCCTCCACCGTTTTTGGGAGACAGTTTTGAACTGGGTCTGAGAGTTGAGCTAAGTGGATTTGGATTCTGAGGTGAACGTTTCCTGCCCTTTCTCAATTTTCACATGAGTAGTCAGTCTTTTTGCCACAATTTAGTGGCAACTCCCACCCTTTCTAAACCTTCACATGTCCTTCCTAAGGGTCCAGGTTCTGAGAACATTCATCAAGGCCTGCGTAAGTAGAGCTGCTTTCTATAGTCAGCTTAGGCATGGAAGCGGCTGTCCACCCCCGTGAGGATATATATGCCACACGTGTCTAGAATTGAAAAACAATTATCCTTATTAATCACAAAATGGTGTCTCCTGACGTGTGGCTGGTTGAAGCTCTAGTCAAAGGTGTTGCTGTCACCCAAGGTCTGTAAACCTTCTGGGGAACCAGTCAAGAGATTAACCAGTTGTCTGTCAGTTTCCTCCCTGATCTGCATGGCCTAGGAGTCTGCCTAATGCTTTAAAGCAGTGGTTCTCAACCTGAGGGCCGTGACCCCCGGGGTCGAATGATCTTTTCGCATGCTCACATTATGATTCATAACAGTAACAAAATTACAGTTATGGGCTAGCAATGGAATAATCTTATGGTTGGGGGGGTCACCACAACATGAGGAGCTGTTTTAAAGGGCCACCGAATTAGGAAGGTTGAGAATCACTGCTTTAAAAGGTGACTTCTGAACTAGAACCCACCGATGGTACTGTTAGTGCATACAGATCACAAGCGGACAGTTCTGTCCACAGTCACAAAATGAGTGGACCTTTGTAACCTGTGCTTAGAGTAACACGTAGAACATTAACGATACCGCCACACAGGCCTGGCTGCAGGCTTGCTGCAGCTCAGCGTTGAGCCGGAGTCATCTATTGTGTTCACATGTGCAGGGGGCAGTGCTGCAGGAACAAAGGTCTCAGGAGGAGGAGGATTGCTTACGGCCTTTGCCCCTCCAGGAGTTGAGGTGTCTCCCCTGCTCCCTAAGAACAAAGGGAACGATTTAGTGGTTACACTAATCATGTGACATTCTGCTTGTTCTCTGTGTTTAAAACCTGCCACAGGGCACACTGCGGTGGAGATGGGGGGCTAGGGTGTCTGGGCCTAAGCTATTCCAGGAGCAGGGCTCATCTGCTAAAGGGAGTTAGCTCCTCTGGACCCTGTGGCTGAGAGACTCGGTTCTAGGTATTCCCTGAATCCCAACGCCTGTATTGCTCAACCCTCAATCCTTGTCTTGCCTTCAAGTGATACTCATGTCTCTATACCACCTTAACAAATTATCCTAAGCACACAGTGATGGCCACTGTTGATTGCCAACATGGTGACGGGATCTAGATTCACCCAGGAGGCAAGTATCTGGGCACACCTTTATTCAGTCAGCTGAGGTAGGAAGACCCACCTAAAAAGTGGTGGCAGTATGACCCGAGCCTGGGTCCTAGCCTGCATAGCAGGACGAAGTCAGCTGGGCCCTAGCACTCATTGTCTCTGCCCCCCGATGTCAGGTGCGCTGTGATCAGCTGCCCCAGGCTCCTGCCGCACCACTCTGCCCCCACCATGGGCTGTACCCTGAACTGTGAGCCAAAAACAAGCCCTTTCTCCCTTCAGTTTTCATGATGTAACAAGTAAGAATACACCAACAAGCTGAAGAGGGGGCATCAGGGGTAAGGCTTTAAGCAAGTATAGTATTGTTAGCTGTTTCAAAGCTTGCATGGATCCTTATTGTAATTCATTTTTACTTATGTTGAAAAAACAGGAAGTAACCCGTTTACATCTCAGGCAGTATAGCTTACAGAAGTGTACACCCACTAGTTAGCAGGCCTGGTTAGGCACAAGTAAGGAAGCAGCTGGTGTGGGCAGGTCACAGAAAACACAGCTAGAGCAAAGCTGGTCACGTAAGTCCTCCTTGGAAAGGACCTCTGATTGCATGCACACATCTCCCCACCTGCACTGACTGTGCCTCCTGCTTTGTCTCCCCCAGCACAGTTTGGTCAGTTGTGAAGGAAATCTTTAGGAAGGACGGCCCCTTGGGCTTCTACCACGGACTCTCAAGCACTTTACTTCGAGAAGTACCAGGCTACTTCTTGTTCTTCGGTGGCTATGAATTGAGCAGATCGTTTTTCGCATCAGGGAAATCAAAAGATGAACTAGGTAAATGTATTCACATTGATGACATTTGGGTTTAGTAGAGTCAGCCTCCTGGGTTTCCTGGTTTCCACGGGGTATGTGTTCAGTGTGCACCTTCCCGGGAGTCCACCCAGCACTGGGGAGTTCCTGGACGCTAGAAAGTAATGGCAGGTGCTGGCTAGCATCCTCTCCTGAGGGAAGTTTCCTAAAGAGAGGCCCTGAATGAAGCCTTATGTTCCAAACTTCTTCACCACATTAGCATTGTTAGAGCCGCCGCTTCCCTTCTGGGTGACACTAACTGTTCTGAGTCCATTAGAGGAAGAAATGGTTGTCACTAGCAATAATCTCGCAATAAGCTTTAGAAACTCATTTTCTTTTTTAATTAATTAATTGCTTGTCATTGCAATTACAAATTAAGACTGTCTGCCAGACCCTGGCTCTGACATCAAATCACAAATAAGTTTGTTTCCCAAAAATTATTTTCTCATTATCCATTAAAACCCACTCAAGACTGTCTGGGCCCGTGGATCCTGGGAGGCGTGGAGTTTTTAACTGCTGACTCCAGGCACTGGCCACGGCTGAGGGAGGGCTTGTGTCAAGCTGAGCTGGCAGCAGGCAGCCAAGCTGGGGGATGGGGGGGAGGGTGAGGGGGTGGTTCTAAAACCAAACGTTCGGCGCCAGATAATGTGTGAAATAATCCCACACCAGTTTGAACTTATTATTAAAAAGGTTATTTATTTGAGGGAAAAAAACCTACAGAACACTGTCCTACATGACAGCCAGGAAAGGAGTCTAGTTGTTCAGAACCGGAGTCCGGAGCAAGAGAGTAAGAGGAGGGCTGCTGCTGCTTTTTAAAGAGAAAGAGACCCTGCCCCAGTGGGCTGGTATCTCAACGGCTATTGGCTGAAGGAGCAGAAGGAGCTCCCACAGCACTTATCAGTATCATAAATGGAAACAATCCCAGTTGCACCTGCTTAATGCACATTTTAAAAATGTGCTAACAAATCACCATGTTGTTTCAGGAATGTACAAAGATTTTTATTTTTTCCTTTTTGGTCACAGTAGAGAGAGATTTGGGCTGTTGGGTTAAAGTTGAAAAAGACATGGACTCTATTTCTGTTATATGGGACCTGCTGGCTGTGGGTGGGTCAACCCCAACTGGAGGACGAGGTTGGGGGGTGGGGACTCAATACCTGAATGTGCAGCTGGTCTTGATGAGGCCCAGGGATATTCCAACTTCTTAGTCAGAACCTGGAACATTTTGTTTGTTTGTTTGTTTTTGTTGTTTTTGTTTTAAAGATTTATTTATTTATTATGTGTACATCGTTCCTTCCATTTGTGGCCGCATGCCAGAAGGGGGCACCAGGTCTTCATTATAGATGGCTGTGAGCCACCATGTGGTTGCTGGGATTTGAACTCAGGGAGTCTTGAAGAGCAGTCAGTGCTCTTAACCACTAAGTCATATCTCTCCAGCCCCCTGGAACGTTTTTTAAGGAGTTAATTGTTCCATGTGCTTCTGGAAATGCTACCTAAAACGAAGTACCACTGGCTGCTTTCCCTTCCTAGGTCCTGTCCCGTTGATGCTAAGTGGTGGATTTGGTGGAGTTTGCCTATGGCTTGCCGTCTATCCAGTGGACTGTATCAAATCTAGAATTCAAGTTCTTTCTATGACTGGAAAGCAGACGGGGTTAGTCAGAACCTTCCTGAGTATCGTGAAGAACGAAGGTGAGGCTGGGGTGTGTGCACAGTGGTTGATCTCTTTGAAGTGTGTGCATGCATAATTAGACCTGTGACTTCTCTCTGGCCTCGTCCTTTCCTGACGCTGCTTTCTATCGCCAAACCTTTGCTTTAGCTTAGTTTCATTGTTCTCAGAAATGTTTAAAGTTCTTCTTCCTATCTTCTGGACCAGGTATCTGGCAGGAGTCTTTGTATTCTAAATTCCTTGGGGATTTTTAAGATGCAAACGTTTGTCTCGAGGGTGCTGTGAAGTGAGCAGCATCACCTCATTTATGGAATCCAAATATGAAAAGTCCAACAGGACCACTACAGAGTGAGTTCCAGGACAGCCAGGGCTGTTTCACAAAGAACCCTGTTTTTAAATATAATATTGAATATATTACATTCTTAATACATTACACTTAAAAGAATGCAGTACAACTTCTTTAACCATAAGACTTCTGGAACGAGAAATGATCTGAGCAGCCCCTAGGGATGATTTGCTATCAGGTTTAGAGTTATGCAGAATACAGACTATAAGGCATGTTTGTATGACATCAACCCACCATATAGGCATCTTAAAACTAGGGTTATGAGAAGGCTTGAGTGGAGGAAAGGGAAAAGAAATGATTTATAATTGTAATCTAAAATTTTAAAATTATTTTTAGAGATAAAAATTTTAAAAGCAAAATAGATGAAGTCAAAATGTCATTATCTGCAAAACAAAAAGTACCTTGGGTTATGAACTGTGCTTTAGGTTTAAAGAGAGCACAGTGACACACACATGTTAAACTCACAGCCCGCATAGAGAGCACAGTGGCACACACATGTTAAACTCAGAGCCTGCATAGAGAGCACAGTGACACACACATGTTAAACTCAGAGCCCGCATAGAGAGCACAGTGACACACACATGTTAAACTCACAGCCCGCATAGAGAGCAGGAGACACACACATGTTAAACTCACAGCCCGCATAGAGAGCAGGAGACACAGACATGTTAAACTCAGAGCCTGCATAGAGAGCAGGAGACACAGACATGTTAAACTCAGAGCCCGCATAGAGAGCAGGAGACACAGACATGTTAAACTCAGAGCCCGCATAGAGAGCAGGAGACACAGACATGTTAAACTCAGAGCCCGCATAGAGAGCAGGAGACACAGACATGTTAACACTCACAGCCCACACAGAATGCAGGTGTCTTGTGTGTCCCCACTTCTCCTGTGTGCCTTCTCCGGTTTGGCCTGGTACACCCTAGTTCAGACCCTCATCTAGGTCTCCCCCATGACCATTCTGAGCAGGGTGACTACATCTCTGGTCCCTCTGGCTCGTCAGTTGCCTCCACCTGGCCGTGTTCGTCGTTAGCTCTGCTCTGTGCTTACTGGAGGAGTCCTCTAGGCAAAGCAGTTGGTTTGTTATTTGAGCATCAATCAGCTTTGCCAGGGGCCTTGCTACTTCCCTTGCTCCTGTAGTCTGAGAGCAAGTCCCTTCATCACAATGGTCTTAGTACTGTGCCTGAATTTGTGGGCACAGACAGTCTCCCTTGTGCAGTTGCACGTGTGTCCTTACGCAAGTGCTGTTACGATCTTTGATTGCCCTTTTGTCTTTCAGGAATAACAGCCTTGTATTCTGGACTGAAACCTACTATGCTTCGAGCCTTCCCTGCCAATGGGGCACTGTTTTTGGCCTATGAGTATAGCAGGAAGTTGATGATGAACCAATTGGAAGCATACTGAAGTGTCCTGGTGGGCCTGGATTCAAGGCAGGCGTTCAGTGACTGTTGTTAACTCAGGGTTTCACAGAGTACAAGAACAATGTGGAATTGTTGATTAATTGGGACTTTTGTCCTTGTCTTCCCTTCTTCTGTTCAAAGTCTTAGACTTTGTGGAAGACCCTCTATTCTACACAGTATAATTTCTCCCCATTATTGTGCCAAAAGAAAAAGTCGCTGCTCTTGCCCTTGGAATGTGCAGGGCAGCTAGCTGGTGGCCTTGTGCAGACTGTGTTCTTCTCAGGACAGAACTCCCGCAGAGGTCAGAGGTACACGTGCAATCTAGATGGATCTAAGTTGAGGAAAACACGGTTTTGTTCTCTGTCTAGTTGTAAATGGTGACCAACTTCTATGCAAATTGTTGTAAATGATTGCTTAACCCATCCTAGATGCAGGGCCAAAGGCCGCTGAGCCTGTGCACTAACAGGTTAAAGTTTTTAACTTTTTGTGGTACATCAAAGCTAAAACATCATCTATATTTTTAGATGCATACTTGTGGCTTCTACATTCTTGATGAAATGTCAGGGTTGATATCCTGGATTTTTTTTTTCATGATGCTCAACTCATAACCTTGCCATTCATTCTCTAGGCGGGCTTATTATGCACTCTGGGGTTGGTGGGAGTGACCTGGAGTGTGACTCAGGAGACAAGGGATGCCCTGCCACGCCCTTAGGAAAACTGACAGTGGCTTTTACCTGCTCTCAGCAGGAATCCAGGCTGCTCTTTTTTTCTTTTTTCTTTTCTTTTCTCTTGTTTGTTTGTTTTTTGAGACAGGGTTTCTCTGTAGCTTTGGAGCCTGTCCTGGAACTAGGTCTTGTAGACCAGGCTGGCTTCGAACTCACAGAGATCCACCTGCCTCTGCTTCCCAAGTGCTGGCTTTAAAGGCGTGCTCCTCTACTGCCCAGCCCGGCTGCTCTTTTGGTCCTGGATATGAAGCCACCCTAAACCCACTGTCTTTCTGCTCCACCAATCAAAGGTCCTTAAGGAAGCAGAGAAATCTGGGCTCCCTGCTTTCATCTCCAATCCTACTCACAGGCAAGTCCAGAGGTGCTCACTAGGCACCACATTATAACCATGTCAGCCCTCACCCTCCTGAAGTTTACCTTGGGGCCTGGAACTCCTTGATTTGCCTCTTCATTTGGAGCTGAGAGTCAATGATTTTTTTTTTGAGACAGGGTTTCTCAATAGCTATGGAAGCCAGTCCTGGAACTCACTCTGTAGACCGGGCTGACCTCAAACTCAGATATCCGCCTGCCTTTGCCTCCTGAGTGCTGGGATTAAAGGCATGCACACCCAGCAATGACTAGATGATGTGTAGATTTGGAAAGCGTTGTGACGTAATAAAGATATTTTTATTAAACTAGGTAGCATGTATGTAGCGACCAAAATCACACCGTCTGCAATACTCCAAGAGCAGAGGGGCTGTCGGTAGGATTTGTCCCTGCTCTGCCAGTAAAGGTGAAGGTGGTAGGTTTGCTAATGCCCCCTTGCCACAGTGCCAGGAGCACAAGGTTGGGGAAGCAAAGTGTTCCCGGAAAGGGAGGGGTGCCTCTCAGCGCTCTCAGCATCCCTGGGCTGGCTTTTTTGAGAAACCGCCTTTCTGCTTTAGTTCTCTCTGTTCATGAATGACCAGTGGCCACTGAGTGGTGCTTCATCTGTCCAGGTCTGGATTGAAGTAAAATAGGATTGGCTTCCTGCAGGAAGAGGACTGGCCAGAGCCGTGGTCTTCCCTTTGGGTGCCTGGGGTCTGTTATCCCTCTATGTCTTCTTGCAATCTGTCCATTAAAGGTTTGTGGCCTCTTGTATAGAAACAAGGGGAAGTGAAAAAAGAAAGCCCTAAGGAGAATTTTTATTATTATTTTGATTTAATTTGTGGTTTAATGTTTGGGTACAATTGTATTTAAGACAAAACCAGAACTTGAGATAGTTTGTTTAAAGAAATGAGTACTTTATCATTATTAAATAAAACTAACATTGAGTCTATGGTGAGCTTCATTTAAATACATTTTATTTGTATTAAGGACCAATTTGCATTGGAACAAGTATTGTCTTGCCAGGAAGGTTTCCCGATGTAAAATAATTTTACTGTAGGCCAGTTGACAAATGTCATGAAACATCCAGCTAGATTGCTCCTGCCTTCTGCAAGTGTGGTGGTTTAAATGAGAACGGCCCCCATGGGGCTCATCTGTTTAAATGCTTAGTCCCCAGGGAGTGGAGCTCTTTACAGGATTAGAAGGATTAGGAAGTGTGGCCTTTCTGGAGGAAGGAAGGTCTCAGAAGCCCATGCCAGGCCCAGAGTCTCCCTGCTGTCTGTGAGTCAGGATGTGAAGCTCTCAGCTCCAGAGTCATGCCTGCTACATGGCACCTCATGCCTGTTACATGGCACCACGTTCCTGCTAGGATGATAACGGACTCACCCTTGGAAAATGTAAGCGAGCCCTCAAACTGTAATGTATATTATATGTGTATTTCATATTAATGATAAATGCAAACAGATTCTAAAAGATTTTAAAGCCACATTACCATGACTGATGCATTGAAATGATGACTCAAAGATTTTTGTTTTGTTTCTGTAAGTTGAATTTAGCACAGCTGGCATAAACCTTGTCATAATACATGCATGGGACATTAGGCTGGATTACAATGTAGCCCTACCTGTTTTGTTCATATAAAAGCTGTATGAAACCAAAAGAAAAAAAAGGGCAGTGATCATAGTATTTAGGAAGATTCTTAAAAAGACATGGTTAAAGAAAAAGGTTAGTTTCATAATAAAACTGGTACAAAGAACTAATGAGTCCAGCGAGTTTAAAATTTCTTCCCTTATTCCTGTCGAAACATATTAAGCAATCACATTAAATATGCAGTACTTTACAGTTTATAATGATATAGTCAAGACACAAAGAAGGCTTCAAGAGTATGTTGCTTTCTCTTGGTGTTAAAAAATTTAAGGACTGGGGCTGGAGAGATGGCTCAGAGGTTAAGAGCACTGACTGCTCTTCCAGAGGTCCTGAGTTCAATTCCCAGCAACCACATGGTGACTCACAACCATCTGTAATGAGATCTGGTGCCCTCTTCTGGCCTGCAGGCATACGTGGAGGCTGAACAATGTGTACATAATAAATAAATAAATCTTAAAAAAAAAAAAGAAAGTCCTTTTAAAAAAGAAATTTAAGGACAACTCATATATTCTTTCTATATATATGTATATACTATAGAGAGAATATATAGTGTGTATGTATATAGTATATATTCTCACACATATATTCCCATCTATATACATATATGTACACATACATTCATACATACACATATATCATGATTTATGTGTATTATAGGTATTTTTCAGATATTTGTACTGTTAAAAAATGAAAAAATTCAAAACATACCATATAACAATACACAGAATCAATCTAAGTAGCTTATTTGAGAAGATAAGATTGGCAGACCTTTGTTTGGCCCGAGTAATTAAAAGAAAGATAAAACCCAACATAGTCAGAAATGAACAGGGATATATTACAAGAGAACCCAAAGAAATTCAAAATTTTATAAGAAATATTTTAAAACCTTGTATTCCCTTAACGTGGAAAACCTAAAAGAAATGGATGAATTTCTAGATCCAGCTAAACCACCAAAGTGAAACCAAGAAGCCAACAACCTAATTGGACCCATAACAAATGAGATTGAAATAATATAAAAAATTTCAGTTTAAAATAGTCCAGGGCCAGAGGATACTCATCAGAATTCTACCAGATGTTCAAAGAAGATCTATGGCCAGTCCTTCCTATATGACAGGAAAGAAACAGAAGGTGCACTCCACTGTAATTCTAAAACCAGGAAAAGACAGCAAAAAAGAAAACTGGAGCTCTAGATTCAAAATGCTCAATAAATACTGGCAAACAGAATACACATATTGAAAATATTATCTACCATGACCAAGTTAGCTTTATCCCTGAAATGCAAGGATGATTCAACATGCAAGTCAATAAATGCAATGAACCATATAAATGGACTTAAAAAGAAAAATCACATGGACATAATAGATACAGAAAAAGCCTTTGACAAAAAGATGCATTCGTGGTAAAAAGTCCTAGAGAATGTAGGGCTAGAAGAAACATAATTCAACATAATAAAAGCTATATACAAGACTCCCACACACAGTGGAGAAAAGTTAGAAACAATTCCACCAAAGTCAGGAATGAGAAAATGATGTTCATTACCCCCACTCCCTTTCAATATTGTGCTAGAAACACTAGCTAGAGCAATAAGGCAAAAGAAGGAAATTAAGGTGATACAAATAGGGAAAGATGAAGACAAACTTAGCAATGTGGCAGGGAACTGAAACAACCTGCACAAGTGAATAGCCTGTCTGCGCACCACCAGCAAATACACAGAAAAGGAGATAATAGACTGACCTCCATCCACAAGCCTCAAAGGGAATATCTGCAAACAAACCTAACCAAGGAGGTAAAGGACTTCTACAATGAAAAATTTAAGACGAGAGAGAGAGAGAGAGAGAGAGAGAGAGAGAGAGAGAGAGAGAGAGAGAGAGAGAACGCTAGAAAATGGAGAGACATCTTGTGCTTATGAATTGGTAGAATTAATATTAGGAAAATGACCATTTTATCAAAAACTGTACACAGATTCAATGCAATCCTGACCAAAAGTCCCATCTCATTCTTCACAGAAACAGGAAAAACATCCTAATATTCATATGGAATCACAAAGTCGACATAGTCAAACCATTCTGAGGAAAGATAACAACACAGAGGGATTACATTCCAGGTTTTAAATATATTACAGAGCCGTAGTAATAAAAAATAAGAAAGTCATGCTTGATGACACAAACCTGTATACCCAACACTTGGGAGGCTGAGGCAGGAGGATCACATCTTCATGGCCAGCCTAGGTTGCATGGTAATCTTCTGACTCACCAGCATAGGTTAGTGAATACTCCGAGGTACATCTCACCTGCATGTATTCCTATGCAAAGCTTGAATAGTGAAGCTTGCACACCAGCCCAGCAGACCCAGCCATAACTCCCATTCATACCCTTTCTTGGCTACCATTGAATTGGAATGAACTACATCCATCTAGTCAAAAACCAACACGGAGGGGCTGAAGAGATGGCCCAGCAGTTACAGTTCTGCTATTCTTCCAGAGAACTTGGATTTTGTTTCCAGCACCCACATGGTAGCTGACAACCACCTGTAACTCTAATGGGCATCAGATGCTCTATTCTGGTTTCTATGGGCACGGCATGTACATGGTGCACATATACAGGCATGCAAAACACCTGTACACAAAGAATAAAAATCAACACTGAGAACCAGAGAGCTGACCAGACCAACTCTTTATATCTGATGTCAAATTGTCCAAGCATGGGTGGTAACAACAAAGCTAAGTTTCCACTATATAGAGCAGACTAGAATTCCACATCTGATAAACAACCAAAGAAAGAAATTCATATGCCCAGGTCACCTTGCAAAAAACACAACAAATATGAAAGAAATATGTTTGTTCTCCAGGGGGAATTTCTTAGGCTGACCCAGGACACAGACTTTAAAATAACAATGATCATGAGCAAGGAACTCATGGAAGTTAAAGAGGCCATAAATTTCTTAATAAACTTAAACTCCCAAATGAAGTCTAAGAAAACACAAACATGGCTGAATGAAATGACAAAGAAAAGTCAGGATCTAAAAAGTGAACAGAGGAAAAAAATACTGAAGAAAACATAAGCTGAAATGATGGAATAAAAAATCCTCCATAACCCAATTGGAAAACTTCGGGAAAAGCCACACCAATAGAATGGGTCAATAGAGGACAGAATACCAAGACTTGAGAGTAAAGTAGACGAATTGGATCACTCAAGCAAAGAATAAGAAAAAATTCAAAACCCAAAGGAGTGTGAGGAACTTTAGGACTCCATGAAAAGACCAAAACTATGAGTTACAGGTACAGATGCAGAAGATTATAGAAGAAAAATTTCCCAAATTAAGGAAAGACACACACAAAGATACAAGAAGCACGTGGCCCACCTCATACACAGGACCAGAAAAGAAACTTACTGTGGTATAGTATAGTTAAAACAGAATATATAGAACCAAGAGGGTGTGTTGTATGCATGTGTGCAATTCTCAAAGAATAAATAAAAACACTATATAAAAGCTGACATGAATTTAGGCGTGAGAACAGAAGTAGTGCCCTTTGTTCCTAGACATGAATGTGCGAATGAAATACATGGGCTTGCAAAAGCAACTTTAATATATCAAGACTTAAGAACTTCCGCTCGAAACCTAGTGCGATGGAAAGTAGTCTTTTGTGATGGGGTTTGTTTTAAAATCAATTTCTATGAGAAGTCACCCTTCTTTGTTTCTTTCTGCTTTTCTTTGGCAATTTGTGCTTCTTATCTTTTCAGGAATAATATATAATATATATTTAGATACAGAAGATTAAGTCTTATTCAGAAGCAGAGAGGTGGGAGGAGAGGGCAACAGAGGACTCTCAATAAAGAAGAGTACCCAGAGTTTTGTTTCCACGTCAGCGTTGCTGGCGCACTATGGGTCTGGGTTGGGAGCCAGGCTTTCATGGAGTAAAACTCTGGGGTACTCTTGTGTTCCTCTGCTGCCCACTCCTCCCACCTCTCTGCTTCTGAATAAGATTCTTATCTCCCGGATCATTGCAAACAACACACATGCGCATTCAGACAGTTTAGCTATGAATTAGGGTTGCTGGACTCTGAAGTTCTCAACGGACTGTAATCAAGTGTCTTTTTGCATCTAGTCCCCAATCAAAAAGTCACACACAGATGCTGAAAGGTTGTCGTGTGTGCTGTGCATCGTCATGAGTACCGTGAAATGGTTTTCCATTCAGAGGGGCAAAGGTCATCTCACCAAATGTTGCCATCTAGTTTAAGGGACTGTCAAGTGCTCAGAGACTCCTTTTCATTTCATTTCATAGACACAAAGAATAAAGTTAGACAATATTAAAGAATTCTTGATTTTCCCTATAGGGCACAAAACTAAGTTACATACAATAAATTGTGGGGCACATGGCAGAAAGTTAGACCATGTCCGCAGGTTATCAGAGTGAAAACATGAGCTGCTTTAACGAGAGTGTGTGCACATACTCTCTCTCTCGTGTGTGTGTGTGTGTGTGTGTGTGTGTGTAAGTGTGTGTGTATGTGCTCATAGTTACTTAATATCAGCAACCAGTTATGTCTGTTCATTGACCACAGTTTACTACAAAAAGAAGCTTCTGTGACCAGGACACACATTTTTACGGCATATCAAAGGACGTGGTGATGATCAAGGATCGGCAATAAGGATGAAATGTCCTCCATATGTTTTCTATCTCTTGGTCAGCAGGCTACTGTGGGACTAAGAGTCATCTGGAGAGACCAGAATGGAGGCGAGAGGATAGTGAATAGGCTCTTCCTTCCTCTATGCCCAGCGTGGCCACTAGGAGTCCTTGGTAGAAAAAGCTTCTGCAGGTCAGGGGCAGACACGAAGAAATGGATATGGGCTAGAAGGGAAAGCTGAGAGGTCCCATGGGAAAGAGCTAGGGGGACCCTCTGTATGATATCCTTGAGAAATAGTAAAATTCAACTTATGAAAGTCTCAGAGAGGGACTGGAGAGATGGCTCAGTGGTTAAGAGTACTGACTGCTCTTCCAGAGGACCCGGGTTCAATTCTCAGCACCCACATGGCAGCTCACAACTGTCTGAAGATCCAGTTGCAGGGAGTCTGACACCTTCACAACAATGCACATAAAATAAAGTTAAATGAACCATAAAAAATATTTTAAAAAAAGAAAGTCTCAGAGAATAATCCTATTAAATAAACAAATGATTAATAATTTTAAATTGCTATGTAGCAACCACTCAAAGTGATGTATTTAAATTTTTGCAATATATCTTCTTATTAAACTAATACAACTCCTAAGAATCCTTGAATAATTATAGGTTCCTAGCAAAAATGAAAAATAAAACTGCATGCAGCATTCTGTCCCAAACCACAGAAACAATGGAATTGTTGGCTTCAAGAAATGACAATGAAGTGTGATGATTGCCGCGAGTTGGAAAGGAAACTCCAGGCTGTGCTTTCCTGTGACCCATGGATCAAAATCCTCTGCACTGTGAGACAGGCTGGGGAATGCCTCTCAAAATCCTCCGCACTGTGAGACAGACTGGGGAAAGGCCTCTCAAAAAGAGCAGGCAAAGTCGTCCGCCTTAGATGCTGTGTATGGGTTTCTTTTAAATTTTTATCTTCTTCATGAATGTGCATGTTATGTGTGTACGTATGCCTGCTCATGCGAAGGCATGCGTGTGGAAGGGAGAGGACAACTTCTGAGAACTGACTCCCTCCTTCCATTCTGTGGATCACTCACAACAACCTCAAGGCATCAGACGGGGGCAAAAGCACCTCTAACCCCCATCCATCGTGCCAGTCCTATGTGTTATTTCTTCTGGGTCTTATTGTATTTGCTACTTTTAACTTATTCTATATAAACTTTTCTACTGTCTTTTCTACTGATATCGATGCAATGGTACTGTTTATTTTTGTTTATAACTATATTTTCATATCTAGTTTGTTCATATGTTATGGTAGTTTCTGCTACTTGTTTTCTTCTGAGAGGTACTGGGGACAGATCCCAGACCTTGAACATTTGTTACTTAGATGATATATATACACTCCCATCCTTGTTTTGAGAAACCATACCTCAATCCAGCTATAACAAAGCACTGATTGAACTTGGAAAATACTTCAAACCTTAAAGAATAAGAGAGGTAAAGACAGCCAGTCGTCAACTCTGCCCCCAAACAGACACCAACAGGGAAGACTGAAAAGCCATGAAAAACAGGGAAGACCTGAAAAGCCATGCTCCGTTTTCCCTCTGTTGCGACTGTAGAGACTACACAGCTTCTCTAGGGAGTCCCCACTTCACTCCCTGCCAATTCTGGACCCCATTACCTGCAGCCACTGCTTTTGCTGGGGCTTGAAAAGAGCCAGAGCAGCAATGGGACTGGGGGGCAGGGCTGGACAGAGGGACCCAGAAGGCCTTACAGCTTAGCCAACCCTCCATCTACGGGAGGGGGGGGGAAGAGGAGGGAGAAGACCCCTCCAGTTCCTGATGCCAATCTTCTCTCCTGCTGCCCCTCAGGGTAGCAACTTTTCTTTTTCATTCTTTTTTTTTTTCTTAATTTCCCCCAAATTATGCTTGTTAAGTCAATGAAATCAGTCAGTTCACGGTCAGGAACAAGATTAGTACTACATCTGCCAACCTAATGGTTCTTGTGTCCAGGGTCGAGGCTCTGGGTGTTCCTGGAGGAAGGAAGAGGCATGTCGTTTCTCTCCTCAGCTGAGCTAAGACAAACCTTTCTGTTTAAGTGCCTGCCCTAACACCTCCAGTCAACCCTCTCGGCTCCCCAGCCCCACCCACCAGACCTTTCCGTAAAACTTTCACTTTTCAAATTCTCTTCATGAGAATGAGATAACAATACAAGCCAACACTGCTCCAGAGAGTGAAATGGAAGATCCTTGCTCAGCCCCTCACCCCAAGGTCTTTATCCGTTGTGGAGAAACAAGCCAATATGTAAATAGAATTCCATGCCATGGCAACCCTAAGACAAAGATTCCGGCTGTCTTGAGATTGCTGTGAACTGGGAAATAAAATGAGCTTCATTCCATATAGCAGGAAATTAGGAACAGATGCTGTTTCATTTAAAGAGCACAGGCAAAGGAGGCAAGAACCTATGGAGGTCAAAGATCACAGGACAGTATCTCTGAGCAGTGATCATCTGGCTTCTATTTTTTCTTTTGAATCTAACAGAGTGGATGTTTTTCTTGGGGTGGTTTGAATGACAATGGTCCCCATAGGATCATTCATTGAATCATTCATTACCATTGATGCCCGGCCACACTTAAGCAGGAACAAGCAGCCCGTTTATGGTGGCTCTCCAGTTGTTCCTATCCTGGGCAGTCCTAGATGCTTGTGTTATTGTCATACCCAAGGTTCCACAGTCTTCCTCTATGCTGTCTGTCCATCATTTTTTGGCCCTTCCTCTTCGCCTTATCCTGTGCACTCCTCCAAGCAGTGCTGTCTTCGGGTATCTGTCTTCATTCATTCTCATAACATGAAGAGAGAGAGACCTGGCCAGTTGTCCTCATTAACTCAGACCGTGAGACCCCCATATACTTGCATACTCGGATCCTATTGGTGCAACTGTTTGGTAAGGATTAAGAGGTGTGGCCTTGTTGGAGGAGACAGGTCACTGGAGGTGGTCTTTGAGACTTCAAAAGACATTCCTCATTTCCAGGGTTCTCTCTCCACCTTGTGATCGTTAAGGAAGATGTCCGCTCTCAGCTGTTCCTCCTGTCATGCCTTTGCTTTATCACCATGGGCTCAAACTTATGACACCATAAGCTCCATATTATAAGCTTTCTTTTTCACGGTGCTGCCGACATCCAGCTTCAATAGGTCAGAGAAACTGGAGAGGAAGTGTGGAGTCAGTGCTGCTGAACACACAGGAGACTGATCTGAGGGGGCAAAGCTTATTTCTTCATTTTATTTCTCTCTTCTTTTCCTCTTTTGACTCTTTTTCTCTTAGCCCTTTTATACCACCTAAGACAAAAATTTCTGTGCAAGAAAAGATTACCTTACAACTGCAAGTTACAGATTTTTAAAAAAAAACACAAATTAAAACCTTTACACAGAAAGAAATCACAATGTGATCATCAGTTACAAGTTCTTCTTAGGAGTTCACGAGTAGTTGAACAGGTTCCTTTGTACTAATTTTCCCACCACAACATCTTCACCCCAAAGCGATGATTCTTTTATTGTTGATTTAAAAAGTTTTAAGCAAGCCAAATGTGTCTCAGCCAGTTCCTAGTTTCAGATTAGCAGATTCCTATCCTATTTCTACTCTACAAAACTTTAATCAAGTGGTCTAGCTAACCATCTAGTCTTTTCTTTTTTCTTTACACACAATAGGGTCATTTAATTTCCTTTCACAACTTTGGCTTTTCAGAGTACATACCAAACCCTGATTACTCCTGTAAGCTACAGGAACTCAGACCTAACCTTGGTGTAGGGCCATAATGGCTTCTTTGATCATCATCCTGGTTTTTCTCCACAGGCAGAATTCATGAGTCTATAATGCATGAAACTTCCTTGTTCTTATTTTCCATCCTCAGCAAATCTCACACCTAGCAAAGAGGAGGGGAACTTCTACTACTCTTACTTTTGTCTTTTTTTTTTTAGTCTCTCATTGTAGCATGGCAGCCTAAGCCATTTCCCGAATCATCTCCACTAACTGTCTTAACCACCCGTATCTTTCTGTTTGACTCAGAAAGTTCAACCGAATCATTTATCTAAGTATCACTGCTCTTATAAAAATCATCTACATTATGATATGCATGTAAATTGCTCAGTGAGGAGTGGGATTTTTCCATGAAACAATCACATTATACTAGATACAGTGGGGTTCTTTCCCATAATCATCACACCCTGCCAGATACAGAAAGAACACGATAGCAGCAGGCAGGGAAAGCACAGCAGAAGCACAGAAGCAAGGGGCAGGAGACCATTCCCCAGGGTGGTGCCTCTCCAGGGTGCACCATCATAGCTTTGCTGTCTGGTGGGTGATATCCCATGAGCTCCATTGCTGACCACAGCTCCCCTGACATGACAACCGCCAAGTGACCCTGGTTCTGGTGTCTTATCACAGTGATAGAAAAGTAACAAAGATACTATTTCATAAAAACTTTGAGACCAACATATCTCTGGAATAAAAGAGTTTATAACACCATTACAGATGCTGGCCAAGAATAAAAGGACCGGTCTGGACACAAGCTCACTGATTCACTAGCAGCATGGCCAGTAAGAAATACGAACACCAGACAGATCTAGAGAATCATAGGGCTGGTAAGACGGCATAGCAGATAAAGGTGCTTGCTCACTCAACCTGAGTTCAAACTCAAGGGCCCACATGCAAAAAGGACAGAACCAGCTCTCATAAGTTGTCCTCTGGCATTTACATGCACACCATAAAGAACTAAAAGAAAATTAAAGCCAATGTATTTTTACACCGTATTTGAGAATATCATGCATAGACAGTGTGTTTCCATCATTTCACTCCACTCTCTCTGCACTCCACCTCCTCCTATGTCCGGCCACTCTCTCTCTAATTCACCACCTATTCCTTAAGTCTTATTGTTTTACACACACACACACACACACACACGTATGCACATACTGCTGAGTCCATTTAGTATTACTCATATGTATATGTGTTTAGAGATGATCACCTGGCATTGAAAATTTTATCAGCGGATTCATCCTTAGAGAAATATTGATTCTCCCTCTCTTAGTAGCCATTAGTTCCTTCCCTGGTCCACACTGCAAGACGATTTGTGTTGCCATTGTACAGGTAGTGTTTATGGAACAAGGTGGTTGAAATTTCACAGGGCATCCCCCATCATATACAAAAGACAGTGCCCTGCAGCAGAAAACTTGGACTTCTGGCTTTTACAACCTTTCCAGGCTTTTTCCTGATGCTCCCTGAGCCTTGTCCTGTGGTTTCATCCACTGGGGGTGGAAAACCCCAATTGTCAGTTGTTCTTTGCATTTTGACCATGTTGGATAATCTCTTTCTCCTGCAATAAGAGGTTGTTTTGATAAGGGATGAGAGCTACACTTATCTGGGCATAAGGATGGGTCTTTAGAACACAGCTGGGAATTATAATGATGGTTTAGGAAAGTTTTAGTACTGGGGTCCAAGACCTCACCAACCATGGCTAGCTAGCTCTGTTTAATAGTACCAGGCATGAATTCCTTTGTGTTGAGCAGGCCTTAAGTCCAACTAGATGGCTGTTGATTTTCCCTAAGACACGCATGCCACTATTGCACACCAGTGAGTGTATCTTGCCTTGCTCAGGCATTACAGTTGGGTAGCTATTGTCTGCTTTTCTCCCTTGGCGGTTTGCATTGCATCTACAGATACTGTGAGCACTGGTCCCCAGGGAGGAGGCTTCCACATCAGGTTTCATCCTGATTCCTCCAAATTCTTATGTTAGAAGAAGACCTCAATGAGGTCTTCCCTTCCAGCTCTGGAAAGCAATCAGAGGCAATAGCAACAGCCTGTATTGTTCTGGAACCTTGAACACCAACAACAAGTCAGAGGTTTCCCACACCTGGCACTGGGGTTTTGTTAGGTAGTCTGCGACACCTGAGGGAAGCATGATCACCCCAAAAAGCACAGCTTCATGTAAATATTTACATGTGAATATACATACATACATAAAAATTACATGTGTTGTTTTAAGTAAACATAAAATAATGGTCCCTTATGGCTTTCCCAATCATCCTTAGTGGTCTTTATCTCTCCTGCCCAACTCTCCCCTCCTCAGATGAATTCCACCTCCCATTTTCCCTGTTTCCCCTCCCATAACACCTTTGCCACACGATCCTCCCCTTTGGAGTCTCTTCTAGCACACCATGGTTCCTTCTTACTTTCCTGGCTCCTGCTGATGATTCCCGGTTATGTACTCACATCTAAAGATGTCAAACTAGGATCTTCAAATGACAGAGAACATGAGGTGCTTGCCTTTCTGAGTCTGCGAGACCTCACTCGGTGTATTTTCTAGTTCCATTCATTTACTTGCAAATTTCATGATTTCATTCTCCTTAACAGTGGACAGAAATCTGTAGTGTATATGCACGACATTTTTATCATCAGATCATCGTTGAGGGACATGTAGGCAGCAGCCTTGTCTTAAAAACTCTAGAAAATAGGAATAGCTTTAGAAAATAAGAATTGGCATCAATGCTTTTATATAACTTTGATAAAGATGTGGTCATCAACATTCTCAGCAATAAACTGATAATTATATATGCACCAACACTGATGTATATAAGGGCCTATAGAATTTAAAGTCAGTGTTACAGAAAAATTTAAATGTAAGTCTTCAATATTAGTTTTTTTAGGTTTAATTAAAATATAATTACACCACTTACCCCCATTTCCTCCCTAATATCCCTCCCATGTTTGTCCTCCAATTCATGGCCACTTCTCATGTTGCCCAGAAGGCCTGAATTCTAACAAGTCTGTGGGTCATTCATATGCACAAATAAAAGAATTAAATAAATTTAAAGTGTCGAGGTCATTTAAGAGGAAGTTCGGGGGTGAAATGAAGTTCAGTTGGTAGACTAAGTAGGTAACGCGCACAGAGCCCTGTAACTCTAGCACTGCAT
Source organism: Myodes glareolus (assembly GCF_982192425.1). NCBI lineage: Eukaryota > Metazoa > Chordata > Mammalia > Rodentia > Cricetidae > Myodes > Myodes glareolus. Next base: position 49,555,865 of record NC_142048.1, read on the forward strand.
ATTAAGGCATGACAGCACATGTCTGTACGCTCAGCTCTCTGGAGGTAAAGGCAAGAGGAGCAGGCATGCAAGGTTACCTTTGACCACACTCTGAGTTCAAGATCAGTGTGAAACACACAAGAGCCTGTGTCCAAAAAACCAAAAAGCCAAACAAAAAACTAACCAACCAACCAAACAAACACACAAACAAAAAACCCAAAAAAGGAAAGTCCTAGGAATTTTAATATCCCTGACAGGCTGGAGAAGACAGGTTTCAGGATCTCCTTAGACAGGATTCATTATACTAGGAAATTATGAAACAAATCAAGATAGCCAACAACGTGGGTGAAAGACACTAGGGGGGACACTTGCACAATTAAATAAGGTTTACAGTTTAAAAGTATCCTGTCAGTATCCATAAATGTGCTGTGCTGCGCTGTGCAGCTGTTAGTGCTGGCGGGAGCCCGGGGAAGGATGGACACGGATGCTCTGCTGGCGGGAGCCCGGGGAAGGATGTACACGGATGCTCTGCTGGCGGGAGCCCGGGGAAGGATGGACACGGATGCTCTGCTGGCGGGAGCCTGGGGAAGGATGTACACGGATGCTCTGCTGGTTTGCAAATTTACTAGAATACAAGGATATTTACAGTTAAAATTTTAATTTTAGCCAGGCAGTGGTGGTGCATGACTTTAATCCCAGCATTTGGGAGGCAGATCTATGTGAGTTTGAGGCCAGAATGTCCACACAGTGTGTTCCAGGGAAGCCAGGACTACACAGAGAAACTGTCTCAAAAATAAAAAGAAAAAAATAAAAAATATGTATTTCTTTTTCATTTTAAGGCTTTGACTTAAAGTTTAAAACTTAAGCTATTTTTATTTTTAAACTTTTGAGTTGCTTTTAAACTCGGTGACTTCTCTGGGCCTAATGAATGGATTGGGATAGACACACCTTCAACTCGACTTGAGAACCACAGAATGGCCTCGTTACTCAGCGTTAGTCCTACTTTATTCTAACAAAGCAAAGAACCATGACAAGCAGTTGCCGGAAGAAGGACTCTTGGCAATCATCATCAAATTATTGTTGAGGTGAATCATCTCCACCGCTTGTTTTCCCACTGAAGAACTGTTCCCAACCAGTGAAGAGGGAGCCTCTTACAAAGCTGTCAGGCTTTTCGAGAGGAAAAGTACTCAGCCAAAAAATATTTCCAGAAAAGAGATTTTTGTTTTGAGAAACATTAAAACATTTTTTTAAAAAAGAGAACATAAAAATACAATCCTACCAAGAGTAGTAGAGCTCGTTAGGTAGGGACTGATGGAGGCGACAAAAGGAAGCAGGCGTCTCCAGACACCGGAAGGCCGCAGGCTCTCCTGGAAGTGAGGCCGTGCACATGGTGTGGGCTCTCAGGCTTTTATGAGATGGAAGAGGGGGCCTTTGGGGATGGAAGCGTCCATCTGCAGGTCAGTCCCCCTGCAGTCTGGAAGTGTGTGGGAGCCAGCGGGGTTGGCGGTTGGCTTCCACAGGTGTTAGCAGCCAAGCCTGCTTTCCTGTCTCTAACTTCTCAGCCCGCCTTAGGCTTTTAGCTCAATAACCCTTCGGCATTCGTATTTTGTTTCGATTTTCCCCTAGGGTTATCAAAATATTCTTATAATTACACAAATAATGTTGCTATTTGCCACTTAAATTAAATTTTGTAATTTAGATTTCATCTGTAATTTAAAATACATCTGCTTGTACTTGTGGTATTGTTGAAACTGAATGCCTCCCGAGTCCTGGCAAGTAGGGAGACTATCCCAGGAATGCTCTTGGCAGTCACAAAAGCAATCTGCTTGGCAGCGATCGTTTCCCTAGACGCCCTCCCCCACACCTACACACTCTTCTCCCCTGACTATGTCTGACATTTCCAGCCTTTCTTCTTCCAACAGTTTTTGCCTCCCTCTCCTGGTTTCCCAGTCCTTCCCTTTATCCCTGCGTCTACTTCCAGCAAGACTCCAAATTGAAGGGACACAGACTCCCTCCTTTTCTCTACTCCATACACTCGGCAAGATGCTCTTTGGAAGGGTTACCCTTTTCTCTCATTCCCGAGTTTAGCTCAGAAAAAAGCCTCCTTCAACACAAGAACTAAGTGTATTCAGTCGGAAGTATTTGTGTTGTGTTTTGGTTTTGACTTGGTTTAGTTTGGTGTCAAAGCTCCCTGGACAGTTTCTACAATCATGTCTCTGTGGAGCAGAAATCATCCAGAAAACTCTGGAATGCCATGTAGAATGGCATGCATCCAGAGGAACTAGCAAAACCATTTTAATGGCTTAAATTTGGGGTGTGCACAGAGCCAGAAGGTCCACAAGAGTGTGCTTTCTGCATCCGTTAGTATTTGTCCCGCCACATTGTTACTGCAGGCAGAAAACCGTATCCTGGCAGCGAGAGTGCTCAGTCAGTCCTTGGGACTGCAGGGCCTGTTTTAGCTAGGGTTGCCCTTAGTTGTTTGACATTATCTATTTACTCCTAGGTGGTTCTTTTAAGTACAGCCCTAGATTCTACCATAGAATGATTTTAATCCCTATTCGGATTAATTTAAATATCTGAAGGTTTATCCCTTCGAGCACCAAAACAAAAACATTATTTAAATGGTTTTTTAATGGAATTGTCACTGATATATTCTGACTTGCATTAAAACAGTCTATACTTTAAGATTTCTGGTTGAAACCTATTATAAAATGTGATCCCCCGAGGATGAAAAGCTACACCAGCCCGGTTTTCTCTGTTATCACAAGCTCACACTTTAGAAATCTTCCGTCATGCTTTTGTGTTCCCCTTTCTTCCCCGGTGTCACAATGCACACCTCCACCACTGCTCATGCGTCTGTCTGTGCTCTCCCTGCCGTCTTCTCATCTGAGGTAGCTGTGGAGTGATATGTGGAACCATAGAACTGCATACACCTTTAGACCTAGAGCGCAGTGTGTGATAACCACCCACAATAGCACATGGAAGCTTTCAGTATGATCCAAAAGAAGCAACGGGAGTGACTCACTAGACAAGGCTCTTTCAAGAACCTCTTCTGAGTAACTGGGTTACAATAATACAAGATTATGCTACGTTTTGAGAGGTACTTCTTGTCTGTCTGTGTGTCAATCATCTATCTATCTATCTATCTATCTATCTATCTATCTATCTATCTATCTATCTATCTATCATCTATCTGTGTTTGTCAAGTCATTACTCAAAGCAAGATACAGAACATTTCCACTACCTATGGAAGTTCTCTTATGCCTTTCAAACCAACGCCCATCTGCCCTCACACAACTGGAAGCAGTACTCCTAATGTCTACCTCTAGCCATGTTTGCTTGCCCTTAGAACTGTTGGCTTGGGGCTGGAGAGATGGCTCAGTGGTTAAGAGCACTGACTGTTCTTCTAGAAGACCCAGGTTCAATTCCCAGCACCCATGTGGCAGCTCACAACTGCCTATAATTTCAGTTCCAGGGGACCTGACACCCATGGCAAAACACAAATGCACATAAAATAAATAAAATTTAAAAAAAAAAACTGTTGGCTAATGAACTCATATGATATATAAATGTAACACAGTTTGTGGACCCATTCTTCTGCTGGAGTTTGGGTTGCTTTTAGTATGGGAATGATTGTTACCAGTTCCTTTCCTTATGCTATAACAAAACGCCTGACAAAAGCAAGTGAAGGAAGATTTGTTGTTCATCGCTTGAGAATGCAGTTCATCGAGGCGGGGGAAGCACTGAGCACATTGCAGTCACATCCAGGAAGGAGAGGAGATTCAACTTGACTCCTCCATTTTAGTCAGTTGCAGCCCCCAGCTTGTGGGAAAGGGGCTGCCCACATTCAGGACGGGTTTCTGCTGCTCAGCTAAACCTTCTGGAAGCATCTTTATATACACCTAGAGGTATGTTTCTATGGTGATTAAAAACAGAATGTAGTTGATAGTGAAGATTTATCATCACAGGATATTACTAATGAGAACCCTTAGAAATATTAAAGAACAAATCATTTTGTGAATGTGTGCTTTATTTCTCTTAGTTCAATACATAAGTGTGGATTTTTTTATTGCCAGATTCTATATGAATCTTACACAAAATTATTCAATTATATTTAGCGATTTTTAAGTATTAGAATTTGCCTATAATCAAAGCAAGTGAAATATAACTACTGCTTTAGAAAAGAACCCAATGGGTGGAGAAGAAAAGGCCCCAGAGAGAAAAAGTATGATACATGTAAAGATCCAAAAGAAGGCAGTGTGGTTAGAGTATGTTGTCTGAAGGACAAGCGGTAGATGACGATGTCTGGAGTCAGACTAGGAAGGCCCTATTAGCACACACTCAGTGTGCCAGATTTCATCTTAACTGCATCCAATGGATGGTCCTGGATTGGGGAGGATGGACGTGTAAAGGGGAAGCAGAAAAAGTTCCTATAGTAGAGCTTTGGAGAAACGGGCAGGTTAGACTTGAGGTGCAGAGATGAGGGCAGATACAAAGTATTTTGGGAATAGAATGTGAGCTCCTCTTATCGACGGGAAGAAATTAATTTCTAGTAAAAAACAATTTAAAGGCTGGGCCGTGGTGGCACATGCCTTTAATCCCAGCACTCGGGAGGCAGAGGAAGGCGGATCTCTGTGAGTTTGAGGCCAGCCTAGTCTACAGAATGAGTTCCAGGACAGGCTCCAAAGCTAGAATTAAAAGTCTCTCTGCAGTCAAAAAATTCAAAGAAAACACAATTATATACATAATCCAGATTCTCTATGTATTGTTTATCTTTATGTGACTTAATATATATTATTACTCTTCCTTTTTAAGGGTTAGGATTCGTAAAGCATTATTTTAATCTATGATTGTTTCTACACTTTCTTTTCTTTTTCCGAAGCCTAAGAACACTTATCAAGCACACTGTGACCCATTCAGAGGTCTTTTATGTCTGAATCTGTCCTTATTGTATATCTGTATATTGTATATTCTGGCCAAAAGAATTTTTTTAAATGTTTAGGACCAATGGCCATGGTTTGGGCTGCTGGCTCCACCCCATTTGGCTTTCCAACGTGCTGGGGCAGCACTGAACATCATGCTGACTCCTTCAGTGCAGCCATCAGGTAGCATGCAGCCAGTCCGCAAACATGTTTTTGTCTGCCCGAGCAAAAGCTAAATGCACCAAGTAACTTGTAGCACGCTGCCCACAAAGCCCATTCAAATGCCCTGTAGAAGAACCTCCCAAAAGAGCCATCTGTGCCACCAGCACAAACCAGGAAGTAATTTCTTAAAGGAGCTGTGCATCTGCTTGCCACCAGCAAACAGAACCTACCTAAAAAACGTGGATACCAAGAAACTGTTTTCGACTCTGTTTTTGTGTGCCTAGAATCCTCTTTTTTTTTTTTTAAGTTAGTAATTTCTTAAAGGAGCTGTGCATCTGCTTGCCACCAGCAAACAGAACCTACCTAAAAAACGTGGATACCAAGAAACTGTTTTCGACTCTGTTTTTGTGTGCCTAGAATCCTCTTTTTTTTTTTTTAAGTTTCCCTAGGCCTTATGTGGATGTACATGCCCTGCGTTGCACCATTTGTAGAGGAGACTTCTCTCTGTCTTGCACGGTCCCACTAGACCAGTTTCTCTCTGCCCATCTATTCCCAAATAACCCCTTCAGAGACTTAATATCAGTTACAATTGTTTGGCCAATGGCTCGGGCTCCTTACTGGCTAGCTCTAACTATAAATTAACCCATTTCTACTAGTTTGTATTTTACAGTGAGGCACATGATTTGTTACCTCACATTTTGCTTCCCCAGCAGCTACATGGTATTTCCTTGATTCTGCCTTCTCTCTCTCTCTCTCTCTCTCTCTCTCTCTCTCTCTCTCTCTCTCTGTGTGTGTGTGTGTGTGTGTGTGTGTGTGTGTGTGTGTGTTTAGATTTCCTGCTTGGCTTTACTCTGCTAAGCCATTGGCTGAAACGACTTTATTCGTGGACCAAGAAAAGCAACACATACTTGGAACATACAGAAGGACATCCTACAGCAGGACACAGCTGCAGACAAGAAACCACTCCCTAAGGCCAGTACCCCAAGGCTATTGGCGGATGAATTCCCACAATACAAAGGTTAATCCCTTTTGTGGTGTCTCAAAACTCTGCTGCGTTTTCCCTCATTGACTTTTACTGAGTGATTTAAAGATTCTACTTTATCTTCTATCTCCAACTCACCACTTTCCCTGTGAGTCATCCTACTGGTGAGGGTTTCCACTCGGGTTTTTATTTGACTCTTTTGAGTTTTCACTACTAGCACTATTTCAGTTTGGCGTTTCTTTATCAATTTTCTTTATTGGGTGCATTTCTCACATCGTGTTTTGACTTTCTTATTTCACAAAGCTTTTTATGTTTCCTTCGAGTTGTTTGATCATAGTTATAACCACTTTCGAATTGTCTAGAAGATCTGGATGGTTCTCCTTGGGTTCATTAGTGTTTGTGTGTGTTACTTTTGTCTTCATGCCTGAACTAGCTTCTTAGTTACATTTTTTTCCCCTCAAATCACCTTTTCCTATTTCAGTACGGTGTGTACAATGTTCAGGAAAAGATTAGGTTCTGAGAGAGTTGAGACCTTGTTTTCTTTTGTGTAACTGAAACTGAGGGCTACAGGCTTTATCCTCAGTATTTTTAACTACACTGACATTTGTCTGCAGAGTATACCCTTGACTGGTCCCCTTCTGTGCCTTCTGGTGTGGCTCTCGCAGTATCATGGCTCTACTAGAGTGCACTCAGGTCAACTAAGGCTCAGACAGCAGATCTTGGAGAGCTTAGTGTGAGGTCAGAACATCTGTGGGAAGTACATGGCCCTACATTGTCCTCAGGTGGTCTCTCTGTGGTCTGGGGTGGTGAGCAGATAGAAATTATTCCATCGAAAGAATGATTAAGGGCCATGTGGGAGCAACGTGTTTACTATGGGATTACAACAGTTGAGCATGGTAGCACACGCCTTCAATTTCAGCACTCGGAAGGCAGAGGCAGGTGGATCTCTGTGAATTTTAGGCCAGCCTGGCCTATATAATGAGTTCCAGAAATTCTAAGGCTACAGAAAGAGATGCTGTCTCAAAACAAACAGCAAAAAATAATTTACAACATAGTAGGCAATAGGAATTTTTACTTCCATACTAACCTTCTAGGACACATTGTTTACTGTGTTACATACATGTGACTACTCACTGTGATATTCTTTCTAATCACCTCATTTTGGCAATGGTTGTTAATTCATATCTTCAGAATCCACTGGCTCTTAAAATATCCTGTCAAAAAATTCTTGCATAATGTTATTTTAGTTTTCAGTTTGGGTTTTGGTTTTGGTTTTTTGCTTGAGACAGTCTCCTGTGTCTCAGGCTAGCCTTGCACTGTAACCAAAGATGGCCTTGAATTCGTGACCCCTGCCTCTACCTCCCAAGTGCTGGAATTCTAGGCATGTGTCACCATGTCCAGTTTTATAATATCATTTGTACAACTGTGATCAAGGGAATGAAAATTCTTGTTTCTTCTAATATTTTACAATTATTTTTTCCCGTAGTACATCAAATTTGATTAGATTTTTTTCCTGAGATATGTAAGTCAAAGTTTAATTTAATGAGGAAGGTACTCAGTTGTTGTCAAATATAACAAGAAGACTCACTGGAAAAGCCTTAACTGCCCAAACAGTTAGGCCTGAGTTCAGTCCTACCACCCAGGAAAATCCAGGCACCTTACCACTTACCTGCAATCCCAGCTCTAGGCTCTCTGGAGCTAGCTAGCTAGCAGTTGAGCCTCTCAGTGAATTCCAGGTGCAGTGAGAGACTCTCTCAAAAAGTGAAATAAAGGGTCTGAAATCCCGACTCAGCAGTTAAGAGCCCATACTGCTCTTCAGAGACCCCAAGTTCTGCTCCCAGCACTCATGTGGGGCAGCTCAGTTCATCTCCAATTCTCCCACACCCTCTGCATCATCTGTGGACAAATGCACTCACACTCACACACCCACACACAGACACGCGTATTTAAACAGAATTAAACCCAAGAAATAAATCTTAAAAATACAGAGCTGTGGAGCCTAGTCCCAGTACTTCTACATACATCTACCAAGCACTCCCATAACTAAGACTCAGGGAATATTGCTGCAGAACAGGGGGCAGAAAAATTGTAAGAGCCAGAGAGCAGGGACTCAGCTGTGAGATTGTATCTCCTAGTAAAATCAGACGCCACACTGATAAAGTTGCATCAGCATGACTGCCAGCACAGGAGCTGAACAAGTGAGACTCCAATGGTCATAACTGAGTGGACAGGGAAAGGCCCATGAGGCCCCAATCCTACACAAAGGACTATAGGCGACCGAGGAAAGCTGGGAGAGGGAAGAGGGAAAGGTGGCCTTCCTCGGGGAAGAAGAGCACACCAACTGGTTGTCTAGTGCCAAATGCTCAGGCCGAAAGCATTCACACAAGCAACATTATATGGACTAAACAGGCTTTATTTAGGAATATATATACACACATATATATACATGGGTCCAATAGCAATTAGTGGAAAAAGAGGCCATGAATTTGAAGGAGAGTGAGGAGGGCTATATGAGGAAAGGAAAGGGAGAAATGTGATTATATTCTAATCTTAAAAGTATCTTAACAGAAAAATAATAAGCAAAAATAATTCCAAAATAAATAAACAAATCTTTTAAAAAACATAATGAAAAAAGCGACTGATGAAGACATCCTGTATCAACCCCTAGTTTCTGTGTGCACACATGCATACACACACACACATACACACACACATACATGCACACACACACGCCTGTGAACCTATACATACACACATACACACACATGCGCACACACACGCACACACACACATACACACACACACACATTTTCAAGTATCATTTTCCTGTAAGCCATTTAATAATAAATGGCTCAAAAGAGCCAACATCTAATCTATATAGAACATTATTCTGATTTTACTGAATGAAAAGTTTCACTTGGGAAATGTTCCTTGGGAAAATGAGAGGGGTCAGCAGGGTCAGCCTCAAAGCATGCTGCGGCTTCTTGGAAGAGCTGTGGCTCTCACCCCGAGGGATGCGGTCTCCACGGTCATTTCCTTGTTTTTCTAATACACAAAGCCCATCTCCAGCCAGTGGGCCTTTGAAATATTTTATACTTCCAGACCTTCCTCCCAAAACTGTACATTTATGCCATGGGATGGTAGAGTAACAAGATATTGATTGTCAAAAATACCAGTAAAGATTAAATCATTGACTTTTTAAAAAGTATATTTATTTTACATCCTGGCTGCAGTTTCCCCTCCCTCCTCTCCTCCTAGTTCCTTCCCTATCCACCCCTCCTCCATTTCTATTCAGAAAAGGGAGGCCTCTCATGGATATCAGCAAAACATGTCATATCAATTTGCAGTAAGACTAGCACCTCCCCTTGTATTAAGGCTGGGCAAGGATACTCAGTATGAGGAGTAGGGTGGGCAAGGATACTCAGTATGAGGAGTAGGGTCCCAAAAGCCAGTAAAAGAGTCACAGACAGTCCCTGATCCTACTGTTAGGAGTCCCACAAAAAGACCAAGCTATACAACTATCACATATATGCAGAGTGACTAGGTCAGTCCTATGCAGGCTCCCTGGTAATCATTGACTTTTTAAACCAGGAATATTTCAATATGTTTTGGATGCCTGCTAGTGATTAATTTACTGTTTCCTCGGTGAACTAAAGGAAAATAGCTACAAGACGTTTTCTGTATAATTTGTGACTTTTGGAGCCAGACTAACCGGGCTCAGTTCCTGACTTTCCCTTACTAGCTGCAGCACTGAACAAACAAGGAGCTTTACTTTCTTCAGCTGCAAAATGAGCACTATAGCTCAGATTTGATATGAGAATTAAATTAATTGGATACATATAAGAATTTGTGATAGCATCAACACAGAGTTGCCAGTCAGTCAGTGAAGGCTAATTATTTTAACTTAGTACAATCTTATGGCAGATCAGGATTGCTTAAGATTATGAAATTATTACCCTCGTTTCAGAGCCAGCTTTGGTAGGAAGTCATCTGTTGCATCATGAACCAATGTCAGAGAGATGGGAGAAGCCATGAGCTCACTCTTGCACAGTGATTGCTGGGCATTCTTGAGAATTCTTTACTCTGCATTTCCCACAGTTGTGCAAATTCCCTGAGGTGACACTCCTATGCCTTGAAACTAGTCCATAAAGTCCACACTATAAATGCTTCCTAGTTGTTGGGAGAAAAATGCCTAGCTGCATTTCTGGAAAACACTTCATAATAAGCTCTTTTCTCATCTCTCACGGGCTGTAGCAATAAACAAAAGCATTATGATACGGGCTGGTGGTGTAGCTCAGCTGGCAGTGTGCTTAACTAGGATGCGCAAAGCCCTGGGTTCCATGTCGAGCGCCACATTTACAGTAGAGTGGCACATGCCTGAAATCCCAGCATTCAGGACAGAGGCAGAAGAATCAGAAATCCAAAATCACTCTTGGTTCTGCATCTTAAAACACAGACACACAGACACATAGACACACACACGGACACACACACACGGATACCATTCTTAATTAAGATGAGTTAGTAAAGAAACATCCTGGGCATGGAAAATAACTCAGCCAGTAAAGAACTTGCTGAACAATCATGAAGTTCTGAGTTCATTCCTAAGAACCCACATAAAAACCAGAATCAGAAGGGTTGAAGGGAAGGGGAGAGACAGGGAAAGGAGCAGAGAAAAATGTAGAGCTCAATAAAAATCAATTAAAAAAAAAAAACAGAATCAGATGTATGGACCTATAACCCCAGTGATTGAGGAGAATATCTCTCTCTCTCTCTCTCTCTCTCTCTCTCTCTCTCTCTCTCTCTCTCTCACACACACACACACACACACACACACACACACTATACCCATCACTTCAATAATCTCATTGAAGTCAGCTTTCAAGACTAAATCCTACCTCTAGGCTACTGTGGCATCCAAAAATCTCTCCTTCCAGCCTTTGCTTCCTCTAAGCTTCGGGAGGATGGAAAGTTGTGTTAATGAGTGAAGAAGGATAATGGAGTCTTACAGGAACTCTGGAAAGTTGGCTTGCATAGCCTCATCCTAAAGAGGATTCCAATCAACAATTTTGTTGTTGTTGTTCAGAATAAACGTGTAGGCTGGAGAACGTTCTCAGGCTGTAAGTCAGCTTTTGTTTTTTCCTAACTGGGCGTGCTAAGTGAAGCTAACCTTAAATGGTAGCCACTCTTTTTTCATTTGCTGTTTTATGGAAGTCTTTGCTAAGCCTTTCTTACTAAATTCTTAGACGTTTATTCAAGATTGACATTTCCACCACTCTACCATCCAGCAACTCTCCTGGCACCACACATTCCTGGCAGCTGGCCATGGTAGCAACGTTAAGATTACCTCCTCCCAGGAACTCATTAAAGCTGTGTTTGCTGGCGTCAGCTGGAGTCATTCCATGCTCATTCAACAGGTATTTATAGAGCGAGCACCTACTCTGAGCATAGCGAAGAATCATGAAGGCAGCTAAGGCATGATTTCCCATTTTTCATCTATTCGAAATTTTTTGAATTATTTATTTTATATGAATGAGTGTTTGCCTGCTTGGTGCCTTCTTGGTGCTTTCAGGGTAAGAAGAGGGTATCTGGTAACCTGAAACTGGAGTTACCGAAGGCTGTGAGCTAGCCATGTGGGTACTGGAGTTACCAAAGGCTGTGAGCTAGCCATGTGGGTACTGGAGTTACCGAAGGCTGTGAGCTAGCCATGTGGGTACTGGGAACAGAACTCCAGTGTTATGCAGGTGCAGCAAGAACACTTAATTGCTGAGCCATCTCTCCAGCCCTTCATCCCCTATTCTACCAAACGGATTTAAATGCAGCAACCCCAGGCATCTGTTTCCCTTCTGGTTGTGATGTTAAGGATGGGATCCAGGTTCTTGGACATGCTAGGCAAATGTTATACCATGGAGCCCAATCTCCAGCTCTTCAGTTTTCTCTCTGGAGCCTCTGGATAGACTAGTCCTAACATTTGCCAGAAGTAAAACATTTTTCCTTGTTACTTCTAACTAGAATCACAGCTAGTCTTCTTTCAATATTCTCGCTCTTGCCCGTGGGCTTTGCTTTGTCTTATTTTGGTGGTAGTGGTTGTATGAAAAGAACCCAGGACCTCAAGCCACTAAGGAAACCTTCTACCACTGAACTGTGTCTGTGGGACCTGCTCAGTGGTAGAGCGCTTGCAAAGGGCTTTGGATTTGCTCACCAGTTGAAAACAAAACTGAACCTCATGTTAAACGTAAGGTAACGATGTACAATTAAATAAAATTGAATGAAAATTCTATTCTACGTGCTTAGTCTAAGTACATAGGAATTAAAAAAAAATAAGATTGTACTTTATTCCCTCCTTGGGCTCAAAGTGTCTCAGAAAGGCAGACATGGGCAAAGCAATTGTCTCTGTTGGACAGTATGAGGGAAGACTTGAACGATCACCAGGGGGACAGTGCAGAGAAGGGTTCTGTACATTGAGAGCATCATGTACAAAGTCTACAGAATGAAGAAGTGCATTAACAGTGCACGAAGTGTGCAGAGTTTTTGAGCCAAGTGGCTATGCCTGGTCCTGGACGACCTGGGCTGAGAAGTTAACATGAGCTCTGTCATTGGGAGTCCAAGAAAGGGGACTCCTTAGGGTGAGTGCAGTGATCAGATTTGCATTTTACAAAGAATATTCTGACTGCCATGAATGGTGTGAATTAGATGAGAGTAAGGTGGAAAAAGGACATTTTAGAAATCTATTAAGAAAGGATCATACTTGGCCAAAAACCTATGGAGGCAGGCCCTAGGCACTAGAGAATATCCAACTACTATTAATCTGCTAAGTGGACACAGTATTAGGCCAATTCCTGATGCCCCACTATTGGACCCACAGATTAAGGTCCCTCTCGACTCTCATCAGAGAAGCTTTTGTTTGCAGTAGCCAGAATCAGCACAGAGACCCGCAACTTACCACCATGCAGAGAAGAGACTGCAGGAGGTTCAGCACAAAAGTGAGTAAATTACCTCACAGCACCCCTTCCAAGTCTCAGGGATCTTCAAGAGAGGGGTGAAAGGCCTGTAAGACTCAGGTAGTGGAAATCTATGAGGAAGCAGTGTCTTCCGGACACAGCATGGTAGCTATACATATGAGCTAAAGTAGTTATGACAGTATGCACAAAATCTCGCCAGCCCAAGCAGCCCAAATTCCAGCATGGAGAAGAGAGTTGAGTGTGAAGTTCCACCCCTGGCTGAGGGGCTATGATTAGCGATCACTAGCTTCCCAGAAAGGAACGGTCAGTTTTCTCTAAATGTGTAGCCATGATAAATCCTTCATACTCCGGTCGATTGCCCACACATGAAAGAATATTTGGGCAATTGCCTTTGGTGGGGGAAAAGACACAAAATTGGGTGGGAAGGGAAGGAGAATGGATCTGGGAAGAGTTGGAATCAGGAGGGTGACCAGGATCAAAACACATTGTACGAAATGCTCAGATAACGTTTAATAAAGAAAAAGAAATGATACAGCGTGCAGCAGGAACAGAGAACACAGAGATGATGCCAGCAAGTCTGGGATTACGAGCTTAAGAGATAGGGTGAAACCAAGTTCAAAGCGACCCTTAAGCTTCTAACTCCGGTGCCAGCTGTGTGTTGGTGTTTTGACCGGATACTGAACTGTTGAGGGAGGACAAAAAGACAGCTGGGTACCACAACTGGAGGAGGACCACTTCAAAGATCTCCAGAAGCACAACTGTCAACGAGTTGGAAATCATGTGTTTGAGAGCCATCCATCTTGCGGATGACAGTTGAAGCTTGAAGCTTGCCTGGAAGTGTCCTGAGATAAGAGATAAAAACTAGAACAACATGGCTGGCTAAGAAGACCTGTGTACTGGCAATGCTACCAACATGCCAACACAACAGGGGAATGTCACAAGGTCCCGGCCCTAGTTGAAGAGTCGTGGACAGTCAATGGCTACTGAGAGATGGAGAATTTTTCTCTAGGAACAAGTCCCCTGACAGGGCTCAGTTCAATCCCAAGTGACTAGTCACACACACACACACACACACGAGTTATGACTTTGAGAGGGAGTAGTTAGAGAGGGGAGAAGGGGGGTGGAAATAATATAAATATAATATTTGTGTAAAATTCTAAAATTAAAAATTTTAAATTTTAGAATAAAAATCTATATTTAAAAAGAACATTTATTTTCAGGTAAGTGAGCAGACACATCTCAGACAGTTATGACTGCTTGGAACACAGACAATAATATATAAATGTGTAAAGCTTCTCAAGATTGCTGGGGGTCACATATAATGAGAGAGTCTTAAGACACAGAACTAGCAAAATGTTGTCTAAGCCTCACTAAGAGTTCAGAGGATGTTTGGAAACACACAAGTCAATAACACCAAAAAAATAAAAATAAAAAATACTTCCATTTGTGGAGTCCTCTATAAACGGAAATCTCATAATCTCTCCCGAACATATTTCCTTTCTATGATTTACAGTGTGACATATTACAAAGAATCATTCTAATTCAACTACAAATGATTTTTTAAGGCATTTCCCTAACTGGCCATTTACCTTTCTCGAGCCCCAACTCTACAGCAGCCACTGGGGCTAGCACATGGAGACACTGTGGTTAGAAACAGAAAACCTTTCTACTGAAATCTACAACTTAGGCGCTAAAGACGGCATGAAACATCTTTTCTCTCGGAGGCCAAGGTTCACTGTTGGGGAGAGCCCCAGAAAACTGGACTAGGCCGACGGTGAACATCGCTGATCAGAAAGCCTTTCAGCCCATAGTGCTCCTCTTGAGTCTCCATTTCTCCAAAACTGTTTTGGTCTCGGTCTGATACCGCTGGACAATCCCCTGGGAGATCGGGGACAAGCGAGTGAGCATGTGCCCTGTGTGTCAAAGGTTGGCACACAGACCCGCGAGCTTGGATCAGGAACAAAGCTCTGGCGCGATAAATAAAGACACTGGAGAGTACCGGGCCTGCCTCTTCTTTCATCCGTGCACAGGGGTTGTCAGACAGCCTGGACAATCCACCCCTCCTGTTCCTGCAGAGCAGACAGTCATCACTAAAGCCGCGCCAAAGGAAGCACATTGTAACGTTCAATAAAAACGGCACAAGCGGCAGCTCAACAAATATTAACGTTTGAAACTACCGTGTTTACATCTGCGACTTCCCCTTGTCTGAACCCTCTCCAGGAGGCCGACATCCTGATACACGGAAAGAAGGAAAACAATCTAAGGCAGGATGGGTGTGGCAGCACGGAGGTCACCATGAAAAAGAAGAAAAAGTAGCTATTTAAGCGGATGTTGACTAGTCTAATGGCCACTGGGCTGCAAGGATTTGTGCCACTTGGTACCTTGGTGACAACCTTCAAAAGAAGTAGCCCCATTTTTAGGCTCTTTGTTTAGTCCTTAATGCACAACAAAGCAAGTTACAAGGTTGCGCCTATAATAGTTCTGCACACGGAGGCAAGCAGCTGATGGCTCCTCCCCTTTGGGGGAAGCTTCCAGATTCCAAAGTTGGAAACATCCAGTGTAGCGTTCAAAATGCATCATACATTTGCCTCATTTAAATTTTATTAGTAGTAATAAGCCGACAGAAAAGGGATAAAAAAAAGAAACGCTCAGGATAAACATTCAGGATAAATAACTTCTTCTCAATGAGCACATGCACACACACACACACACACACACACACACACACACACATACACACGCACGCACGCGCGCGCGCACACACACACACACACACACACTCCTCTGGGGTTTGAACCAATTCCCACAGTTATACAATATAGTTAACAGAAAGTATGTGAGCAGTGGATACTGCCAGCTGGGTAAAGGGCCCTGGGTGGGTCCTGCAGCTTCTTAGATGACCAACTTCTCCACGCTAAGTGTGGTTTCATCCTCTTCGTTGGAGCCGAAGTATCCCGGGAGGTCCAGCATTCTCTGCTCAGCCTCAGTGAGGCGGAAAGAGGTGTTGTCGTAGAAGGCGAACTCTGGGTGGACGGGAAAGCTCTGGCATTTATCTTTTCTGCAGTGAGAAGGGCTGAGCTGACTGACTTTCTGGTAGCTATCTTTGGGGAAAATGGGTGAAGGCTGCTTCCGTGAAACACTCCTGTGACTGGGGGAAGGTCCCCTGTGAGCTCGGTGAGGCTCCATTTTCTCAGCTCCCGCCACCACCAACCCTGCCTGGCGATCCCCCGAGTCCGGTTTCCTCCTGGAATGCCCCACAGTGTAGGATTTGGAGAGAGGGCCCAAGGGACTGCTGGCCCGACCTGCCCCTTGGAAGTGCTCCGATCTCTCTGGAAGCAGGTGGGCACTTCGACTAGGAGGCCTGGACCTATCCTCTATCAGGTCCCAGGTCCGCATCCTGGAACTGTAGGCAGGGACCTGGCGGGGAGTCAGCGCAGACAAACTCCTCTCCCGGAACGGGCGGGACTGCTTGGTTTCGTGGAAACTAGCGGTCCTCCTGAAGAGGGAGCTTCTGGAGTGGCACCTCTCAGATGAGCCCTCTCTCCCCATGGTTGACCTCATCTGCGACTTGCGGATCAGGGTCTGGCTGGGACTGACCGCACAGCTGGGTGGAGACACGACGCCATCCAGCCTGGAGGGGGGCCTTTCCCCGGTGCCTGCCACAGGCTGGTCCAGAAATGGAGACTTGATTCGGAACTTGCTCGCTGCTGCTGCTTCTTCGGGGCATTCCAGGTCTAAGGGAGGGCTGGCAGTGGCATCCACGACGGTGTCTGTCAGGGGACTCTGAGACACGTGGTACACTTTGGTGGTCTCCGTCAGCCCTTTCTTCTTCATCTCCTTCAACTGCTGCTGGGCCAGGCGGTAGCTGAACAGGGGCGGGATGATCTTCTGGGCGTTGGACTGGAAGCTCTCACTGCCGGAGGCCTCGTCGTCAGGAGCCGCTGGTGCACTGCACCTGTAAGTCAAAGGGATGCCTGTGTCCCCTGGGCTTCCCCTGGGTCCGTCACCCGCATCTGAGAAGCTTCCCCGAGGCTCGCTCAGCTCGCAGATGTTCTCCTCATCCGAGTTCTTCCGGAAGCCAGGGGTATGGATGGAGTTGTGTCGGGCAGGGGTGCTGCATTTGGGGGCTCTGCCGAACCTCCTCCAGAGAGTGATGAGCACGGTGGCGATGATGATGAACAAGCACAGGGATATCCCTGTGACCGTCACGACGTTGTTGGACTTCACCGGGGGCGGAACAGGCGATGGGCCCGGCGGCCGGAATACTTGAAAAAGAAAAAAAAATAAATAAATACCAAGTTAAAACAAATGCATTCTCTTATGTTGATTCCCCTGCGTGATTTGGGGCCCACAGTGGTTACCCCAGTTATCAGAGCAATTAAAGAGGAAAGGAAAAAACCAAAGATTTGGGTTTCTGATGAGAGCTGAAGGTGGCCAGTAAAGAGAGAACCCTGCAAAAACGGGGAACCACAGAAGGCAGGTGGCCCGGGAAGTCACAACCAGAAGACTTCCGTGCTCAGCATCTCCTGCCAAGACTCTCTCAACACACTTATGAAGATGGGAACACGGGCACCTATAGGTAGTTAAATGTATCCGATAAAGGCATGTGGGGAAAGTCTATATATAAAACTCAAAAACAAATATAAATAATTTAGATAATTGTGCCTAAACGTTTACAATTAGCAAAACTCACTGGGGAAAATCCAACTAATAGCCATTTTAATCCAGACCCCGCCCCCTGGGCGGGAAGAAGCTGTCCACAATCCTGCTCTCAGCCGTCACTGCCCTTCCCTGACCTGTCTTCATATCTGAGGTCTCACCAATGTGTGTACCACAGTCGAGATGTTTTGTGAAGATGCAGAACCCCCTGGACTCTCCAACTGTACCCCCTGGACTCTCCAACTGTACTGCAGTCGGACGCCTGGAACCCAGCCGCCCACCATTGCCACCTAAGCTCACTGTGCCCCACTCCCGCCCCTGCCTTAGTCACCGCCCACTGTCTAAGTCCTTCCGGGCACCTGCCCCCTTTACCCTGCGGTATCACTCGGCCTCACCACTTGCTCCCGGTGTTTCCCTGTGCTTTCCTACTGTTCTCTAGAGCACACCTGATTACAAACCCCTCAAACTCCTCCGTCTCCCTTCAGAGGGAGGCCCACTTGGCCTCCTCATCTCACCCAAAGCCTGTCCCTCCCACAGAGCAATTTACCTCAACCCTCTCAGCTGGAAGCTGTTGCATATATGCCTTGGTATTGTTTTTTAATATTTATTTGAGTGTGTGAATGCACACACACACACGTAGGTGCAAATGCATGCACGTTCACACACAGAGAGATACACACGAGAGAGAGGGAGAGAGAGAGAGGGAGAGAGAGAGAGAGAGAGATAGTGCCCTCATGGGCCAGAAGAGAGTTCAGGTGCCCTGGAGCTGGAGTTAGAGAAAACTGAACTTCAGGCCTCTGCAAGATCTGACCGTCAACTTGACATACTCAGGAAGAGAATTATCCTGTGGACATGTCAGTGGGACATTTTCTTGGGCATCATATAATCCATATAGGAGGGTCCAGTACACTGTGGTTAACATCATCCTTGGGCAGGTCTGGATAGGAAAGGCAGCCAAACGTGAGCCTGGGAGCGAGTCAGTGAGTAGCATTCCTCCATGTTCTCTGCTTCGGTTCCTGCTTTCAGATTGCTGCCCTGGCTTTTCTCAATGGTAGACTGTGATCTGTAGGATGAAACGAACCCTTCCCCACCCTAGTCTGAAGCAGGGGTCCATTCTAAACCAACCTGGTAGGCATGTGAATTCTCAGCTGCTGTGCCCAGTGTCTGAGTAAAGGCAGAAGGAAACTTGACTGTACAGGCCTGTGCCTCTGCACCCCGACACTGTCCACGGCGACTCCCACAGAGCTTGTTCACCGTTATCCACATCCCCATAAACAATGCAGTAGCTGCACCTCGCACCCCAACAGCGGGACAAGGGGAAATGTGACTCCATCCACCCATGCTCTCTGAGCCATCCTTCCCCGAGGGATCATCCATCTGACCAAGCATCCCCAGGGTCCTCTTCAGCAGCATAGAAACATGCGCACACTCTTTCTACCTTTAAGAGACCCTTCCCCACTATGCCACAGCCAATCAAATTCCTTATCTTCCCTGACCTGCATGGCAGAAGAGGAGTCCGCGTTTACCGCTCTGTCTATCATCAACTGTGCTTCCTGAAATAGAACACGTCTCCCTATAATCCTGAATGACCCCTCAGAGTCAAATGTACTTCTTCCTCCTGCAGGACGCTCTGCCGCTTTGGGACTCTTTCAACTTAGGTTGAAAAATCCTTAACAGGTACTCATTAGTACACCTTCCCTTTTCATCTGTATCCACGTTACCATCAATGATGCATCGACAGCACAGGTTCACACCTTTGAGGCCGTCGGGGCGCTTTATCTGTCCCCTCTCCTCCTAGCGCACCAGCCTCTAGCCCCAGCGAACGCCTCACGGGTCTCAGGTCTCTGAGCTCCTCGCTGCTACACCTTCAGGCATCATGTGCTCCTTTAATCAAGCTTCCTGCCCTTCAAGCTCCTCTGGGTGGTGCGGTCTCCATTCTCAAGCTCCAGCTCCAGCATCACCTGCTTCAGGAACTGACTTGTCCCCAGCATGGATTTTCACCCCACATGTTTCCAGAGAAATCTGTGGGCACTTTTATCATTTCAGACTTTGTATTCTATTATGTTTCTCTCTGAACCTTCTAGGCTGTTATAACATATTTCAAGACAAGGATGTACCTTGTAAGTAAATTCAATATAGTCCCAATCTCAGTCCCAGGTCACTATAATCCACACACAGTTGGTATCCAATAAACATCAGTTTAATTAACCAATTCCATCCTTACTAAGAAGAATAATAACAAAACAATCACTATCACACCAGACGGGATGAGCCTACCACAACAATGGACTCTGCCTGCTCGTTCATTGAAGTGTTACATGGCTGCACTCAGCGGCACAAAAGCATTTTCTTCTATAGCCAGACAAAACTCTGGATCCCTGATTCAGTGAGAGACTCGTTCCCTGGTGTGTCACCTCTGTCACTGGCCATGATGGCTGATGAAGGTGTGTGGCAGCATTCCTATCACCTACCACAAAGTGCTTCTTCGCTACATTACTTTCTGACTCTGGCTGGCAGCTCCAAAAACAAACAAACAAAATACACACAGCTGGAAAAGAGTTTTTCTCAGCTGCTGGTCTGGCCCATCCTGCCTCATCTAACGCTTCCCGGATCTCCTGAAGTGAAGCAGATGCCCTGATGTTAAAGTAGATCTTCACATCTCCAAGGAGTAACAATGTACAAAATAGGAGGAAGCAAATACGTGGAAAGATCGTTTTATCCCAGGCATCAGTGTACAGGAAGGGGTAACTTCATCACTTAGCTGTCTTGTTAAGAATGTGTGCTTTTCCAGACCCCACCCAATATCACAGAAGCTAGATGCCAGAATGTAAAATACAACCATATTTCCTCAGAAAACAATGGCCAATTCCACTTGCTGATGTCTCTTCCAGAAAACTACAGTGGCTTGAATATACAGGCAAAGTATTTAAGATAGGCAGCTTACTATGATTCCTATTTCCCTCGATCCCTCATTGTGTGACCCTGGGCAGGGCCCCTCCATGTGCCCAGAGCCTTCCTCCAGAATGTGCAGGAGAGAGTATATAGTCATCACTTAGTATTTTAGGATTGCCTCCTGGATGCTTGGGGATATCAGCTTCTGCAGGTGTCTATAAAATGGTGTCATAGTTGCATAGAATTCATATACATCCTCCTGCTTTTGAAGACATTTTTAGGTCACCTGCATTGCCCAGGATAGGATAACAGTTGTATAACTAGTTGTCACACTATAAACATACAGAATGATGATAAGAAAAATGGTTGGGCCTGGCGAGATGGCTCAGCAGATAAGGGCACTTGCTGCAGACCTCGACAGTCGAGTCTGACTCCCAGAATGCACAGGGTAGAAAGAGCAAATGCCTGCAAGTTATCTTATGACGTCTATACAAGCATCATGGCACATGCATGCACTCAAAAGTTCATGTGCATGTACACATGCAAAATTTGCAATGTTAAAAAAGAACAATGTTTTTCATTTTCAGAACAGACGCAATTTCTTTTATAGCGTTCAGGACTTATTAAAGAAGATGATGTGACTAAGGGCGGGAAGAAAGGTCTAGACTATGGTTGCAATAAGAAGACAAAATGGAGAAGAACATTCTTTAGATGCTAAAACAAAGGCCACAAGGCCTATGGTACTGGCTGGAAAGACAAAGGAGCAAAAGAACCTTTTAAGGCTACAGATGGATGGGGACACTGGGAGATGCTGCTGGGTGCTGATAGTCTTGGCTAAAATGTTCTCTAAGGTCCAAATAAAGGGAAGCATCGAACACATCTCAATCCCATGAGGCAGAGCTAAGGATGCCTTTGAATCTGGAAACGGAGAGTATAAGTAGGTGGGCACTTGACAGAGGAACTTTATCTAAAAGTCAGGACCTCAGCCAAAGCTGGCCAGTTAACCAAGCTGCTTCTCAGGCAGTGACTGAAGTAAGAAGACCATGGCCCCTTCATCGCCATAAATGTAAGTGCTGTTCCATCCCACAGAGGAAGCAAACCTGGCTCAGGCAAGCGACCGTCTCCATGAACCACTCACAACAAATATCCTTGAGTACCTATCAGGGTGGACCTCCATGATGCTCATAAAATACAGACAAGTCCTGTCGCTGGGGATGGCGAGAAGAAATATCCCTGCCTCCTCCTCCCAGACAGAACTGGTAACAGATAAACTTAGACCACAGAGAAGGAAAGAAACAGGGCTCCCTGCTTCATTTTGACAACTGAGGGTCTCCACGCCCCCTTTGGACAACCTCTGAGATGACAGGTGGAAAATTAAGTAAAGATGTTTTTCTATAGGATTTTTTGTTATGTTTCGTTTTTAGGTAGGCGAGAAGGTGGCGGGGGGGGGGGGGGCGGTAACAACTGGTTGTTAAGCCTCTGTCCCAGCACTGCAGCTGCTGAGATGGGATAAAAATTCAAGGTCATTCTGAATTACAGAGTGAGATCCTACCAAAAACAAATCTAGTGCCAGCAAGATGGCTCAGTTAGTACAGCACCCCTGCCAAGCTTGAAGCCTGAGTTTCATCTTTGGCATCCACACAGGTAGGAAAGAACAGATTCCCACATCATTTTCCAACTATTTCTGTATTTTTAAATAAAACCCCTTCACACAGCTGATTTTTTAGACATACTCCCGCGTCACTTCCCTCACTCCCAGTGTTAAATCCTATCAGCTCACTAGCAAATTACTATGGCAACTACTCCAAGTCTTAGACACCGATAAGCGCAAAGCCAGAACAGTGGCAGTCAGAGAAGTAAGCATCCACTGAGCACAGACTGGTAGTTCCCAGACAGGCCTAGCTGGCAGGGGCTCTGAGCAGTGACCCGAAAGGAAGCAGGAACACGTACCAGCACACTCCTCCAGGGAGCATGAAGAGGTCTCTGAGGATACTCCAGAACAGCTGGGTCTGGAGGGAAAAGAAGCGAGACACGCGCGGCGCCGTTCTCGGACAGCCTCCCCGCACGTGTTGCTACACTGACTCCACGGCTGCCATGGTCCCCAAGACTCTGCAAGGATATAAGTCATGCTTTTAGTGCCAAGCATTTAAGAATCAGTGTTTAACTGCACCCGAACGAAGCGGCAAAACTCAAAGCTCTGGTCTTAAAAAGGCTAGAAGTGAAAACATTCTCACAGATGTAAAAAATCGGGAGGGTTAGTCTTCGTCTCAAAACAAAGAAGAGCTGTATCATGTATATAACCTTAGCCGGTCTTAGGATTCCTACACATCCCCCCCACCCAGGGCTGAGGTCACAAGGCAACAGACCAGCCCGCAGCGAGAGGAGAGTCAGCCCCTCTGAGAAAGAGGGGCTGCAATACTTGTTTGCCTGGGACAGAGTCCAGGACCCACCCACACCAGCTCATCAGACAAACACATCTAAGACGCAGGAATCGCTGAGGGGGTAGGATGAGAACACAGAGCCCCTGGGGACAAGATAAGAAGGGGAACTTGTGCCCACTTGCACCTCTTCCCAGCAGAAGGGCTGAGGTCAAGTGCAGGACTAGACACAGTGTGTGTCTGGAGGGACAAGGTCACAGTAAGAAAGACATCAAATCATATGGATCCTTCCTTCCATCTCCCCTATGGAACAGCCTCAATCCAATCACTGTGCATAGCAAACCAGTCATTGTGAGAGGATTCACTGAGGCTAGCTGTTGTGATAGACTTGGGGAAGAGCTGAAAATGTCTTGGGCCCCCACTATTCGATGGTCTTCCACGACTACATGAGATCATGGAGCCTGCCTCTCATCTCGGGGATTCAGACACTTAGGACTTGCTTCAGATGAAACGGAGCCACCACAAGACAGTTAGTAAACTAAGTACCAAGTAGTTTAATATTAGCAATTAGTCACACCTCCAGGTTAGTAAATTGCATACCAAGTCCCAAATACCAACAGTTTGGTGTCCATGGAAGGCAAGAGTGAGAGGTGGAAGCTAAGGTGAAAGCTGGGAAGATGGTTCATAAGATAATGGTGCTCGCTGCCAAGCCTGGAGATCTGAGTTCAATCCCTAGAATCTACATACAAATCCTACAGAATGACCTGATTTCCACACGGGTGCCAAGATAGAAAGTGAAGGACGTAGAGAAGCATGAAGAAAATCCCTTTGGCAGCACAATGTTTCCCCTAAAGAGAAAGTAACACTGACACATATTGAAATCTTAGATACAGTAAGGGTTGCCAGAGCAACAGGAACAACCCAAACACGGCCCAATTCTTTACCACATTGACCCAAAACCCACAAAAATAGCCTATTGCAAGCAGAAGTATACCTATTTCTGGAAATAAATTACATTTGCCTCCGTGTCTATAATTTCAAGCAATTCTGAGATGCATAAAAAAGCAAGAAATAATAGTAATCAATAAAACCAGACCCTGAAATGACTTAGATAGTAGGTATATTGGAAATAAAATTCAAAATGCCCACGACTAGTGTGTTAAATTAGAAATCAATGGAAAAGTCAAACAAGATACAACACACATGAAAAGACACACCACTGCTGTCAGCTAAGGAGAATAACTAAAATGCTAGAATCACAAAAGTACAGGGGCGAAGATAACGAAAGCCTCTGTCCAACTCCCAGCATATTCCACACACTTTAAGAAAATATATGAATATGGGTAGCTAGAAATAACTCAAATGGAAACATAAATACATCTCTGAGTAGAATGTGTACTCCAAAAAAGCACGTGGTAGGAGTCTGACACACCCCAACCCCACCCTGTGCAGCAGTGTTGGGAGGTTCGAGCTAATGGAAAATATTTAGGTCCTAAAGGCTCTGCCATCATAAATGCCAATGCTCCCCACAAAAGCCATAAACCATCTAACAAAAACCCAGCACCAAGGATAAGAATTGTTGATCAGGGAAGTCCAAAAACAATATAGGCTGTGGCTGTTGCCCTTGACTGTCTCCTAGAGGTAGAAGGCAAGTCCCTATTGCTGAAGACATCATGAACTTCAGACACAGAACCTGGAAAACTCTATCTGTATCCAAGTTTCTGCCTGCCTGAGGACTTGGTTTCAGAAATACCAAAAAGTGCTATGCCAGCTTGCAGAGAGGGAGAAGATCAGTCCTGCCCAGTTGTGACACCTACAAACCACAACAATGACCAGCATGGCAAGGTGTTCCTAAGAGTGGCTCTCTATCTCGGCAGCAACCAACCGCTGTCTAATTAGACCTAAGGCCTCTTCATCAGAATGGAAATCAGACCTAGTACTTGGAGACCTATCCGACTAACCTGGGCTACATGGATCTTCGAGAAAACCTACTGCTGCCACTTTGCTAGACCAGAATAACTCCTAACTGCATTCTAGATACTTGTCTTTACAGCCACAGAGAAGTGTAGGTCTCAACCCTCATCAAAAAGCTTGTTTTTGTAGCAGTTAGAGACTATCATAGAAAACCACAACTGGTCATAGTGCAGAGAACACCTGACTATGGGGTTCCCAGCCCCAGTAGTTATGTCTACCATACAACTCCTGCAAATATAGTTCGGGAACACATGGAAGATGGGCAGAGAGATTTTAAAAGTCAGAGGACCAGGAGATCTGTGAGACTGTATCTTTTAGAAAAGACAGGGAAGCCGCAACCATGATATCACAGCAGCATGGCTTCCTAAACAAGACCTGAGCGATGAAAATGCTAACAGACATGCTAATAGGAAAAAGGGAAATCTCCAGGGCTCCAGCCCTAGAAAAAGAACTACAGGCAACTAACAACTGCCGAGAGAAGAACTAGTCTTTCCCAGAGATAAGACCCTCAGGTTATGCAACACCAATAGGTCAGCCCTGATCATATACATACAAGCAATACTAAATAGACTCAACAGTTGTATTTATATATTTATGTGCATATATGCAGACATGTATGCACATTTAACAATAATAATCAAAGAAAAAGAGGCCATGAGTTAGAGATGGAGTAAAGGGGAATGGAAGGGGTTGCAGGGAGAAAAGGTAAGAGAAGAAATGATGTAATTATACTTTAATTAAAATAACATTATTAAGAAAAAAACTTTCTCAAAGTAGACTAGAGGTAAAGATATACTTATATATCTTTATATATATTATATAACATGCTGTTATATTTTATATATTTTATATGAGAGAGAATATAAAATATAGAGATATTATTTTAAAAAATATAAAACATAAATAGAGAGAAATTTCTAGAACAATCACTAAAATTATTTTAAGGTATAAATCATAGACTCATAGGATTGTTAAAGTAAATCATAAAAATCTATAATTAATCTACAAGAAAAGAGAAAAACAAAACAAAGATCTAATGGAAGATTTATAACCCCAGAAAAATAGACTTTAATCCAAATGTGTAATAATAAAACTAAACATAAATTATATGTGTACAGATATGTGTTTTTGCTGTTTGAAATTAAGAACTTTATATATATATACATATAAATATGTATAATACACACATAAAACAAGTGTAGGTCAAAATTAAAGGATAGAAGAATATATACTGTGTGAATATTGAAAGGACATGGAATGCCTATATTAACAAAAGGCAGAACTAGCCGCGGGCAGAACTGGGGACGTTACCTGGCTACAGAGGAACAACGTGGGACAAATGAGTCAGTTACTCTTAACAGTCCTAGAGGCAATCCACCTATGCACAGAACCTCACAATACACACAAGACTGCCCCCAAACAGCTTTCTTCCCACCCTTCCAGTACTGGGATGGAACCCAGAGCCTCTGGCGTACTAGACAACTGCTCTACCACTGAGCTGTACCCTCCAGATAGAAATGCTGTTGATAAATTCAAATATCCTCTTCGAAGCAAATAGGAAATCACTGCCACCCATAATAACTTATTTCTTAGTGACAATCAATCCAAACCCCTTCTCTGTTTAGGTCCCCATCCAACACTCCTATCTATCAGATCCTGGCTGTATAATAATGTCTCTTCATCCCTCGTGGGTAAAAACTCCTAACGCAGCTACAGGTACACGGAGCACTACAAAAACACAAGGAAAACCGTAGGGCAGAGGTGTTCTCAGGGGAGCCAAGTGCTGCAATCTTTGGAGTGAGTCATGGAAGAAGAGTTTGTTAAGGTAATTAAGCCTCTGCGGGTTTTCACAAGCGTATGAGCATTTTAAATGAGTATCACGGACCAACATCAACCGAGATGTGGTAATGATATTCCATACAGAGGTCCAACTGAACACAATATTGGTTCTGTGCCTCCTGGATCACACTGTAGTTCATCCTGGGGAAGAACAATGAGCCGGCTTTGTCTGCAGGGCTCCAGAGCAGCTCAGTCACTGGGTCCCCCTGTGCCTGTGAAGCTCTGGGAATCTCCTATGAAAGTCTCTCTGTATTCATCTAATGCGGCTCATTTTCTAAAATTCTACTGGAGATTCTATTACTACAAGATCTCAATAGAAAGTAAAATCAAAATACAATTGATTTATCTTTTCCTTGTGTTTGTGTTTCATACCATGAAATGGAGAATTACAAAAATGAACAATAATCCTCTTGTTTCTCTAAGCATACCAATTAAAAGCCCAAGATAGTTAAATTGGATTTTAAAAACACGACCCAGTTATATTCTCTTTAAAAAATGATTTTGACGTTCTGTAAATACAAATATAGTTTCTTTAAATACATAAAACCATTTGTGAAATAAAACCAACAATTCCCTTAGTGAACCAGAAAAGGAAAATCAGTTTTGATTCAAAACAAAACAAAACAAAACAGAAAAACATGAATCTTAATGTAAAAACAAAACAAAACAAAACAAAAAAACCTCGTTTTAAAATGTTGTGTTTGGGGCTTAGGAGATGGTTCACGGGGTAAGAACATTTGCTATGAAAACAAGTGGACCTGAATCCAAACCCCCAGGACCCTTGCAAACACCAGGCAAGACTATCCATGCCTGTAGTTCTAACACAGGCATTGGTGGAAGCAGAAAAACCCCAGGAGCTCACTGGTCAGCCAGCCTACCTGAAACTGGGCTTCAGGTTCACTAAGAGACCCTAGTTCAAAACGGTCAGAAAAAGAAGGTGGAGCGCAGTAGAGGAAGATGTCGGGAGGAGGCAGGGCCACTACTGCCCAGCTCCAGGTTGAAAGTTTGTTATTGCCTTAGACCGGAATTGACAGAGCACTGATAAAGTGACCTGCCAGGCTAGTCGGCTTAACCTTTGGTTTCATTTGTTTTGGGGTCCTGGGACCAAGCATTACCTACCACTGAGAGATAGCCCCAATTCGTAACCCATTCCGCTTTGCGCTCTGACTATTCTGGGCAAATTGCTTCGCTTTTCTGTGTCTTCACTTCCTCACCTATAAACCACAATATAATGAGGCTAAGTTACAGGGTTATAAGGCCTAGAACGGCGAAGAGCCACAAAAAGCACTTAGAACAGTACCAGGGACACCATAACCACGCAAAGACCATAAGGAGTCCCTTTTCGCAACATGCGGAAAGTACTGGATCCTTGGGTCCTAAGACATATTTAGAAGAGGAGAGAGCCATAAACACATTACTCCATTTTTTAATAAAAGGACTAATAAGATTCAGTGAGTCAGTGACTCGGAAGAGGGGCAGTGAAGAGGTTGGGGAGGGTTAAGGGTAAAGGGCTGCTATAGTTGTAAAGCTCTGTTCCTTTAAGAGACAAGCCACGCCCACTCCCTCCCTGTCCACCAAGGCAAGCTGGTCTTCAGCTTCCATCCTGAGTTCCTTCTTCTTTTCCATCTCTCCCCCCCAAGTCTGCCTTTCTCCATTCTTCCCACTTCTCCCCCCCCCCCGCTTTTCTCCCCCTCTCCCCTTCCCTTCCATAACCCACTAAATAAATCTCCAACCTCCGCGTGCCCATCCATGTCTCTTGGCCCGTGGCTTGGCTCCCTGCCTGGGACCAGCCGCCTTAGGAGACCTGCAGCGTGGTCTCCTGGCATGCCCATCTGTCTGTCTTGCACATCTGTCTGTCTCTCCTTGGGGGACTGGCTGCACCATTGAGGTCTCTCACCCACCACTCGCGGCTCGTGGCTCGTGGCTCGCTGCAGCCACTCCGGGAACTGAGCCATCCCTGGTTGGGACTGACTGCTCTCGGGACCCGCTGCCCGCAGCCTGCACTTCGAGGACCTGCAGCGTGGTCTCATGTCCCGCTTCCTGCTGCGCCCCTCGGGAACCTGCAGCATTTTACTTAATCCCTTACAATAGTAACATGAGGACCTCTCCCCAGCATCCTTGTGAGGACTTGAGGATCATTTCTCAGGAGCCGCAAACATTGTTTTTCGTTTGAGACATGATTTCTCACCAGGTCCTATGGCCTCTCGGTTAGGCTAGCCTGGCTGGTCAAAAAGCCGCAGGGGTCCCTGTGTTCATGGGGCTGGAAGGTACTCTGCACACTACCAAAGGAGAAAGGTAAACAGGAAACAGCTACAAACTCTTTGGTCTACAACCGTGAGCGGCCTGCAGGGTATGCCGGCGCAATAGTGGCACAACGCTTGTGGGAGTAACCAATCAAAATCTTATTGATATAAGGCCCACTCCACGAGATAAACCCATACCCTGTGTGGGTAACTAAGAACCTGAGACTAGATAGGCCAGGGACCTAGGGGAAACCAAACACCACTGCTCTGCTAAAGGGGTAATCATAATAAAATGACTCCGAATGACATTCTGCCACATTCATAGATCGGTGCCTTGCTCGGACGTCATCAGAGAAGCTTCCTCTTGCAGTGGATGGGAACAAACACAGAGACCCACAGCCAGACAATATGCAGAGAACATACTGGAACACTTAGTGCTAACTTGGATGTCTCCATCACATTCTTCCCCTCAGGGCTCAGGGAACCTTACAGAAAGGGAGGTGGAAAAATTGTAAAGGGCCAGAGGGGATGGAGGACACCAAGGAAACAAGGCCTTCTAAACACAGCGGGACTGGTTCACATATGAACTCAGAGACTGAGGCAGCATACCCTGGACTGCCCGGATGAATCTGCACCACACGGAGTACTAAGCTGAGAGAGGTGGGCACACACCCCCATTGATAACCACTTGCAATATAAAAAAAATGGTTTTCTTCAATGGTGGGGAAACATTCTTAAGGGTGGGCTCCATGCCCAGAAGCAGATGGCCAACACAAAATGAACTCAGTGGCATCTTCGGAGCGCCTCTGTCTCATAATGTTAAGTCGTGGAATTTTGTTTGTGTGTTTCTTTAACTTTACAGAGCCTTCGAATCGTGGCTTCTGGTTTTGTTTTTTACAAGACTCCTGTGTGTGCCACCTCGTGTGTAACTGAGTCTACATGTATTTCTTGTGCTTTTTCTTTGGCTCCTTTTTTTTTTTGGGGTTTGTTTTTCCCTATTCCAATTTTCTTTTGTTTTATCTTATCTCATTTTCATTTATTATTATTCCTTACATGCCTGTTTGTTTTCTAATGAGAGACAGAAAGGGTGTGGATTGGATGTGAAGAAAGATAGGGAGGAACTGGGAGGAGCGGAGGGAGAGGAAACCATAATCAGGATATAGAATATGGAAAATTCTATACCACAGTATCACAGCCAAGGGTCAAGGGCCATCCTGAGAGAAGGGATAAAAGAACTGTAGGACCCTGAAGTTGGGGAGGACAGGGGTGAAACTGGGTTTTTGGGATAGGACTTGACCTCAGTCCCCAGGGACTCACAGCATCTGTGGCTGCCTGAACAAGACCACCATGGAGTAGAGAGGAGCACCCGGGCCTCCATCTCTAGCTGAAGAGATACTGATGCTTAATAGTTTTGAGGGAAAGAGGAAACCTAAAGAGGTTCTGCGAAACTGCCAGGACAGCTGTATGGTCCCCTGGCCCCCAACAAGTTCTGTCTCCCCAGAATCCACACCCACAGACTCACCTAGCTATGGGTAGAAAGTATTCAGAGAAAAACACTGCACCTGTATGGAAATGCACAGTCTCTCTTCTTGTCATTGTCCTGCAGACAATGCAGAATAACAGCCACAGACACAGATTACATCGTACTGTCGTAGCCTAGAGACGGCTTGGGGTTTACAGGAAGTGGAGTGTAGGCTTTATATGACTCCTACAAAATGCTGGTGTCTGGGGAATCCCAAAACCACAGAAACTGAATGATGAATATGATCTTAATTTTTCATGAAAAAATAATAAAGCTAATTGGTATAGTCTGAATCGTGAATACTACAAATCACCTAGATTGTATTCATTTTGATTATACAAAGGTACCGATTTAATTTTAAAATGCTGGAAAATCTTGATACCAACCTATATTTCTCTGAATTAGCATGCACTCCTTTGCAGAAAAATGGCTTTTCCTTGAAATTCCAAAATTAAAGCAGTACTTGTTCTTCCCCACATCAAACAAAGTGCAGTTAAATGCTGTGGTCTTCTCTCCCAGGGACAGGCTGTTTTCAGCCAGCTGCGAAGTCCTTTCCCCCGGGTGTCTGGGGGCCTCTTTGTAAACAGCAAGCACTCCTTGGACAAAGACACAAGGAGGAGGCAGGACCGTCACCTCCACCACAGACTCACACGTGACTTCCGGTGCCATCGCCAATGTGTATCCGAATTTTTGGACCAGGTCAATAGGTCCTACAGACGTGATGACTGAGTCTTGACCCCAAAGCTTCAGCGTCACAGTGACGTAGGCTTCCACTCCTACGGGTGCACAGCCAAATTCAACCCATTGAACTTGCGCGAGTTCTGTCCTTTTGGTGGCTCTGATCTCCAGCGGCTGCCCCGTTGTTCTTGCCTCCGGAAGACTGTCGGTGAAAACCAGGTCCACCAGCATGTCCGGCTTGTCCCCTGGAAACAGGCAGAGCGGTTGAGTGGTAAAAAGGCCCACCTGGAAGGTGCCTTCTGCAGCCATGGCTGTCCGATTCAAATCAATGTGAAAGATGGGCCATTCCACCTTCAGAAAGACATTTTTCTCCCAGCCGGGAACTTGCGTGCCATTGTCCGTCACTTCCGGAGTCATTACAAACCAGTAGTCGCCGGCCTCCTGGAAGAAGAAGCACTCGAACTGGAGCGTCCCCTGGGACTGGTTGGTCAGGAGGTACTTCGTGGTGAGAGTCTGATTGGTGTTGGCCTCCCACAGCATGACAGACACGTTCCTCAGTGTCCCATTAGCGTCCCCGAGGGAGTGGAAATCCACCGACACCGTTCTGTCGCTCAGGGCCACGTGGACCGGCTCTCGCAAGAGGAGGTACTCGGCTTCCCCAAGGACTGGAAGGCAATGGTCAGAACTGGATTTTAAAGGGTGCGCTTGAGTTGAACTACCAGCGTCGCAATGAAGAGAAAGAGGAAGCAAGCCAAGGACATTACAGAATGACACACAGGAACTAAGAGGTTGAGCACCCGGCTTGTTCCTTTCTAAGAGCTATGTGTTCTTTCATCGCCCTGATGTTGACAATGGTGGACAGTGATAAGCACTCTGAACTCTCGACATGCAACATCTAATTGCAGAGAATAACTGTGAAGGTAGAAGAAAAATTGACAGGTCCCAGGCTCTGAACTCAGCCACTCACGTTTCTTACTTTAATATTTTCTGGTGTTCAAAGAAAGTTTGGTTTAAATGACACAATACGGATTCCTGTAGATTCTTTAAAATGCAAGATACTCACTTCTCTTCAAACTTACTATGCAAGATAAGCATTTAGGAATTTTTACCAGAAAAAAGAACCAGTGTCCTCCACTTGAGTGAGAAGGGGAGCTTTAGATGGATGAGAGATGTCATTTATTTGTTTTTTGCTGGTCACCCATAATCGTATAAACATTTCTGAAATAACTGGGCATGTCCTTGGCGACTTTAATGACGTGACAGCCACTGCACTGGCACCCACGGGGCAGATGGCTGCTAATTTTCCAAGCACCATTCAGTTATGACCAACCACATCTTTGAAAGGGACCCAGCAGAGCAGCTGAAAGGGTACAAAGAATCCAGAGACATAAGAATCTTTGTTTCTTTTCTGAACTGGGCCCAAATAAATATCAAAGCAGGCAGAATTTGGCAATGCAACAATCAGCTGGTCCATGGCTGGGTAAGACATTATACTATAACGAAAGAACTGCAAGGATCCCTTTTTGGTTTGAAAAATGCTACATAACTAAAAATGTATTATTCTTACTGTATATATCCCATCCACACATCATATACATATCATATTGTACATGTCTAAAGGGGACCACATTTTTGCCTATAATTACCATTTTTAAACTCCCCTTATCTCAATTTAATCAGTGACTACTAGAATCAGCACATGACTACATCAACACATAGATCAGTCAGCACCTCATCCATTTCCTACCTGAGAGCAAAAGAAGATAAAATAACACTTGGATAGATTTGAATGCTTGATCATACTTACTTAAAAATCAGACTGAGCAAGGCTTGAGAAGCAAGCCAGTAAGCAGCACTCCTCCATGGCCTCTGCGCCAGCTCCTGCCTCCAGGTTCCTGTGTGGAGTTCCTGCCCTGCCTTCTCTCAGTGATAGAGTGTAGCTTGCCTAGTTATTTCTGAAAGGTTCATGCTATTATGAGTGACCAATGAAGAGTAAATAAATAGCATCTCTTGTCCACCTGAAAATCCCCTCCTCACCCAAATGGAGAACACTAGTTCTACTGGTAAAACTTCTTAATTGCTTATCTTGAATATGGAACAATCATAACTTTGAAGAGAAGCTAAGTATCTTACATTTTAAATAATCTATAGCAATTTATGCCATTTAAGTCAAACTTTCTCTAACTATTGCTTATCTATTTTCCCTAAATACTAAACACCAGAGTAAGTTATTCAGTTGTAAGCTGAAATAAACTGATTGCTCCCCAAGTTACTTTTGGTCATGGTGTTTTATGACAGCAACAGAAATCATAACGGGATAAAATTTGCTTTATTTGTTTTTCCCTTTAGGGAAAATGGAAGTTGGCGAATATTCCCTTGCATCTGGAGACAATGTGAGCTGAGGAAGGTAAACACTAGTGGCCAAGGAGACTCTCATTCTTATCATAGGTCAAGGAATTAATGAAAGAATTAAGACTGAGATAAAAATAATTTTAAAAATGCTTTTGAAAATTTTTAAGTGTGTGTATGTGTGTGTGTGTGTAGAGAGAGAGAGAACAAAGGGAGGGAGAGCTAAGTGTAACATGCTTGTTTTCATTTATTCAATAGTAGTGAGGATTTATTTCATTTTCTTTCTTTTTTGAGTTAAAAATACATTGGAATGGAAATTTGAATCAATCAGGCAAAACCTCCGAAGTATTTTTTTTGAGAGGCCAGGGTGATACGCCATGGCTTCAGGAGAGTTTGGCTGGCCCACTCGACCTCTCCCGTGTGGGGTCACCAGCATCAGTGCATTTGTTTCCCGGTAATGCCAATGGCTTGGTGGATTCTCACCGTACTCACCATAGTCACAGAGCATCACCAGCAAGAGATTTGAAAAGTCTTTCAACATTGGTTTCATTCTGATCGGTAAAATCCCAGGCCTTTAGTCTCCTCATGTCCTTTCTCACAGCAAAATTGTGGGCTTTTTCCCCCAAAGCACCTGAAATTAGAAACTCAAAATCAATGAGTCCATTTTAGATGATTCACAAAACCATAAAAACCACAAATGGCATTTCTTCATAAAGCCACAAAGTTGTGGATGGGCGGCTCCCAACACCTGGCTAACTGCAGCTCCTCTGGCCTCTCAGGAAACCTGCACACATGTGGCATACACCCAAGTAGATACACACAAAAACATCCTTAAAAATAAATAATTATAAATGTAATAAAATGATAAAAAGTAAGAATTAAAAAATTTAAAATGGCAATGCCATTCTAAGAAGCCAAACTTTCTAGGAATTTTAAAAAGATAGAGGAGACACTAGTTTTCCCTGGAGCAAAGGCCTATAATTACCTCGCCGAGAACATTCAGGCATGTTCCATGCCAAGATTACCCTAGAAAACACCCCCATCTTGCACCTTTGCAGCCAGTCCTGAAGTGGAGAGAGTTACATGCTTAATTTTAGGGAAGCTCACAGCTAATCCGGGTGACATACTTTCACACTGCCTGTAAGTCAGCATGTCACCCTGATAAATTTAGTAAAAACCTCCAAGTCTACACTTAATGCTTTACTATGGATACCCAAGTCCTCCTTACATGGCCCCCACAAATGGATTAACACTTGCTTGAAGACTGGAGTATTTATCTGCCTGCTTCGTTTCTTGAATCCTAGGAGCTGTGTCCAAATGATGAATCCCTTTAAAAAGATTCTCAGGACACTTGTCTGGCACTGGAGTCGGCTGCCTGGTCAGCTTCTCCCATCCGTTCTCATCTCTCCAGCTGGCTCTTAGACCTGCCACCTATCAGCCTGGGCCCCACCTCTCAGCCCACTCCATCCCCTTGGGACTCAGCCTCCTGCTGTACACTCCAGGTCCCCCTAGCTCTTCCCTGCTACCCTTCCGTCCATTCCTTCTTTAGAACCTGCAGAACTACTCTCTACCAAGGACCCGACAATTGTCATGCTAGATGGGGACCAAGATTGGTGCAATAGTAACCAAAGACTGGAACACGCAGTTCCCCCCCCCCCCCCCGCCAAAAGGTGAGATTAGGTATCAACAACAAGAAACACTTCAACTGTCATCATTCCGAATTCCTGGATGAAGCACAAAACCAAACATAAACATCCAAGACAATTTGGCACCTCCAGAAGCCAGAAACCCAACTGTAATAGGCCCTGAGAAAAGAAATTTAGATGAGGAAGAAAATGACCACAAAATGGTAATTATGGGTATGTTCAAGTGTCATAAAGAAGATCTGAGTAAATGAACACAATGAAAACATAGTCATTTGAGAAAATCAACAAGACTGACAATCCTTTATTCAAATTAACCAAAAGATGGAGAAAGAAAAGCTAAATCAATAAAATTAGAAATGAAAAGGAAGACATTGAAACAGAAACTAAAAAAATCAGAATCATAGTGACATATTTAAAAATTTTGTATTCTACCAAATTTAAAAACCTAAAAGAAATGGATGAATTTCTTGAGGTATACAACCTATGAAAGTTACATCAAGATGACATAAAAAATTTAAACAGATCCATAATAAATAGACACATAAAAGCAGCAATTAGCCAGGTGGTGGTGGTGTGTGGCTTTAACCCCAGCACTTGGGAGGCAGAGGCAGGTGGATCTTTGTGAGTTCGAGGCCAATCTGGTCTACAGAGCGAGTTCCAGGAGAGGCTCCAAAAGCTACAGAGAAACCCTGTCTCAACAACACCACCAACACCACCAACAACAACAAAAAAGCAGTAATTAAAAATCTCCCAATCAAAAAAAGTCCAGAGTCAGATGAATTTGTCACAGAATTCCATCAGAGCGTTGAAGAAGAATTATTCTGCAAGAAAGAAATTCAAGGAACATTTCCATTCTTTTTATGAAGCCACTATTACCCTGATACCAAAATTACACAATTACTTCAAAAAATAAAAATTTTAGATCAATATTTCTTATAAAAATAGATGCAGGGCTGGAGAGGTGGCACAGAGATTAAAAGCATTGCCTGCTCTTCCAAAGGTCCCGAGTTCAATTCCCGGCAACCACATGGTGGCTCACAACCATCTGTAATGAGGTCTAGTGCTCTCTTCTGACCTGCAGGCACACACACAGACAGAATATTGTATACATAATAAGTAAATTCAAAAAAAGAAAAAAATAGATGCAAAAGTTTGCAATAAAATATTTGCAAATCAAATTCAAGAACATATCAAAAAGATTATCCACAATGATTGAGTAAGCTTCATTCCAGAGATGCAGGGATGTTTAAACATATATAAATCAATAGATGTGATCTACCACATAAACAGACTGAAAGACAAAACTACATGATCTTCTCATTTGATGTAGAAAAGGCCTCTGACAAACCCTACATCTCCTCACGATAAATGTTTTGGATAATCTAGGGATTCAAGAGACATACTGCACCATAATAAAAACAATATACCACAATCCCATAGCCAGAATCTAACTAACTAGAGAAAACCAAAAGGAATTTCCACAAAATCAGAAAAACAGATAAAAGCCGTCCACTCTCTCCATTCCTGTTAAATACTGTACTTGAAATCTTAGTTAGAGCAAAAAGACAAGAGAAGGAGATCAAGAAAAAAAATACAAATAAGAAAGGAAGAACTCAAAGTGTCCTTATTTGGTATGATGCTATAAGAAAAAAAAACCCTAAAGATTCCATCTGAATATTCCTACAGCTGATAAACACATTCAGAAAAATAGTGGGACACTAAATTTACTTATAAGCTATAAACACATACATATATAATATGTATTTTATATTGTCTTAGGGTTACTATCGCTGTGATGAAAACCATGATCAAAAGCAAGCTGGAGAGAAAAGGGATTTTTCAGTTTACACTTCCACATCATAGTTCATCATCAAAGGAAGTCAGGGTAGGAACTCAAGAAGGGCAGGAACCCGGAGACAGGAACTGATGCAGAGGCCATGGAGGGGTGCTTCTTACTGCCTTGTTCCTCATGGCTTGCTCAGACTCTTTCTTACAGAACCCAAGACCACCAGCTTAGGGATGATGAAACCCACAACGGGCTGGGCCCTCTTCTGACAATCACTAAGAAAATGCTTTACAGCTGGATCTTATGGAGGCATTTTTCTCATGTCCTTTCCTTTCACATAACTCTAGCTTGCGTATAGTATAAAACTAGCCAGCATATATGTAACTATATATAATAATAATATATATATATACTGATAAAATATATATACAAATGACAAACACACTGAGAAAGAAATCCAGGAAACAACACCTTTCACAACTGAACCCCTCCCCAAATAAAATATCTGGGATAACTCTAACAAAACAAGTGAAGGGTTTATATAATAAAAGTTCTAAGACACTGAAAAAATAAATTGAGGACAATATCAGAAGATGAAAAGACCTCCCATGCTCATGGTAGTATCAATATAGTGAAAATGGCCACCCTATCAAAAGCAACATACTGATTCAATGCAATCCTCATCAAAATTACAATATAATTCTTCATAAAAATAACCTTAAACATGGAAACAAAAAAAACAGAATAAAACTCGAAATGTATCAAGAACCTTAACATAAGACCAATTACTTGAATCTTACAGAAGCAAAAGTGGCAAACAGGCGAACTCGTGGGCATAGGAAAGGACTATCTGAACTTGACTGCATAGGAATTACAATCAACATTTTTTTATCTTATTAAGGCTTTTTTTCATGTATTTTGATCATGTTTTTACTCATGCAACTCCTCCCAGACCCTCCCTACCTGTCTGCCCACCTATCTTTATATTCTTTTTCTCTTTCTCTTTCAAAAACAAACAAAAACCAAGAAAACAAACTCACAAAAACAAACAAACAAACCAAATCAAACACACAAGAGAACAATAACATTAAAAATGCCAAAACAAAGCAAAAGTTCACACACAAAAACATTGAGTTTCTTTTGTGTTGATCAACAACATTTAACCCATTCCTGGCACTTGAGGTTTTATTTGGTAGCATAAGATGTCTAGCTATGGCATTGTCTCTCTTATTTTTTGATGACTCCATTTAGGTTTCTCTTATGCATGTATGTTTGGGGCGCTTCTGTGGTCTCAGGTTTCCATTTGGCCTTCCCAAGGCCTTTACTCTTAGTGTCCCTCCACATGTTCCTCCACCCTCTCCGTATTTGATTCTCCTACTCTTGCTTCACCTTTATCTCTCTAAAGATCTCCTCTACTTCTCCTTCTGGGGAGACCTTCTCTTTCCCCACCCCGTCTCTCACGGGTTAGGCTAGGTACCTAACCTCTGTGGTTATTCAGATTGTAGTCCTCATTTCAGAGGCTCACAAGCTATCCCCTCCACATAAAAGAAAACATAAGCCATTCCTCTTTTCATGGATGGGTTACCTCACTCAGGATGATTTTTTTTCCTGAGGTCCTATCTATTTACCTGTGAATTTCATGATTACATATTTTAATAGATCAATAATATCCCATTGTTTAAACGTACCATATTTTCCTTATCCAGTCACCAGTGGATGAAGATCTAGATTATTTCCAATTTCTGGCTATTATGAACAGAGCAGCAGTTAAGATGGATGAGCAAGTGTCTCTGTGGTGGTAAGGTGTATATGCTCTGAATCTTGAGGTGGATCAATTCCCAGCTTCCTGAGGAGCCTGATGACTAAGGATGTGGAACAGTTGTTGTTGTTGTTGTTGTTGTTGTTGTTGTTGTTGTTTGAGACTCGGTTTCTCTGTAGTTTTGGAGCCTGTTCTGGAGCTAGCTCTTGTAGACCAGGCTGTTCTCGAACTCACAGAGATCTGCCTGTCTCTGCCTCTTGAGTGCTGGGATTAAAGGCTTGCGCCACCACCGCCCAGCTGTAGAACAGTTGTTTTTAAAGTATTTCTTGGCCATTGTGTTTCATCTTTAGAGAAATCCGTGGATGGTTCTGTACCTCATTTTTCACTTAGTTGTTTTCTTGTCCAGTGCTGTTTTTCTTTTTAACTTCTTTATATATGCTAGATACTAACCCTGTAGAGATGTGTAATTGGTAAGGATCTTTTCTCATTCTGCAGGCTGCGGCTTTGCCCGAATGTTGGTGTCCTTTGCCATACTGAAGCCTTTCAGCTTCTGAGTCCCATTTATTAATTTCTGGTCTTCATGCCTGTGCTATCAGTGTCCTGTTCAGATAATCCTGTTCTGCACCAGTGAGTTCAAGCCCATTCCCCACCTTTTCTTCTGGTATGTAGGCCTTTTGTTGAGGTCTTTGATCCATTTGAAGGTGAGTTTTGTGTAGAGTGATAGATATGGATCTATTTGCATTCTTTAATACACAACCATCCAGCCTGTCCAGCACCATTTGTTGAAGATGCTGTCTTTTTTCCAATGTGTATTTTTGGTTTCTTTGTCAAAAGTCGGAAGACCAACAATTAATAATTGGCTAAAAATCTGAACAGCAAAGGGTACCATCATCGGAGCTAAGCAGTGGACTGCAGAAAACCCTTACCAATTATACAACTTACAGGTGGTTCATAGCTAGACTATTCAAAGAACTCAAAAAACTGAACAGCAAGGAATCAACCCATTAAAAAATGGGTACCTAAGCAGAAGGTTCTCTAAAGATGAAACACAAGTGGCTTGGAAATGCTTTTATCCCTAACCATCAAAATCTGATCTCAGTGAGAATGGCCAAGGTTAATAAAACAAATGACAGCGCATGCTGGCAAGGATGCAGGGAAAGGGGATTGCTCAGTCACTGATGGTGAGAGTGCAAACTGGTACAGTCACTGTGGAAATCAGTGTGGAGGTTCCTCGAAAAGCCGAAAAGCTATCAACACCAGATCCAGCTATACTACTCCTGGGCATATACCCAAAGGACTTGTACTGGCTAGTCTTATGTCAACCTGATACAAACTAGGGCCTTTGGAAAATGACATGAAACATACTACTGTAGATGCTTCCATATATATATATATATATATATATATATATATATATATATATGGAAGGAATTTATATATATAGTTTCACGCACGCACGCGCGCGCACACACACAAACACACATATGAAAGGAATTTAAATGGAGTCACCATCTACGGGGAGGGGGGGCAATGCCCACCTAGATACCTTATGCCACCAGGTAAAATCCCCAGTGTCAAGAATGTGTTGCATTTTACTGAGTTGTTGGCCAAAGGAGTCCCATGGAGTCTTGCAAACATTCCAGGGTATTATCAAGGCTGTTCGTTGTTTCCCACAACCTGAAGGTAAGGCCCTATTGCTGGAAGACACAACTGACATATGTTATTAAACATCTAGGATTCAAGCTGGTACTTAACTAAAAGCTTCATCTCTACTGGCTAGTTTACGGTGCTGGAAGGCACTATGAACACCCCTAGAGGAGACTCATCAATCATCAATATCTCCCAGCTATAAATCCTTCAACTTACAACTGTGACCTGTCTGCAAGAAATACTGGTGCAATACTGGCATAAACATGGGAGTAACAAACCTCTTTCTAACTAGACTTAAGGTTCCTCTATGGCATGGAACCCATATGCGACACAGCTAAAGTGGCCAAGAACCTGAGACCAGATAGGTCATGAAACCTACAGGAAAGCCTATTACTCTGCTGAGGAACAGAGCAATAAAATGACTCCTATTGAAACAACATGACTTCCACTGATCCCACAGGTCAGTACCTTGCTCTTCCCTCACCAGAGAATTAACACAGAGACTCACAACTGAACAAAGAGTGAGAGACTTCGGAGGACTCAGTCCTAAGTGGGATGTCCTCCTCAAACCCCTCCCCTCAAGGCTCAGGCTTCTGTGGGGAGGAGGAGGAGGGAAGGTTGTAAGAGCCTGAGGTGATGGATGACTCCAAGGAAACGTAGTCTTGCAAACACAGCAGGGCTGACGCACACATGAACTCACAGAGACCGTGAAATCATCCGAAGGACTGCACAAGTTCAAACCAGACACAAGTGGGCTCGAAGTCCCACCCCTAACAATACCTGCCGAGAGCAGGGAGATCATTTCCTCCGAAGGAGTGTCCCTGGGTATATCATCCACACTCTAGGGCTGGCCCCATGCTCGGACCCACACTCTAGGGCTGGCGCCATGTTCGGGACCCACACTCTAGGGCTGGCGCCATGCTCGGGAGCAGAACAAGATAAACTCCATGGCTTTTGTGTGTTTTTTGTTTTACTTGTTTCTTGTCAGTGATTTTTTTTTTGCTTGTTTATTTTCATTTTTGTTTTTAGAGTTTTTAATTTGTTTGTTCCAGAGACAAAACGAGAGATCATGAAGTTGGTTGGGGAGGAAAGTCGGGAGACTCTGAAAGAAGCTGAGGGAGGAGAAGGAATATGACTAAAGTATATTATATGAGAAAGTTATCTTTTATACACTGAGGGAGAGACCTTGGAACACCTGGCCCTAAATGGGAGGTTTCCACCAATCCCTCCCCTCAGGGTTCAGAGAATTGAGGAAGCGGAGGCAGAAAGATTGTAAAAAGCCAGAAGGGGGACATCAAAGAATCAAGGCCTTCTAGGTACAACAGGCTGGTACCCATATGT
Source organism: Myodes glareolus (assembly GCF_982192425.1). Classification (NCBI taxonomy): domain Eukaryota; kingdom Metazoa; phylum Chordata; class Mammalia; order Rodentia; family Cricetidae; genus Myodes; species Myodes glareolus. The sequence goes on from NC_142048.1 coordinate 49,597,588, forward strand.
ACACAGACTATAAAGCAGCACGCACAGGTCCTGCATAGGTCCGCATCAAATGGGGTCCTAGAGCTGAGAGAAACAGATACATTCCCCCACCCCTAACCCAGAAATCACACCTACTTTGATAGCCACTTGCAAATGAAAGATTAATTTTCTCCAAGGGCGTCTCACTGGGGATACAAACCGCTCCTAAGGGCAGGCCCCATGCCCAGCAGTAGATGGCCAACACACAATGAACTCAGGGGCCTCTTTGGAGGTTCATTGTTTCATAATGTTGTCAAGGCACCTTTTTTTTTTTTTAACCTTCCAGGTCCTTTGCATCCATATTATGGCTTCTGGTTCTGGGTTTCGATGGGATTCCTGTGTGTACCAACTTCTGTGTCTGAGTCTAGATGTATTTCTTGTGTCTTTCCTTTGGTTCTTTTTACATGTGGTTAGTCGGTCATACTCTACTCTGACGTCTGTTTTTCATTTATCTTACTGTATTTTACTTTATTATTATTCCTCAGTTGCCTGTTGGTTTTTTAAATGACACAGAAAGGGTGTGGATCTGGATGGGAGGAAAGGCGGAGAGGAACTGGGAGGAGTAGGGAGAGGGGAAATTGTAATCAGAATACATTGTATGAAAAAAAATATCTTCACTAAAAGAAAAGGTTTTTAATTTTTTTAAAAAATTGAGAAAAAACAATAGATATTCAGTATGTTACAATTTAATGTGAATTCCGTGTGGCCCTGCTTTTCTTGTTTGGGTAATCGAAAGAGAAAAGAGACAAAAACTAGCATCACCTGCTGGTCTTCCAACACTCATTACTGATATGCATCGGGGAGATGGGTGAGTCACACAGCAGTCACACAGACCACCTAGGTGGGCAGGGGAGACCTTGCTGGACCATGGTTCACACCGAATTATAGGAAGGAATACCAAACTTTGAGAGAAATACTAGACTTTGGGCTGCTTAAAGGTAGTTTTTTTTTTTCATACCAGACTGTAGCAAACTGTTCTATTAAACATAACCAATTGTGTGTTTTCTTAATGCTTAGAGTCCCTTGTTATTCATAGATCATTTTTTTTTTCTTGTGGCATTATAGACTGAACCCAAGGTCTCATCCATGCTAAGAAAGCACGCTGCCATTGAGGTACACCTCTATCTCACGTCATGTATAGATTTCAAACACATGCCGCACACCTCTGGTAAGGGCAGAAATAAACAGAATTAAGCAGGCCGGCTGAAACAAGCCACCCACCGTTCAGTGGGAAGGAAACTGGTGTGTCTCTATTAGCTTTTGTTCAGTAAGAGCTGGTTGAACAAAGGAAATGCTGCACTTCCTGAAAGGGAAGCAGGGGTTCGCAGTTTAATTATGCAGATAATTGGGTTCCCTTCCCTCCTCAACAGACCAAAATGAAAATTCTGCTTTAGTGGAACTAGCTACAGATCTGATCTAACCACTTACTTGAATCTGAATGGGGAACATGGCTGAAATCTATAGACGCAGTGAAAGCATCTATGCTTACCTCAAAATCTGAGGCAGGAGGATGGCTTGAGCCTAGGAGTCTGAGACCAGCCTGGGAAACATAATAAGACCCCACCCAGAAGCAACTTCTGGAAAGACTGGGAAAGATGAGGTCAGCTTTCAGGGATGGCTTGCTTCTCCAGGATAATATCCCTTTTCAAACTCCTGTGATCATATTTTCTGGCTTATGAAGATGATCGGTTAAACACAGACTTGTGTAATGATCTATATTTAGAGATGAACAGAGATGGAATTATAGAAGAACCCAGTCTACCTGTACATCATACGATGCATTATGATTATCATCATAATATGTCTCTAACTTTGCCGGGGGCAGTTACCTGATTATTTACTTTCACCATGTTCCCAATTCTAGAATACTCGGTGTGAGAATCATTTTTAGAAAATAAAAACTTGGGTACATCTTCAAGACGTTTGAAAGGCTTGTATACCACCTGGGATTTTAGCTCAGCTAGGTAGCGTGCTTGTCTAGCATGTGTGAGGCCCTGTATTTGAACCTTCGGGGCTAGGAGGTAACACACAAAAGTTTACAGATAAACTGTAAAAGCACTAGCTAGGGAGGTGTGGGTAGTCTCAGCGACTAAGAGCTTCCCTTCCCCTTAAAGCCAAGTTTTTCCAGAGACCAGCTAAGTAAACGCTTCGTAGCCTCCAACAAAGGAAAATTAATTACTTTAACGTTCACTGGACATTATCAAAGAATAAAAGAAGAAGCAAAGTGATTTTACAAGCAAGGCGTCTGCGTATTTCTAGGAATAAGGTTTGACAGGAGGAAATACCAAAGCTGCACTTGTGAACAAGTTTTCTCTATCCCTACGGTCGGGTGCTGCTTCCACGCGAAGCTGAGCTTTCTCATCTACTTACTTTCCTAAGGTGCCGGTCAAGTTCACGGGTGGAAACCCGGTCCAGTGGTGGTCAGTCAGCATAAAGCTTGCTACTGACGGCCGTTGCTGATTGTCAGAAAGATTTCTTTTCGGGAAGCTACAAACTTACGTCGCAACGCCGAGTTTCCAAAAGTCCCAAACCTGAACTCCACTTCTGAGCCTGTGTGAGTCCCGTCACTCGGCCACGCCCGCTCCAGGTGCCCGCCCGGGTCATGGGCCACCTGTGCTTCGGGATCCTTACCTCTGGTCGGGTCTGGCTGGCACGGGGGAGACGAGTGGGGAGCCTCAGCGGGCACGGCGAGGCTGGCCGAGCATCCCGCGTCCCGCTGCTGATCGCCCTCGTCCTGCGCCCTGCACCCTCCCGGACCCTCCCGGTCCGCCTGGGACCACGCCCCGAGGCGGGCTCTCGGAGGGCGGGGGTCAAGCGCAAGAGGTCCGCCCTGCCCCCACTTCTGGGCAGAGCATCTTCCTTTCCTGCCTGTCCCTAGCTTGCCCTCCAGTCACCAGGCAGGAAACTTGCAGGAAACCCTGGGTCCAGAGGCCCTGTGAGGAGGTGTGGTCGCCGCCCGTGCCCGGTCACACAGCACAGACTTAACACTCATAGCCCGCCTCTCACTGCCTGCTTTAAGGGCAAGCCAGCAACATATATATTCTCATTCTCATTCTCTCTCTCTTCTCTCTGAACATGGGTGATCTGTACATTTGCTTCCCCAAATATCACCGGAGTTTAAAAAAATATATACTTCAGGTAAAGTGCATTCCCTCTTTTCTTCCTCTGGAGCCAAACTTGGTGTTAATTAAATTAAAAACAAACATTTTAAAAAGTCCATTCTGAAAATGTTATCTAAAAGAATTGGATGCGTTTCGCATGGTTTAACAGCTGTGCTTGTCATTCAGTGACGGGCAGCGAGTTTTCTTTTACATAAAATGAACCACTTCCCAGACAAAATTCATGGTAATACAAGTAAGAGCCGTCTCCAGAGGGCCCGCACCCAGGAGGAGGTATCAGGAAATCCCGGAGGAGTGCAGCATGTTCGGACTCAACTGTATGAACTGACTGTGCAGGAGTCAAACCCCTGCGACTTAAGAGCTTAATGTGGTGCACATGACTAATCCTGGAAACTGGGGAAACTGAGGCAGGAGGATTTAAAGTACCTGGTCAGCCTGGGCTACTTACATGAGATCCTGTGTCTGAGAGCGGGTGGTGGGAATGGCAACACAGGATCAGTGGTGGAGATCTTGCTTAGCAAGTGTGACCAGGAGATGAGAGGAAGCAGATATTTGTTTCTGAATGTTTTATAATACACCATTTGCCGAATGTTGAAGTGCAAGGAAGCATCAGGGTTGTCTTCTGTTTTCACCACCGTCAAAATTCTCTCCTTCAATACCCATTCGTCAACTCAAGTTAGGATTCCTTTCAAACGTATGCCATATAGTCTCTGGTACTCTTGGTTTAGAAAACAAAAAGCAAAGATCCATGGAAGACCTGTGATAGCTCAGCAGGTAGTCTTCCTGCCAAGCCTGCTGATCCCAGGTTGCCCTGGGTTGCTTAATCCCACCTTTTCTCTGCTATAAAAGGTATATAAAAGTTTTGTGCGGCTTGAGAGAAGCAAAAAGTCACCTTGTTATGTATTAACCTTTCCAAATACACTCTCACAAAAAAAAGAAAGAAAAAATGATGACCCTTTGGGTGTGACTTAGATCTTCCATGCATTTTATTGAAATGTTTTGCCATTTTTATATTAGTTATAGTTCATGACAAAATGATTGTCCTGCCTAGTTTTATGTCAACTTGATACAAGCTGGAGTCATCTGAGAGGGAACACAAATTTTAAAAATGTCTTCATAAAATCAGCTGTAGGCAGGCCTGTAGGGCACTTTCTTAATTAGAATTTGATGGAGGAGGGCCCAGCCTATGGCGGGTGATGCCACCCCTGAGCTGGCAGTCCTGGGTTCTTTAAGAAAGCAGGTTGAGCAAGCTATGGGGAGCAAGCCAGTAAGCAGCATCCCTCTATGGCCTCTGCATCAGCTCCTGCCTCCAGGTTCCTGCGCTGACTTCCCTCAGTGATGGGCTGTGCTGAAATAAGCCTTTTCTTCCCCATGTTGCTTTTGGTCATAGTGTTTTATCACAGCAACAGAAACTCCAAATAAGACACTGTATTACAAATAAGATAAAATCTGAAATAAAGGCAATATAAGAGGAAGGAAAATCTTCTTGAAGGACAATGGGATGATCTCTGAACTGAACTCAACCCGGCTTTTAACAAGCACTGACTTCTGGCTGGGAATGCAGCTCAGTGAAAGAGCACTCAACCCAGCACATGCAAGGCCCAGGGTTCTAACTCCAGCACACTGAACTCTTTCTGAGTCAGCAACTCTTCTAGTGACCTGTGCAACTGTAAAATTTATACACTTAATAACCATCTGTATACAATTTTCTTTATTTTAATAAGCAATGGTCTGGAAATCATAACTCAGTGACACAAAGAAGAACACAGATGACCCAATTTTCACACTCTAACAACAGCTTGTGAAAGCAAGATCTTACATGTGTGCACACTGACTTTTCAGGAGTGCCTCCTACATTCTAAGACCTATGGCTCATATCTTAGAATTCAAGTAAGACAGGCAGATTTCAGACAGGCTGAGCTGGTTGAGAAGCCTCCTGGAAGGAGGGGACTGTTAAGCCAAAAGGCATTTAGTGAAGTTGGCACTCAATTAGAAACATACTGTGTACGTTGAATGATGTAGGACAGTAAGGATTTAAAGGAATTACTACATGCTGACTGTAGGCTGTGAGAGAGGGAAGTCCTGAGTGAGTGTGTGTTTTGGCATGGGCACAGCCTGTGGAGGACACCAAAGCTGACTGGCCTGCCATAAATTGGCAAGGCTGTTGCCCATTATGAGTCAGAGGAATGGCAGAGTTTTCCTTGGGAGCCTGAATATGAGTATTTATGAATGACTGGTTAGTGTGTGCAAAGACTAGCAACTGCAGTTTTCTCCTCCTGACGTTTAAGGCCCGAGACTTCACCTGCAGAGATGAGACTAGAGACTGGCAAATCCTTCCCGTTTTAGTAAACATGCTGAGGTTTGTGGCATGGCCCATACAGTGGACTATTATCCAGCAACAAAATGAATATGCTATTGACTTGAGTTCTTCATGGACTGACTGCAGGATGGTGATGCTGAGTAACAAGAACAAGACAAAAATCAAGTCAAACTTATGACCCCATTTATAGAAAACTTTACAAAATGCAGACTCTTGTAATAGTGACAGAAAGAGATCAATGGTTGGTGAGAAAATGGGATGAGGAGGGGAAGGGTGGTGGCCGAGAATAAAGTGGCACAAGAAAAATCTTTGGGGGCAACTACAATATGGCTTCCTAGTTGTATGCACGACTAGTTCAAAACAACAAATTTCATACCTTAAACTGTGTAGCTTGTTGAGTATCAATTATGTCTCAAACTGTTAGGAAACAGATAATTCTTTGAGGAGTTACGCCAACAGGCACATCATGTCTAACTTCAGTCTACGGGCCACATATGCCCTGGGATAGCCATGAATTAGTCCTGCTACTCAACATTGCTGTCCTGAGGTCAGTTCATGGAGATCTTGGGTTGGTGCATGTTGTTTTTTCATTGCTAGGTAACTGTATTTGTCCACTGTGTTTGTCAAACCATAGTTTGACGATTTGCCTGTAAATCAACAGATTAAAACCACAAACCTAATGAAAAAACAAACATGCTGAGGTTGAGGTTCTGGTAGTGGTTAGAGAGCCCCACCTGATCCAGCTTTATTCCACATGCTGTCTGTGTAGGTGTGTCTCTTTATTGTACAAGTTATCTGTGTATGTCTGTCCTGTCTGTCCTTGCTTCATTCTCTCTCTACCTGAGCCCAGGGTCTTATGCAAGCCACATAGGATGTGGCAACTGACCAACTCTGAACTTAAAGAAAGTCAGCATTTTCTTGTGGTCTCAAAGCAACAGTTAAAATAACAGGACAAAGTATAATTAAAACATGAGGCAGACAGTAACTTTCACAGGTTTTAAAACAGAGCCATTTCTGCAGCAAACAGGTTTTTCTAGGGCAGGTGGGACGGGACAGGTGTGGGATGACTTAGGTTATTGTGGGTGAGTGGAAGTCAGTAAGGAAAGGAAACCTGGGCAGACCAAGGCATAGGTCAGCAACAAGGACCTCTTTGGGCTCAGCCCTGTGTCTTCTACTTACTGACAGTTTCTGTCTTTTGAGACTGGGCTGTCTTTATCCAAGTCTTGTACAAAACTTCTGGAGCTTACCATCAAAACAGAGGACTCCAAAGACTAACTAAGAGCACAGGCAACAGTCCGTAATGTTTGGGGGTAAATGCTACCTCACTGGCCAACAGCTCCAAAAGAGGAAACCCATTCTTGGCACCAGGGTTTCATTTGTTGTTCTGTGGTGGTTACCACACACCTGAATCATAGGACATAGAAATCAAGCTGGAACTTGGAAGCTCCATCTCTATTTCCATAACATGGGAAGGGTGCATGCATGCTACCTGAGGAGAAAAGGAATCACCAATATTACCCTCTTGTGAACCTTGAGAACTGTAACAATTATTGGCCTAGCAAGACATGTCCACTCTTACAATACTGGTACAAGTGTCATGGGAGTAACCAATCACTTTCTGATTAATTTTAAGGCCTGCTGTGTAAATTGAAACTCATAAGTGGCCCTCTGATCAGGGCTGAGAACCTATAGTCACAGGCCTTAGGGGAGAACCTATCACTGTTCCTATACTAGTGGACACAGTATTAAACTACTCCTAATGACTTAGCACAGCTCTCAAGCATCATCAGAGAAGCTTCTTTTTAAAGTAGATAACAATTAAGAGACCCACACCTATCAAGGCGCAGAGACTAAGAGAGTGTGGACTTCTCAGCCAAAACGTGACATCTCCGTCACATGTCCTCCTCCGAGGACTGTGTGTGGGATCACAGCAGAAGTCCGTAAGCTGGAAGTCTGTAAGTGTCGGAGGCAGTGGATGACTAGAAGGACAGTGCTCTCTGGAGACGGCAGGGCAGTTAGTGCACACAGGAATCCCCATCTGTTGAGTCGGTTTGCACCAGACCTGCACAAGCTCAAGCCAACCCTCAGCAGGGAGGTGGGAGATGGACATGAAATCCCGTCCCTGACAGGAAGCTGTTGGCAACCTACGGCTGCTGGGAGGAGTCAATTTTCCTTAAGGGCATGGCCCCTTACGGCCCACACATATCCAGGAGCTTATGGGGAGCAGATGGATCTGGGAGTAGACGTGGATGATTAGGATCAAAATACATTGTATGGAGTTCTCATAGGACTAATAAAAATAAGAAACTACAAAAAGTTTAGACGGTTCCTTCAATCAGGTGTGATGGTTCACTCTGGTGATTCCTACCTTCAGTGAGAGTTGTTTCCACTGCTGCTTTCCTAAGATGTTACCTTCTTCTCAGAGCTTCTTATGTAAAATCCCTATGTAGTCTAGAAAAGTCTTTTTAACTAAACTGAATGAGGGTTTAAGTAGGTGAAGTAAAGCCTAGTTTTCGATAAATGTGTGTGTGTGTTACATAGATGGGTGGGTGGATGGATAGATAGATAGTTAGATATACTGATAGACACAATTTATTCAGTAAATATTTACTGAATGCTTACTGTGTGTCAAACCTTGTTCCAGACTCTGGGGAATAGATCCATGAACAAGCCAGAAAAATCTGTCTTTGTTAAGCTTGCACTCTAGGTCTATCCTAAAAGGAAGGATTTGCAACAAATTTACATAAATCCAACTATATCTCCTGGCAAGTACGGCAAAACACACATTCCAGCAGTGTAAGTATTGTTAAAAGTCCACTGTTGGCATGCATATCATCACAGACCGTGTTTACTGTATGCAGAAAAATCTATACCGCTATACATTCCCCATTGACTCACAGTGTAAGACCATAGGAGGAACTCTATATGCCATTTAGAGACTTTTTAAGGGTCGTTTTGAACATGCTTTATTTTGACCTTAGACAAAGTTTTAAAAACCTAACCACCTGACAAGATGTGATTCCACTGTACCAAGATGGAGATGCAGAGGTTGTTGGGCAAAAGATAACTTTCTTAAACATGGTGTGTGTGAAACTGGTCAGCTTAGTCTAGTAACTGGGCACACATGGTAACCCACCCATGTGAATGTACACAGTTGGGCCACAGTGAGCTCTAAATCAGGAGTTTTAAAATAGCTCATGACTTGTTTCCCACTTTTTAAGATAACAAAATTACAAAACTTCAAAGACAACTCAGAAGCAATGCTTTATAAGCTAGAAAAATTCTCATACTGGCTTATTGTGACTAAACATTTATCATTTTCATGTATTTTACAAAGAATTTTAAAAAGAACACCAAGTTAAGAAAATTAGTTTAAAGTTTCACAATAATTTGACTCTATCTACATTAACACCAATCATCTAACCCTGAAAACGGCCTTTGATTACACAATGTAAATTATTTTTCTTTACAGTAACTAAACTGTTCCATTATAAATTCACAAAGAGATTCGTTCTCCTAAGAACAAAGTGAGAGAACAAAATTCCAGTGATGAGCACCGAAGCAGACATTTTTGCACCTAGGTTTGATTGGTTTGTATTTAAACACAGCCTGAAACAAAAGAACCAGAACAACACATTTGGCAAGAAAAAAAGTCAAACAGATAAACCAAGGTCTGGAAACAGTGATTTAAAAAAAAAAAAAATCAAAGTATATTTATGTCATTTTTCATCTTTCATTCACATTCCACAAATCAGATTGCTCCATTTTTGTTAATTGGGTGTCACACTGAATAAACAAATGTGTCATGTGTTTGTTGTGATGAATCCAAACCATTACAGCTGGATTCAGCAGCTCTTACAACCTGATAACCTTACAACTAACCCAAGTGGTAGGGCTGATGATCAGTAACCTGCTGACTTAAAGACCCTCAGTCAGACAAGGGATGTGTGTGTGTGTGTGTGTGTGTGTGTGTGTGTGTGTGTGTGTGTAAATAAGTCTGCCAGAGTCAAATGACAGATTACGTGCAGTCGAGATAGAGGTGAGACATACTAACAGACACAGTGGTCTAAACAATCCCTAGACGATTTGGTAGCCAACACTGAATTAACCATAAAGTAAACCTGAGATAAACAATGAGGTGACTAGGGGAGATGTCACCATACTTGAAAATAAGTGACAGATTTGAAAAACAACACTAAAGGAGGCTGCCTTGGCCGCAGCATCCTCATTAATACTGGAGGACGGAAGCAATGGCAGTCACTTCCCAGGAAGGGATCAGGAGTGGAGTTCCCTGGTTTGCAGCTGCAGACACTGGCGCTTCTCCACAGCCATCTGCAGTGGCCTCCACCTCATCCACAAGGTGCCCTCCCAGGCGACCCTGTCACTCCCCTTCCTCTTCCAGCTAAGCTTCAGAAAGGACTCCCAGAGTCTGAGGTAATGCCAACGTGCTATCCATATGAAGTCAGGCAACCGACTTAACTCCAGCAATCTAGAGATGATAACGCCAGTTTTTGCTATCAAAAACTTTCCTTTCTCTCTGATGTTTCCTCTACACAACTTAAAACATGTAGGGCGCAAAGAAGTGCAAACGGCTGGACTATGATAGGAATGTCTCTAGTCGAGTGCTGAGACTCCTTGTGAGAGGAGAAAGGAGATCTGCCAGCTTTCCCATTTCCTGTTTCACATCCTTGGCTTCCATATGAAGAGCACTCAAGGTCCTATGCAGTTAATGCCCTTCCAGAACTGTCCAGCTCTCAGACTTGGAATTACAGCTCTGGGTGTGTCTGTACAGCTCTTTAACTCAGTTTCCAAATTCACATTTCTTAAACAAAGTCATACTGCTGAAGTCTTTAAAAATGCCAGTCATGAAATTATCACTTAAAAACTACAAAGAACCTAACTGAGGAGTAAGTGCATAACAGTTTCTCTCTCTCTCTCTCTCTCTCTCTCTCTCTCTCTCTCTCTCTCTCTCTCTCTCTCATTATTTGGGTGGTTGGTCTGAAATCAAAGGCCTCTGCATTCTAGGCAAATGTTCACCAAGTAAGCTAGACCCTAGCCCTATCCTTTTTTAAAAGAGTTTTATCTGACTCGGGAGAGATACACCTAGGTCTGCTTCCCAAGCCCGGAGGAAGAGCCTGGTAGGCACTCTGCAGTCTGACCTTTTATTCCAGTGCTATTGGTTCTTGAACTACAGCGTAGCTATTGCTTCCTTCATGAACGCCCAAGATGGGCATGTCAGATGCAGAGAAAAACATTCACATTTTGGTGAAATTTAGTCACAGAAAAATGATTACCTGATGAATCCAAACATGCAACTTTACTTCTTCTCCCCCTGAGGATCTAAATTCAAGGATCAAATTAAAATCCACCATATTTCAAGTTAAAACCCAAGAGTTCTATACAAGTACAGCATGACTTTAAATGCATATTCATTCATTGTTCTGTCTTTTCCTATATGTAAATACACTTCTGAGACCATAATTTTAGGGAAAGAGTAAGAGTTTTATATTATATTGTGAAGTTCTAACAAATTCTTGGTTTATTTGTGTTCATCGCTTAGCTCAATGTCATATGACCTTGGCATGAGGCCAAGTGTATTGACAAAAGGTCTGTCAGATACAAAATTCTTAGTTCTGTGTCATAAATAAATTTGGGTAAAACCGCAAGCCTTCCACGGAGTCATCTCGGCAAAGATGGCCCATCTTCTCGGCGAGAAGCAGCCTGGGAACAAATAAGAGAAATCCCATAATGATCTGCTCGTCCAGAAACATATGACACACCACAGTGAGGGGCAGGGCTTACATACCTTTCTTTAGCTAGGAGGACAGACATCCCCACAAGTTTGGCAAACTCTTCTGAGGTTAAAGATCCCCTTTCTGAAACCTAGTGATAACACACAACAGAAAACAAACACGACAAAACAAAACACCAACAACCACGATTATTTCAATACACTGAGAGGATACATACCAGTGCAGGAAGGAAATGCTTTACTGGGTTTTCTACCAAAATCTAAATAGTCACTATAAAATTAGACCTTCCTGCTTCTAGATTTATCTTTATGTGCATGAGTGTTTTGCCTGCAGAGATGCACACCACATTTGTGCCTGGTGCCCACAGAGATCAAGAGGGGGTGGGATCTCCCAGAACTGGAGCTACAGATGATTATGAATTACCATGAAGGTTCTGGGAACTGCTCCTAGGTCCTCTGCAAGAGCAAGTGTTCTGAACCGTTCGCTGGTCAGCCCTCCAGTCCAGCAGACCTGAATCTAGAGAGCTCAAGTCTAGGAAAGTTGTTGGGCTCAGAACAGGCAGACCACAGGCTACAAACCAACACAGAGCTGTTCATGTAACAAGGCACTGTATGAAAGCCTAGAGCACAGCACACTGTGTGTGTCACAGGCTCTGGTAAGGGGCCCACAGAGTTATAATCAGCTCCAGTAAAGGATGTGACTTGAAAACCTGCTCCTAATGCTGAGCTGCAGCGGGAAAGCAAGCACCTCATTAAGATGTTAAGGGAGACAAATACTTCAAAAACTTTTACTATGGATGCTGGTTGAATGAAAACATCGTTGTCTACCACAAAGCATTGACCCTGTGAATGACTTTCTAGCTAAATCCAACAGTGAATCCTGCTTCTTAAGTTGCTATGCATTTGGGTCTTTGTGGCAAGCTCTAAGGACTGAGGGAAACGGATTCACATACTGTCTCCAGGGCTGAGGCTACCATCTCTTCTTCTTTGTGGGTTTGAAGCTCAATTACCATGACACCACTGTCAAAAACCCGAAGCCTGGAAAACACAGATGTGAGAACAGTGTGGGTATTTCTAAGATGTTCAACCACAAAGGAGAAGCAAGCCACAGTCTACTTTACTTAATGCCCAGGCCCGAGGACAATCACACAATGCTTAAGCCATAATAACTACATGCAACTATAACAGAATTAAAGAACTCAAGAATTAACAGACAATAAAACTATGGGCCACAATCTACATGATAAAGCTTTTTTTTTTTCCAGTTCAGGGAGCTTTTAGCCCAAGGATAAGGAGAATGCAGTTCTGAGTTGAACATGTGCACTGCAGGAGGCTCAGAGGTGAATTCTTCTGAGTTTCCTCTCGGAAATCACAAGTCTGAATATGATCTGTGCAGGGACCCACCCATCCCTGATAGGATGAAGGCAGGAGGGCAGAAGATGCTTGTAGTACATGCGGGGGGCAGGGGGGTGACACACTCAGGTCACATATGGCACAGCCTCAAGAGGGCATCATCTGGCTTGCCATGCACAGTAGAAGGCTTGGGTGGACTTTCAGGTCTAGGCAGAATCATGGTTCCAGTTGGCAAACTTCCTGTGGAGAGTCCTTTACCTGACAGGCAATTTTAACGCCTCCAGCATCTTGCATGCGTTCACTAAATCTTCTGGGGAGAGCAACTAATGAGGAAAAAAAAACCAGTTAACACTGCAAAGCAATAGAATGGCTCTGTACAGCTGTAATAACCACCGCAACAGAATAAGAAGTCAATGACATATGACCCAGAGAGCTCTGGACCCTACAGAGATCTGCATCCCTTTGTTTATTGCTGCTTTATTCACTAGAGCAAAGAACGGGATTCGACCTAGCTGTCCATCAACAGATGAATGTGTAATGAAAATTTATATATATTGTATACACACACACATGAATATTGCTCAGCTCTAAAGAAAAATGAAGTCAAAACTACAGGGAATGGATAATCTTAAAATGTATAATATTAATTGAAGTCATATATTCTCAGGAAAAAAAACTTCATGTTCTCTCTGACATGTGGGCGCTAGCCAATAATGTGTGAATGTGAGTGTGTGTATGTGCAAAGAAATGTACGCGTGGGTACAGTATGTAACAGAAAGAAGAGAACAAAAAGGCTAAACACAAGGGGCTGAAGAACTGAATGTCGGTGATGGACACAAGGTATGAAAGAGGATAAAAAGCCATTTTTCTAGCTATTATTCTGTCAAGAAATTTTAGAGTTTGATGGTGGATAAGGATATCAAACAGGAATCTAAAAGTGTAAATTTAATGTGAAGCCTCAGAGCTTCCATTTTGAACGCCATTTCTAACTACAAAGAAGTTTGTTGAGTTGTACAGACTTTGAGTCTGGTAAGTTTTGGTATGTGACATTTTTATTTCCAAGTTCTTTTTAATAATAAAGTTTAAAACACTTTTTATAAAGTAGGAAAAATGCTATTCATCAAGTCTGTAGGTCACTCAATTTCAAGGACAAAGAAGCCAAAGACAGCATTCGGCAGTTCTGCCCAATAGAAACGCGGTGCAGGTCACACGCGTGGTCTCACAATCTCCGGTACCCACAGAGAAAGGGAGAAGGAAAGGGGCTGGGAACGCAGCTGAGGAGTGGAGTTCTCACCCAGCATGTAGAAAGCCCTGGGTTCAAGCTCCACCACTGTAATAAATAACAACAAAAATGTTTTTTTTGAGATACTGACATGGATGCTGACCTTTGTTTATCTTATACTTGTTTTATAAATTCAGACTGCTATGTGTAGCTACCAGTGGCTTCCGTTCTGATAGTGCAGCCTTAATAAATCCGCACCGTGGTAGAACAAGCACAGCTCTGAGTCACGAGGGACGGCTCCAGAGCCAGCTGAGCCTAAGCACTGTCAAACCACCATCTCCAGGTGACCTCAGTCAAGTTATTCAATCTACCCCTCAGTTTCCTCACTCCCAGGTTACCTGAAGGTGGGGGCGATAAAAGCAGGAGAGGCTAAGTGAGCTAACAGCTGGTGTGCATCTCATCGACACTCGTGTGCTTGATGACAGGACGGGGTGCACTCCGGGACTTGGGTGAGCCAGAAGTAGCAGCTTACCCAAGCTGCACTGAACTGCGGGGGCACCAAGAGCACCAGGAAAGAGTCTCCAAGGTCACGCACCGGGTGTGACTGAGTATAGGGCCTAAAGAACAGCGCCTACTGATACTCAGCCAAAGGTGTAAGGAGGCGTTGTCTCTGCGCTATCTACCAAGAAATCTGAGTCCAGCTGAGCCTGCAAGAGTTAAACACTCAGAGGAAAAGCTTCCACTCATCGCAGTACACAGACCTCAGCGCTGGCAGGCGTCGCTCACTGCAAACCTTTACTTTTAAGGCGACAAAACTGAGTCCCTCAAAGTTCACTCAAAGTCACTCAGCAGTCGCTGGCAAAGCCAGCCCCAGGCCAATCCCTTTTCTCTCATCACACTGCTTCTGAAAACAGCTTTGATGCTCACAATCAATGTGCACTCACTAGAGGGGGACCACGGAAACGTGTTCTTACCTCCATCCCTCGAGCTCGGTTCACTAAACAGTACACCTCTGTGAGCGACATTATTCCCCCACGTTCCTGTTAAAAGGACAGAGGAAAAAAAATCAAATATTTAGCATTTCCTAAGAGAAATCATAATCTGAGTGAAATCACAAATTACATTGCTTTCTCCTAAAAAGTTGTATTTATATACAAGAGAGCCTATTGACATCCTCCGCAGTGCCTCGAATTCTACATACGGACTCCACCATCGCTTAGGTGAAAAGAGGACAGCTGCACCAGGCTTCCAAACTGTCCTTAGTCTCCTGACTGCAGGTGTGATTCAGACTGAGAAAGACTGGAGAACTCAGGGGCCACGTGTGACACAGCCATATCTGCAAACCCTGGAAGCAAGAGGCCAGAGTAACGCTGGCAGCCTGTCACCACAGGGTAAGCTTCAACAGGCATCGCCTTGGTTAATTCAGGAAGGTGGGGATGAGGCAAAACCACGTAAGAGGGACCAGAGCCTTGATAAACTGTGGACATCAGTCTGGGATCAGACTCAGGTAACTGGTGCCACAAATAAGCCTGGAGCTGCTCCCTTACTGGCAAGTGCACGGAAGCCATGGCAGAGTTCTGGAGACCTGCTCCGACTCTTCAGAGCAGAGCTGAGGAGAAGGCTGAGGGTACTGGGGCCACGCGACCTGGTGACTTGAAGCCTCTTAGAGGAAGGCTCATTAAATGTTAACAATCTTTTATGTTTATTTAATGTTTTAAGTAATTTATGTTAGTAAAGGAAGAAAGGACAGAAATAAGTGATACCATAATTTTGTAACCCTTAATGAAATAATAACATTATATAGTAATGACCGTCAAGGGCTGCTAACTATGTATCTAGCAATGTATATGTGTGTGTATAGAGAGAGACAGACAGACAGACAGATACCTACTGACAGAGATGTACAACATCCCCTATAAAATATTCTTGTCATAAAAGGCTGCTATTTATAACAGGTGACAGAGAACGTGTAGAATGAGAGACATGTTAATACCGCAGTCAGTCAACCTATACTCTGTAGGGTAAACTACCAGTTTCTCCCCAGAGAAGCTGGAATTAAATAAAAACGAAACAAAACACAACTTGGGGCTGGAGTTGCAGCTAGGCGGATATACAAATTCCTATGTTGACCATCAGCACAAAAAACTAAAAGCAAACCAAAACATGTGAACACAGACCAGACATTTGACATTAAAGGTTTGTAGTGTTTTAGGTGAGAGAGTGATACTGACGCTGTAGCTGTGTTTCCATTAGTCTAGTAACATTACAGGGATTAGAAGATTTACATACAAGATTATCTGCTTTAAAATAATTTATTGATGAAGACAGATGATGGACACACAATGATTCGCCATGGCACTTAGTTTAGCATATATTTAAAACACACAAAAAAACACTACAAAACTATTAGCAGGAACTAAAAAGACTAGATATGGGGCAGGCACAGTGGTACACGTGCCTTTAATGCCAGCACTCAGGAAGCAGAGGCAGGCGGATCTTTCAAGGCCAACACATGAGCTCCACAAGAGACAGGGCTATGTAGAAAGATCCTGTACAAAACCAAACAAACAAAACCCAAACAAAGAAACAATAACAAACAAACAAACAAACAAAAAACTAAACATAGCCAGATATGGTGGTTCAAGTCTATAATCCCAGGCCTTAGAAAGGCAGAGGCAGGAGGATGGTGAGTTCAAAGCCAGCCTGGGCTACAAAATGAGATCATGTCTTAAAAACAAACAAAAATACAGACTAGAGAGAAATATATTTATAAAAAGAAATCTCCTTTGAAATCAGGAAAAAGTCTCACCAAACAGACTTAATGAAGTACAAACACCTGAAATGGAAGTTAAAAGTAGTTTTGAAGATTACAATTAAAGCTAATTAATAGTAACCTAAGCCAATTTAATACTCCTGGAAGAAAAACCCACGTTATTTAATGCCAACCACATGATGAAAACGGTTAGGCTCTTGAGACTTCTAATGGAAATAATTTAGCAGTGTTTGGAAAGCAGGGGTTTGGATTCACCTACCTCTAACGGTGCCTGCAATATTCCAGCCAGCTGTTTGGCCAGCTGCATGTGGTACTGTGTGCCTGAGCCATAGGTCTCCCTGGTAACTGGGTTGGCTATTCCCATACTCAGCAAGTAGGACTTGAACCTGATGGTCTGTAAGAGGGTGGGAAAAGCATCAGCAGACTGGAAAACAGTTTCTCCGCACGACGGCTGAAACTCTTCATCATAAGCTCAATGTGCACAGTTATTTCTCTAGATAGCCATGCCTTCTACTGTGTTTCTATGCCGTGGACTTCAGGGCAGTGAGCTCCTTCGTTGTTCCTTGAACAAATCTCCGCCCTTCTACCCCAGTCTCATGCTGTTTATTTTCAGTTTTATGTGAGAGAAAGGTAGTAATTAAGCTATTTTTAATGCTAACCAAATACTAGAACTAAGAACTTACAAAGGAAAAATGGATATGACCAGATTAGCCAAACTTAACACTGCAGACATCACAGATTTGTATGGAACAGCTACTCTGCGACTCTTTAGATATTTCAATAGCTTTATTTCCTACACCGTAAGAAAGAACACAGAATAATCTTGAACCCCTGTAGAACTAGCGAAAAAGAATATGATCTAATTTCTCCTTAGCACTTCACACGCAAGCAATAAAAACGTCACACTAAGAAAGCAGGGCCAGTGAGATGGCTCAGTGAGCAACTACACTTGCCACCTGAACATCTCAATTCAATACCCAGGATCTGCATGGTAGAAGGGGAGAATCAATTCTTCCGAGTGGTCCTCCATCCACCACCTGCATGCTGCAGGACAGCTCACCTCAATAAGGAAATAAGTGTAATAAAAAATAGTTTGGAAGGCAGAAAACGTGAGAAGCTACAGGCATAGCTCAGTAGTAGGGAGAGAGAACTGGTCAACCACAGGGAGAGAGATCTGGTCAACCACAAGAACATCACTACCTTCTATCTGGCATCTACCACTTCAAAGATAAAAAAGCGTCCTCACCTCATCTTCTGTGACGTCACCTTGTTTCTCTTTAATCTTATTAGCGATCGATTTTGATAACTCTACCATTTCCTTAGCCTGAAAAAGAAAGGACAAAGGCTCTTCTAAGAAAATAGACTTTCAGCCAGGCGGCAGTAGCACACCCCTTTAATCCCAGCACTAGGAAGGCAGAGGCAGGCGGATCTTTGTGAGTTTGAGGCCAGCCTGAGCTACAAGAGCTAGTTCCAGGACAGACCCCAAAGCTACAGAGAAACCCTGTCTCGAAAAAAGAAGAAAAAGGAAAATATACTTTCAAGGTCATCATGGCTGAATCTGAGTGGAACACGGGACACCTACCTTGATCATTAGCTTGCTAAGGTCTTCAAAGGCCTGAAATGAGAAATGAAGTTTGTATTGCAATCTTTTAAAGAACTAAAATGTTTTAAAGCAACGATAAACATTTTTTTCACAAATATCAATTTACTATTAATTGTATAAGCAACACATCTACCTCATTTTAAAAGTCTACTTTAAGAAACTGCAAAGTTTCTCAAACAAATTACAACCAAACTTTCCATAGATGATTTTAATGCTAACCAAATACTAGAACTAAGAACTTACAAAGGAAAAACGGATATGACCAGATTAGCCAAACTTAACACGGCAGACATCACAGATTTATTATTATTTAATATTATTATTATTATTTAGTGTTTATGAACACATACAAGAAAATCTCAGTCTGGGGCATGGCTCAGTGACAGAATGCTTTTCTGGCATTGGTGGGGTTCTAGGTTATGCCATGGCTAACACACACACAAACACACAGAGAGAGGGAGAGAGTAAAATGCTTTCCAGGTTAAAAATGACAATACCCAGCTGCAGGAATACCGTTTTTGAATATAATTATAACTGAGCTGTAGATTTGGAATAGTAAGCCATGACACAGTTTTGCATGTCTACTTCGAGGGCTTCTTCAAACTCAGTCAGATATGTTTCTAATAAATTATTTCAGGTTGCTGAAAATATACTGTAGAATTTCTCAACTAAGTGATGTGCATGGATATTTCCTTTCTTCCTTCCTTCCTTCCTTCCTTCCTTTCTTTCTTTCTTTCTTTTTTTTCTGAGAGTCAGTTAAGCAAGAACTCCACGCACACAGTGGTCTGACATACACAATGTGGCTCTGATCAGCGGTGACAATCTGCGGAAGTACCCCCACCTGAAAAACCTTTTTTTTTTTTAGCTCAAAGAATAGTGTAAGAATAACTGTGTAAGATCCTCATAGCCAGTTCACTAAGCTAACACTGAAAACAAAAGGAACGTGCACACACCTCACAGGAATTTCCTCAGATAAACAAAGGCTTAGACACTGGGTTCTTATCGGCAAGAGCCAGCAGATGCCGGAAGCCCTTTGTGGGAGGCTCCGGGCACCAGCTATGAAACTGAGTCAATTCTAACATTTAAAGCACACACCAAAGCTAGATCAAAGGCACATCGTGTAAACTTAGATTTTTACACTACTACACAAGCTGTTAATAAATTTATTTCACTTGTTGAAGGAAAAACGCTATGAGAAATCACTATATTTTCATAGCAAAAAAAAAAAAAACCCTGAAACATTTTGACTTTACACAGAATATATCCTTTATCACGTGTAATCAGTAGAACAAATAGAAATTCCACAGCACTTTAAAAGAACTGGCTAAAAAATGTTTTAAGTAATTAAAACATTAATTACAAAACACAAGTAACAGTTTCTTAAAGTATGGGAAGGTATATAAAATAAAAATTATAGCAAGAAAGATGCACACGCCCGTTCTATTATTAAGTCCTCGGCTTACAGAGCGTTCTATTGTTATCCACACCACAGTGAAACTTCCATTGTAGTTCTGCTTTAAACCCACAGACGCCGTGTGCTCGTCTGCAGGGACTGGTTATTCATCTCATCAGCGATTCCCAGACGTCTGAATTTTCTGTTCAGTACTGAGAGTCCTGCCTTTGCATATCCCGCTCCTCTTGCTGGACCTTTCCTTCATGCTGACACTGCTAACACCACACATCCTGGCCTTCCAGCCCATCTCCCCACTGCTAACGGGTCTTCCTAATCCCAACAAATATCAAGGCCTCTGTCATGAGTCCCTTCTAGAGGCTGAGTTTTCTTGTCACCAGGCGTGTCTTACATGCCGACAGTGCCAGTTTGCCTGCCTACCTAGGGGACCACGACAGTAGCCAGAGCTTCTTACGCAGGTCCACGTGTGGAGAACAAGAACTATTTCCTAAACAAGTCAGCCTCTGTAACACAACATAACTCCTGTGGAGAATTCTCTGAGGGTGAGAATCCATAGGAATAATTTATTTCCTGAAATAACATAGCTTATTTCAGATTTAAAGAACTTTATTTTGAACATCACAGCCCCCTTCCGAAACAGGAATACTAACAACAGAGAACAGCTCTCTATTCCCGGCCCTCTCTGCACGTGTGAGCAGAAGAAAAAGCTGGATCAAAATGTGCCATGGTGAGGGAGGTCTGTCGTAGGAAACAGGAGACTATGGAATTTTGGGCAAACTAAATAAATTCCAAATTACAGAATGTAAGTAGTCACAGCTGCAGGAAGATGTCTAGGGATTACCTCAGAAATGTTTTTGTCGGTTTCTTTTCTTTTTTCTTCGAGTTTCCTTTCGATACCTACAATCCCTACAGCTCTTACTCTTCCTGGCTGTAAAAGAAAAAAGAAAAACAAAAACCAAAAAACAATTAGATCGTAAGATATACAAAACGGAAGGAAACAAAGCCTTTTGTAAACTACACTGACTTTTCAAAGGTGGGAAAGAGCCCACAGACCACAGCAGACAGTTACGTCTAGCTTCCTCTCCAAAGCGTCTCCTTCTGCTTGTACATAATGACCTTCAATAGCAAAGGAAAAATAAATATATAACCAACGGCATGCACGCGTTTCTCTGTATTTTAGGTATAATTAAACTTCTTATTCATTTTTTTATTTTCTGAAGATCTATCATATAAGATACTAATAATCTATCAAATGCATAAAACTGTAGCTAAAATTCTTGTATTTGACAAGTTATTAACAAGCTGTTTCCTCACATGTGAGTGCCTGTCCTCAGCTGGATGACTGATTCAGACTAATTCCCAGGAAAATTCAAATTTTTTTTTAAAAAGCAGAATTCTATTACTTTGTTTTTGACAAGTGTGTGATCACAGAGAGTTTGTATTCGTTGTCTTCTTCCTCCTTCTGTGTTTTGGTTTTTTGAGACAGGTTCTTTCTTTTTTTCTTTCAACCGATAACTAATAGTGGTTTATTTTTACTAAAAGATACTATGTCTTTTAATAAGTTATTTTTTAAAAACTTTCTTTGTATTTATTGTGTCTTACCCATCCTGCATCTTGATCCCACTCATTTCCCTGTCCCTCTGCATCTGTCCTCTGCCTCTTCAACCTCCCCCAGTAAAACAAAATTTAAAAAGGGGAAAAAAAAAAATCTCGTCATGGAAGCTGCAGTGTGACAGGATGAGTCACATAGTGCAAGTGGTCACTGGTCTGGTTTACGGCCCCTGGTTTCGACGCCACCATGGAAGCCGGGCCCTCACTGACACTCCTCGTGGATGTCCTGTCGCTGTGTCGTGGAGACCCTGCAGCTTTGGGTCTGCAGGTCAGGACCCTTCCCATGCTCCAGTAGATCACAGATGGCATAGATGTTGGGGCAGGACAAGCCATAGCCTGGTTCTGGACCTGGGCATCTGCAGGGTTGGTCAATCCACCAGTTCTCCCCTGTCCCTACCACCAGGGTGAGCTCTCCAGCACTGCCCCAGCTAACTCACCCGTACAGGAGCCACAGGTACGAGGTCACTCTCCCCAGTGCTGCAGCTCATGAGGGGCAGGGACAGCTCTGCTCTTATGACCCCAGGACCCGCTCCTCTACCGAGACAGGGTCTTTCTAATGTAGCCCTGGCTATCCCAGAAATCACTATGTAGACCAAACTGGCCTTAAATACACAGAGATCTTCCTGCTTCTGCCTTCCAAATACTGAGATTAAAGGTATGCACGACCACGTGCCCAGAGTCTTCCTACAGAGTGTGTAAGTACAGAAATGAAAACAGTGTGTTGGCTGGGTCTTGTGTCTCACACCCAGTATTTGGGAGGCTCAGGCAGGAGGACCACTTCAAGAATGGGACCAGCAGAGCTACACAAAATTCTAGGTCACCCTGTCTTAAGAAGACAAACAAGCTGGGCGGTGGTGGTGCACGCCTTTAATCCCAGCAGAGGCAGGTGGATCTCTGTGAGTTCAAGGCCAGCCTGGTTTACAAGAGGTAGTTTCAGGATAGGCTCCAAAGCTACAAAGAAACCCTGTCTCGAAGACAAACAGAAAAGAAGATATTACACTTACAAATAGCTACAACAATACCTGGGGTCCTTTATTTGTTTGTAATGACTGGGAAACTGGCACATTCTCCCACCTTCTCTGTGTCATTTCCTCTGATAAACGCCTATAAAACTGTAACATAAATGCAAAGACCTGAGTCAGTCCAATGGCAGCCGTCACACGCACACACACACACACACACACACACACACACACACACACACACACACTACTAAAACATCTGTTTAGCATAACGTTCTGCTCAGTTGTCAGTGATAGGACTAGACCCCCAGACAGCAAGGGCAGGCAGCAGCTGTCTTCTAGGATCAGCTTCAGGAAGCACAAAGAGATCAAAACACACACACACACACACACACACACACACACACACACTAGCCTTTACATACAATGGAGTGCTCTCCCCACAGACGAATGCCACTTCAGCGAACGCCCTCACTTTAAGCAATCCTACAGATGTGGAGCGCTGTCAACCTATACCGAAATAAACAGTCCAGAAAAATTACAGAACCATTTCTCCACAAATAGAGCAGAGAATAACTTGTCTAGTTAATATACAAGGTAAAAATTAGGGACAAGTCAGATGCAGTAGTATACATCTGTCATCCCAACAGGAGGGTCAGTGCTAGGCTACCCTCGACTAGATAGCAAATTCAAGGCCACTATGTGTCACATAATACTCTGTCTCAAAAAAAAAAACAAAACAAAAGCAAAAACAAAATTAGAGACAAAATGTGGCTAGGCTCACAAATAATCCAACATATTACAACTCCAGTAAAAATACCTCTGGCAAGTGTGGTGGTTTGAAAGAAAACAGACCCCAAAGGACTGACTCCAATAGGAGGTGTGGCCTTGGAGTGGGTGTGGCCCTGTTGGAGGAAGCGTTACTGTGGAAGTGGGCTTTGAGGTCTCCCGTGCTCAAGCCACTCCCGGGGTCAAAGACCATTTCCTGTTGCCTGCAAGATGTTGGACTCTCAACTACTCCTCCAGCACCATGTCTGTCTGCATGCCGCCATCTTCCCCACCATGATGTATAATGCACTGAACCTCTGAAACTGTAAGTGAGCCCCAGTCAAATGTTTTCCTTTACAGGAGTTCTTCACAGCGGCTGACACCCCAACTAGGGCAGCATTTCACTTCGGTTGGCTTTGAAACAGCTGTGTGAGGAGCACTCGGGGTGCTGCGCAAGGCAGCACACTTGTCTTAAGAACAAGTGTCCAGCGGCTTCCTCACTCGATCCTCTAACCACGACACTGGGCCATTAGACCCAAGCCATTCTCTCTATGGAGCTAACCGAGATCAGCTGCCTGGTGCGGAGCTTTCAGAGAGCAGCTGAATCCATTCCCCCGCTGCGGTCTGTTGCCCCATCAACTACCCCCCTAGCAGCTTCTCTAGCAGCCTCCAGCTTCAGATGCCATGCAACCACACCCCTGCTTTTCACTTGATAAGGCTCGAAACATAAAAAGGTTTTGCTTTGTTTTTTGTTTTTGTAAAAATGTGGTTTATAACCTTCATAATACTGTCTTCTACTGCATTAACACAGCACACACCTTTGATCATAATATTGTCTTTTATCATAATAACACACAGCACACACCTTCAATCATAATACTGTCGTCTGCTGCATTAACACACAGCACACACCTTCAATCACAATACTGTCTTCTACCATACTAACACACAACACACGTGTGGATCCAGCTGTACTCACTAGGGAGCTTACCTCGATCTGGCCATGCTCTTTGAAGGAGAGTTTGATGTAGGAGTTCTTGCTGCTCTGGAATGGACCGGGCTCTTTGTTAGAAGGAGCCGGATGCAGATGAACCACGATTTTGGCACTAATGAAACAGCAAATACGTTGATAAATTTTTAAAATCACTAATTCTGTTTCTGTAACTTTTTATTTGCTTATTTACTTACTATTTATGTATTGTTTTGAGGCAGGATCTCACTGTGTAGCTCTGGCAAGCCTGGAATTTGCCATGTAACCCGGGCTGGCCTCCAACACAGACACAGAGAGATCCCCCAGCCTCTGCCTCCCACATGCTGAATCTAAAAGTGTGTGCCACTACGACGAGCACTATTTGTTAAACATGTTGTACATTTCCAATCACTGGGAAATTCATAGAGAAATAATGAATTTCAAAAACACATTCTTTTCTAATTTATATTCAGAATCATTAAAACCTGCAAAAATAAAACTTGTAAGGTATAAACTAAATGCCATCGGCTATATAGATAAAATAAATGCATGGCTTTAGAAATGAATTCAGAATAGTTTTGTAAAGTTTTGAGTGGTTTATGCCTAGGCTTCCCATCCACAGGGTCACCACCTGAGGTCACATGGGGCTATCACTTCTGCCAAAGCAGTCTACCTTACCTACCTGAAAACATGTGAAAAGTTACCTGTAAAATGGGCTGGCTGATATTTTAATAAAAACTCATCTAAAGCTAATGTCCTACAGTGTCATTTGCTGGAAATGCCGCCCGTGCAGCAGCATGATCTAGAAGACCTGACGATAAGGACAACTCTCAAGTCCTGCTGACCAGGGGAGACACTTGTGTGTCAGCAGCAGCACCTCAGTACCACTAAATGCATACAGACCTTGGGGACTCAGTACCACTAAATGCATACAGACCTTGGGGACTCCTCCTGATCCTTGTCTCACGCAGCCGCCCAAACCCCATATCTAGACACTAGAGATTAGAAAGACAGGCAGTGCTCATGGATTGGTAGAATTACCACTGAAAATGACTATCTTATTAAAAACTATTTATTGATTCAATGCAATCAAAATCCAAAATACTATCTCATTCTGAACTGAAACAGAAAATGGGGGAAGAAAACTATCCTAAAAATCGTATGAAACCACAAAAGATCTCAGAGAGCCAAAAATACTGAGCAAAAAAATATGTTTCTGGAGAGGTTACCATTTCAGAGCCATAGTAATAAAACACAGACAGACACGCAAACCAATGCAACACAAGTGAAGACCCAAATATGAGTACCTAAACTTCAGCAATTTAGTATGTGACAAAAATGCAAAAAAAAAAAAAACCCGCAAAACATAAGTTGGAGGGGAAAAACATCTTCAATAAATGGTGCTGGGAAATATGGATGTTGACATGCAGGAGAATGAAGTTAGACCCTTATCTATCACCTTGCATGAAAATTACGCCCAAATGGATCAAAGACCTAAACGTGAAACACTGAATCACCACTATGAGAAAGCATGGGCAATGTCCTCCGTGACACAGGGTTAGGGAAGGACTGACTTTCTGAATAAAACTCCATTCACTCAGGAATCAAGGCCAAAACCTGACAACTAAAAAGTTTCTGCACAGCTAAAGAATCAACCAATCATGTGAAGGAGAAGTCGCAGGATGGGAGAGAATCTTTGTCAGCTATACATCGGATAGAGGATTACCATCCACAATATAGACAGCCCAAGCAACAAAGAATCAAAGAAACGAAATTCAAATGACCCATTTAAAAAATATGCGTGGGATCTGAACACAGAGGAGAAATACCTTAAAAAATGTTCATTCTCCCTAGCAATTAGGGAAGTACAATCGAAACAATTTTGAGATTCCATCTTACTCCAGTCAGAATGACAAAGATCAACAAAACAACTGCCAACTAATGCTGAGGAGGATATGGGGGAAGGGACCACTGTTGGCAGGACTGCCATCTGCTGCGATGACTCTGGAAACGAGTGTGGAAACCTCAGGAAGCTAAGGACAAATCTACCAGCTGTGCCACTCCTTGGCATCTGCCCGAAGGACTTGACACCCTACTCCACAGACACCAGATCAGCCATGTTCATTGCTGCTCTATTCACAGTAGCAGGGAAATGGAAACAACCTACAGCTCCTTCAACCAGCAAACAGAGAATGAAAATGTGGCACACATGGGCTGGAGAGATGGCTCAGGGGTTAAGAGCACTGGTTGCTTGGTCCTGAGTTCAATTCCCAGCAACCACATAGTGGCTCATACCATCTATAATGAGATCTGGTGCCCTCTTCTGGCCTGCATGGATAAATGCACGCAGAACACTGTATAAAATAAATAAAATAATAAAATAATAAATAAATAAATCTTAAAATAAATAAATAAATCTTAAAAAAAAGAGAAAATGTGGTGCACATATACTATGGCACACTATTTAGCTAACGTAAATGAAAACATGAACTTTGCAGATAAGTGGACAGAACTAGAAAAGATTGTATTGGTTGAGGTAACGCAAACTCAAAGACAAATGTTACATATTCACTCTCATCTGAGGTCCTCAACTTCTTTAGGTTCTTCAGGGTGAGTACATATCCTGGAGTAACCCCAGAAACAAAGAGAGTGAAAAGGACCAAAGTGGGGGGAGGAGCAATAGAGAAGATGCTTGAATAGCAGGGGGTACAGCAGATTTGAAGGGGGCTTTAATTAGAGCGGTAGGAGGAGATAAGAACTTTATTGTGAATAAAGGATTTAGAGCTCACTCAGGGTGGTGGTGGTGCATGTCTTTAATTCTAAGCCCTTGGAGGCAGAGGCAGGTGGGCTCTCTGTTGAGGTCGAGGCCAGCCTGGTCTACAGAGCGGGTTCCAGGACAGCCAGGGATACAGAGAGAAACCCTGTCTGGAAAACACAACAAACAAACAAACAAACAAACACCAGAAAGATTGTTAGGCCTCACCTCTTCCCAATTCCAGCCGCCTGTTCCTCGATGAACACAACCTGGGACAGAGGGATGGCCATGCAGCACTCCTGGGAGGAGACCAACAGGAAAGAGCTCGGTATGCTATGCGTGTCAGAAGATCAAGTCCAGCTCGGGAGCGCCGTTCATCCACGCTGTATTCCCTAACCAAACTGCTCACTTTAGCCAGGGCCAGGAAGGCACACGCCTGGCAGGGGCTCCACCACAGCTACACTTCCAATCTCCTTAATAAACTTGTGGAAAATTGAACTAAAACTCTGCGCTGCCATTTGGTGCATGGGAGAGCATAGGGAGAGTTTTAAAGGCAAGCGCAGGACTGGCAAGATGGCTCTGTGGGTAAAGGCGCCTGTCTCAAAACCTAAGCCTGAGTTCCATCCCTGGGATCCCACGGGGGAAGGAAGAAGTCTGCAAGCTACCCACTGCCCTCTGCATGTGCACAGTGGTCCTCACTCATGGACACACAGAATATAATAAATCAAATTAAACCAGGAGGTGATACCTCTCTAATCTTGGTACTAGTGAATCCGAGACAGAAGGATAAGGAGTTCAAGACCAGCCTGAGCTATACAGTGAGATCCTGTCTCAAAAATATAAAAGTAAAAAGGGGTTGCAGGGATGGCTCAGCAGTTAAGAGCCTTTGCTGTTCTTGCAGAGGGGCAGAGTTCGGTTCCCACCACCTATGTTGGTCACTCAGTCCCAGGGACTGTCCTCTGCCCCCATAGGCACCTGCATGCACATACACATACACATGAGCACACACATGTAAATAAGTAAACTAATAATTACCTTTTTTCAAGCAAAATTAAACAGTTGTAACTACCTTTGTTTTTATAGTTGGTATGTTCTTTTCAAGTAAAATTTATGAAAAATTTTAAATACCTCTTTTTGTAAGATATGAATAGCAGGATCCATATCCAATGACTAATAATTCACCATTTGTATTGTTCAAGTTTCCAATTAAAATGAATTTACATGAAAAAATTTTTGATGCAATATTTTATAAGAAATAAAAATAAAACAAATCAAAACAATTCTAAAGAATGTATTTTATGTGGATGATTTTTATGCTTCTTTATAACTTCCCCAATTTACTTATGTAGATATGTACACATGTATATACATTGAGAGGAAATACTAATACAGCTTTGTTATTATTAAAAATAATATGGAAGTGTAAAAATGACCACTTGAACCTAAAGTTCAATGTTAGGCAAGGTAACACAGTAAAAGCTTGTGAAAAACATTAGCTAAATTTAATTTAAATCATTATACATGACTGGTATATAGTAGGTCAAAGGGTTTCAGAAGTGGCTTCCTTTTCTATTAATATGAATAATTGAACAATTTAACAGGCTTCACTCTTTGTTTTTTTTTGTTTACAATTTATTTATCTTGCATGCGTGTGTTGCATGTCCACAAGTAGGCATACACATGCATGTTGCAGCCCCAGGGTGCTCTCGGTCTACCATGCACTGTCTAGGACAAGCATCTTTACTGGCTGAGCCATCTCAATGGCCTCAATGGGACATTTCTACTTGTGCACATATCACCCACCAATCACACCCATCTTCCCTGCAACCCTCTCTTCCCTTCTCTGTCTAAATGACCTCTTTACATGGTAACCAAAAGGTGACTCTAAAATTAGTTTATCAAAAAAAAATAAATAAATTAGTTTATCAACATTCAGGGCACCTCATCGCCTTGTAAAGATTTCTCTTCCGCACATAATTTTAAAATAATTACACAACACTAACAGAATAATGAATGCAGCATCAAAGGAGGCAGTATCAACCCTAAGGGGGGAATGGTTCTTAAAGAACATGGTGAGCACTCTTCCAAAGGATACAATACAGTTTACAGTTCATCTGGGCATTAACAGTTCATGGTGAGGGGCTGGAGAGATGGCCTAGAGGCTAAGAGCAGTGGCTGCTCTTCCAGGAAACCCAGGTTCAATTCCTGGCACCCAGATGTAACTCCAGTTCCAGGAGACAGGAGCCCTCCTCTGGCCTCTGTGGGTACTGCACACAAACAGTGCACAGACACATGCAGTCAAAACACCCATGACACATAAAATAAAAAAAATAAATAATTAAATAAAAGTTCTTGGTGATTGGGAGTGTAGTGAAGAGGTGGAAACATGGGAGTAGTACTCCCAGATGGAAGAGTGCTCCCAGCCGGGAGTTTATCTCAGTACCAACTTCAGTCACTACAGCTTCCCCGCTGGATGCTGAGTGATTAGGAAAATAAGAACATATAAATGTATAGGTATATACACACACACACAAATATATTTATAAAATATATTTATATATTCACACACATATATACTCTTATTTTCCTAATCAATCAACATCCAGCTGGGAAGTATATATGAATATGAATATATATTCTTTTATATAGAAAGAATAAGAATATCTATTATATATATATAAAACTATATATATATATATATATATATATATAGAGAGAGAGAGAGAGAGAGAGACAGAGAGAGAGAGAGACAGACAGACAGACAGAGAGACACTAGACAATTTTTCCTGTTGACAACTGTACCTTTAAAGTTAAAATTCTTTGGGATAGAGATATCAGCTCATAGATACACCTCACTCCATCTAGAAACTATAAAATCAAAGTGAAGAGTCTCTTCTTGAGAGATATAGGGCAAGGCCTTTCTCGAATTCCTACAGCAGAGCGCTCCTGCTTCCCAGTAACCTAACAGAACAGGTTGTTTGGAGAACAAACTGTCTTTTTAAGGATCCCTCAGAACTGATGAGAGAATGATTCCTCCCCTACACTGAGGCAGGCTGTAGGAACGACTGACTGGTATTTGAAAGCCTAAGAATTAAGCATCTCACCACTGGGGAATCAGAGGCCAGACGGGTCTACACAGCAGGTTCAAGGTCAGACGAGGCTAGAGAGTAAAACCTTGTCCTCTCAAAACAAAACAAGAACAAACAAGAGAACGCAAACAAAATCTTGAGTGGGGGTAGCTGAGGGTGTAATTCAGTGATAAAGCACACACTCAGCATGGTCAAGGCCCACTGTCCCAGTTCACACACTAATTAAACAAAGCCCAGAACTAGACACTAAAAGCTGATGTCTCTTACATTGTTTTTCTGGTCTCTCCAAATCAGCCGGTGTGTACTAAGAAGAAGTGTCCCAGCATCGAATTTTATCTAAAACGATAAGATTGTTATAAATAATCACTATCACCCCATATTATACAGATTTTCTTACCTAGTTAGCATATAATATGAAATTATTAAACATTTTGGAGCAAGGTTTATCATAAATTAAAAAGACATGCTATATACATTATAAATATAGTCTGTATATTATATTACACACATATAATATATAATATGTATATATATCCAATATAGAACTATAAAATAGTCTAAATAACCTACATGTCGTATCAGGGGTAGTTAAATAAAATCTATAGTACAGCACACATGGAATGGTAAGACAGAGCTAATGGGAAAAAAAGGGAATTTGCAATGTATTACACAGAATGAAATTCTCCAACAGAAGGTGCTTTACATGTGTGGGTGCACACATCTCATGTAAGTACCAAAGAGAAGGTCTAAATGAGTGCACGGTAAGCACTCACTGGTCTCAGAAAAGGGTGAGGAAATGGGAGGGAGAGAAAGAAGCAAGGGATCTGTGAGCCCATTTCTGGATGTAGAAGTAGAAGGTTTGGGGCCAGCTAAGTCTACAGAAGACCCTGTTTTCTCCACTTTCCTTCAAAAATAAAAATACATTGTATAATAGTATGAAAAAGATGGCATCTGTGTCTGCATGACTCAAGTTTTAATTTCATAGATTATATTCCTGAAAATTAGACAATAAACCAATTTAGAGTTAGTATTCAAGAGACTAATAAATCAAATCCTTCCAGTGCTGTTAAAAATGTATATATGAGGTTTCTATTTCTCTAAACACTAGAGAGCAGAGTTTGCCATACAATAAGATTTGGTTGAATCATCTCTAGTGATCTCTAAAGATACAAGGATGGACCTACGTTCAAGGCTATCTCACACCACACACTTGCAAAGAAAGATTTCAGTTAGAATTCAGTTTATTACAAATGATGCCAGAGCTCGTCTGCGTTTAAAATGATATGGTTAAGAGTGTTTGTTTGAAGCCAGACAAACTCATAGCATGGATGGGGGCAGGAACCATGTCCTCACTGAAGCGAGGGGGAGTTGGTTTCCTTTGGGGCTCAGGTCCCAGGAGAGGTCACCTATGCTCCAGTAGACAGTCCCACAACCATGAACAAATGGTGCACTTAAGTGGACTCAATGGTTTAAAAGACAGAGTCCATAAAGTTAGAGGGGAAAAGTGACAGTGGGGTTAGGGAAGGGAATGGGGTTGTGAATTTGATCAAAATACATTATATGCATAAGAAATTCTCCAACAGGAAAAAATGCTAGTTCAATAAGTAATCAACAGTATTATTAAATATCAATCTATGAAACATGGAAATTTTTAATTGTGCATATCTATGTGACTATGTCAGTGCCATGACACACATACAAAGGCCAGGACAGCTTTTAGGAGTTGATTCTCCCAGCATCTGAGACCTGGTCAAACTCAGATCCCTGCAGGGAGGTGCCTATCCCTAATGAGACACTTTGCAGCCTTCTAGCATTCTTAAACAGAAGTTAAAATCATGTATCCTGTTAACAACAGTATAAAGTACCCATGATATTTTATTACAGTAAAAAATAAATAAAAAGTAAAAAAATTTTCACATATCATGTTTATATCAAACGTATGCCAATATGCCAAAAGTAATTACTTCTGGGCAGTGGTGTACTGATCATTTCAAGTTTTTTCCTTCTTTCTTTGCTGACTTGTACTTAACCAATATTATTAGTTTGAAAAAAAAAATCAAAGAAACTTGACACTGGCATATGTAACTTCATAGAACTCTGAAATGTATGTACTTTTTCATGTTAAATCAAGCATGCACAGGAACATGACTTTTATGAATTTATCTAGTTAGTTAGTTTTAGTTTTTCAAGACGGGGTTTCTCTGTGTAGCCAGGGCTGTCCTGTAACTGTATCTGTAGACCAGGCTGGCCTCGGACTCAGACTCAGAGATCTCCCTGCCTCTGCCTCCCGCACTGGGATTAAAGGCGTGCATTACCACCACTACTCGGTGAAGAAGCCTTTTAAAAGCCCACATGTAATAGATAACCTACATGTTTTGACATACATTTTAACCATTTTTTTCCCCCTGAGAATAAGATCCACCAGTATTGCTAACGAGATGTTAGCAATGAATAATGGTGTCACGGCTAGGAAGTGTGCTGAAACATCAGAGTGCAAACACACTCTGTGAAGAACAGGTGTACAACTTAGGCTTCTTTTTAATTGATTTTTTTATTGATATTTATTGAGCACTACATTTTTCTCTGCTCCCCTCCCTGCCTCTCCCCTTCCGCCTTCAAATCTCCTCCAAGGTTCCCATGCTCCCAATTTACTCAGGAGATCTTGTCTTTGCTTTTCTACTTCCCATGTAGATTAGATCTATGTATGTCTCTCTTAGGGTCCTCATTGTTGTCTAATTTCTCTGGGATTGTGGTTTGTAGGTTGGCTTTCTTTGCTTTATGTTTAAAACCATCTATGAGTGAGTACATGTGATAATTGTCTTTCTGTGTCTGGGTTACCTCACTCAAAATGATGTTTTCTAGCTCCATCCATTTTCCTGCAAAATTCAAGCTGTCGTTATTTTTTTCTGCTGTGTAGTACCCCATTGTGTAAGTGTGCCACATTTTCCTTATCCGTTTTTTTGGTTGAGGGGCATTTAGGTTGTTTCCAGGTTCTGGCTATGACAAACAAAGCTGCTATGAACATAGCTGAGCACATGTCCTTGTGGCATGATTGAGCATCCTTTGGATATATACCCCAAAGTAGTATTACTGGGTCTTGAGGAAGGTTGTTTCCTAATTTTCTGAGAAATCGCCACACTGACATCCAAAGGGGCTGCAGCAGTTTGCATTCCCACCAGCAATGCAGAAGTGCTCCCTTTTCCCCACAACCTCTCCAGCATAAGTTGTCATCAGTGTTTTTGATCTTGGCCATTCTTTCAGTGTAAAATAGAATTTCAGAGTTGTTTTGATTTGCCTTTCTCTGATGACTAAGGATGTTGAACATTTCCTTAAGTGTCTTTCAGCCATTTTAGATTCCTCTGTTGAGAGTTCTCTGTTTAGGTTTGTACTCCATTTTTTTTTATTGGATTATGTGATCTTTTGGTGTCCAGTTTCTTGAGTTCTTTGTATACTTTGGAGATCAGACCTCTGTCTGATGTGGGGTTGGTGAAGATCTTTTCCCATTCTGTAGGCTGATGTTTTGTCTTGCTGACCGTGTCCTTTGCTTTATAGAAGCTTTTCAGTTTCAGGAGATCCCATTTATTAATTGTTTCTCTTGGTGCCAACTTAGGTTTCTATTGCTGTGATAAACACCACTGTAGTGGCGTTTCATTTGTATTTTAGTAAATAAAGCTTGCCTAAAGATGAGCGAGTAAAACAGTCCCACTTGTCAGCCTTACAGACCGGGTGGTGGTAACACACACCTTTAATCTCAGTAGCCACTCCAGTTGTCATAGAAACACACGACCAAAAGTAACTGGGAGGGGGGTATTTCAGCTTACAATTTACAATCCATCACGAAAGGAAGTCAGGGCAGGAACCGAAGTGGAGATCATGGAGGAATGCTTCCTAGTGGCTTACTCCCCACGGGTCTCTGAACTTGCTGTTTTATATAACTCAGGACCCCGTCCATCGACAGCGCTGTCCACAATGAGTCGGGCCCTCCCACATCCATCATTACTATTCCAGAAAATGCCTCATGGAACTGACCACTGAAAAATCTGATAGAGGCCTTTTCTCAATTGAAGTTCCCTCTTCCCAGATGATCCTGGCTTGTGCCAGGTTGAAAAAAAAACAAAAAACAACTAAACAGTGCAATATTCCACCAGAATACTTGGACTTATCCAAAAAAAGACTTATGAGATCTGAGTTTTCTTGCGTCAGATGTGAAAGGCTAGGCAGGGTGGCGCAGGCCTTTAACCCCAGCAGTGGGAGGCAGAGTCAGGTGCACCACTGTGAGTTCGAGGCCAGCCTGGTCTACATAGAGAGTTCCAGGACAGAAACAGTTACATAGAGAGATTCTGTCTCAGAAAGAGAAGGAGCAGAATAGGTAGATGGTTCAATAGTTAAGGGGACCCAGCACCCACAGAGCAACTCACAAATCCAGGGAACCTGACACCTCCGGCCTAGGCTGACACCTGCCCTTCTGTGCACACACCCGCATGTAGACACGCACACCTATACACAATTAAAAATAAGAAAAACGTCACAATAAAAAGTAGAGCTCAAGTACCTTCTCGAATGCAATTCAGCCTAACTTTAAGCGTCTTGGCCAGCCTGATTTACAAAAAACCAAGCAACTGGGTTTATATTTTAAAAGAATTTCTTTGTTGCTAAGTGAGAACTCCCATTTTCAAAACAACTGTTTTGTTAACTTGGAAGTGCAGTTAGATCGGAGCAGTTTTTGTTTCACCTTGTTGAAATCAAAGTTTAGGATATACATTTGAAGCTCCTGTCAGAGTTGTCCCGCTTGCCCTATCAATGGGCATGAGGAAATGAGAAAAGTTGTTGCTCCAGTGAGGAAATTGTGCCACCGTTTCCTTCAGTTCTTCCGAGGGTTATTCTCTCAACCCGACAGACAGGTTTGTCTGGTTTGCATTTACTACTCAAAACCAGAATAATCGGAGCTACTTTAAATCAAACTTTATTTAAGAACGGTTGCGGAGAAGATCCTGCCTCAAAAACACCACCCTAAGAAACTCGGGGGACCTGGGTCAAATGTCGCCTGCATCTCCAACAGCTGTAAGCATGGACCAGGAAAAAGTGTATCAAAGCAGAGGGAGGCTTCGTTCCCGCACAGCGAGGAAGGAGGAACTCGGCAAATGAAAACTGGAAAGCAAAAGTGCTTGCGGGAACGCGAGCTGTTTTCCCCTGTTCTCAGATCGCGCATTTCATTCAGAACAGGAGGGCTTGGGGAGTTTCCAGTGTGTACAAAATACTTCCTCGCATCCGGGATTTCTCTTATCGTTTGCAAGCCCATCTCTTAAGATTTCTGTTTGCGTTACAAGGCAGAGCTTACTGTATGAGTCCATAACGCAAGCAGGGGCTGGACCCGGCTGCCTCCTTCGGAAATCCTTTCTGGCGAGCCCAGTACAAATCCATCACCCATCCATCCCGCAGGAGGGTGGGGGAAGGCGTTCCGGGGGCGCGACCCCGACCAGGCGGAACTGGGCCGTCCGGGGCTCCGATCCCCGCCACCCCACCTCCGGTCCCCCGCGTCCCGGCTCCACCATCCACCGTGCACCGCGGGCTGCGAGGTCGAGGCCGGGAGCCCAGGGCCGAGGACCAGGCCGTGCCGAGCCCAGCACGAGGGTCCGCGGGGCGGGGCGGCCTCCGCCCTACCTTCTCCTCGCCGTCGTAGACGCGCACCCCGCGCTGCTGGATCACCAGCGTCTCGTTGATCTCCAGGAGGCCGCTGGTCCACACGAAGCGGTCCATGGCCGCCGCCGGGCCGGCCTCTGCCGCTCGCCCGTGCTCCCGGGCTGCGAGCGGCGCCCCCTGGTGGCCGGCGGGGGTGGGGCGGCCGGGAGGGAGTCGCTCCCCCCGCCGAACCCCGACCTCCGACAGGCCGAGTGAGGGACCGCCCCCTGGCGGCGACCACTCGTGTGCTCGTTTGTTTCCCTGGCCCTGCCCAGCCTGTTGATAGGCTTGTTAAAGGTGGTAAATAATGATATTTTTGTTATTGTTGGTTTTCAAATAACTGTTGACAGCAGGGATTGTTTTTAATACACCTGTAATCAGTATATCGGGTGGTACCCTCTGCTCCTCGCTCAGGTTTTGTTTTAGACTAATTTTTATAACATTGTATTTATTTTATGAGTGTCTGTGTGGGCGGGGCACATGCAAGGGCTTGTCTGTAGGAGACAGAAGACACCGAATGAGAGCTGTTTCTCTCCTTCCACCTTGCGGATCTTGGGGATCAAACTTCAGGTTATGAGGTTTGGCAGCAGACACCTTTACCCGTTGAGCCACTTTCACCCTTTTTTTTAAAAAAAAATATTAATGAAGGTGACATTGAAAATAAAACACAAACCAACCCTAAGCAGATTGTCATTTAATAAGGACAATGAAGGACACCAGTGCCTCCTAGAGACTGGAGACTGGACACGTAGTGCGGGGTGGGGTTGGGGTTTGGGCGTTTTATGGGGCTGCAAGTCAGTTCCCCTGCAGTCTCAGTGATAGATACCTGCTAAGATTGGCATGTTGATCTTAGGCTTCCTGCATCCTGGCAGCCCACTGGTGCTTCATGTCAACTTTCCTGCCTGGAGTTTCTCTGCCCACCTGAGACTTTTAGGTCTTCAACCTTCAGTGTGTCTGGGCGTTTTGCCTACCTGAAGGTCTGTGCTGAGATCCGTACCTGTTACCCAGGTAGAGCAAAAGGTTGGTTTTGTGGTTTGTTTGTTTGTTTTTATATAGTTTTTTCTTCAAAGCAGGCACGGCAGTGCACACCTGTAATCCTAACACTTGGGGGACAGAGGAAAGAAGAATGCTCCAGGTGAGCCTGGACTCCATAGTGAGACCCTAAAATCACACAAGCAGCAGCAACAACAAAATACCACACAGGAGCAAGGAAGGACAGAAAGAAGGAAGGGGAGGGAAGGAAAGGGAGAGGAGAAGAAAGGAAGGGAGGGGAGAGGAAGGGAAGGGAAGGAAGGGAGGGGAGGGGAGGGGAGGGAAGGGAAGGGAAGGAAGGATCTCTCCTTTTTTAACCTTTCTATGGTTGTTAAGCTTCTACTTAAGTATTTTGAGCTGGACAGCAACCATAATCACTGACTGCTCTTCCAAAGAACCCAGGTTCAATTCCCAACTCCCACAAGGCACTCACAACTGTCTGTAACCCCATTTCCAGGGGATTCAAAGCCTCCTTCTGGCCTTTGAGGGCACCAAACATGCATTTGATGCAACAGATACATATGCAGGTAAAGCACCCATGCAAATAAAAAAATATTTTTTATAAAAGAGATTTTTGTCAAACAGCACTTTTCTGTATTTTCTTCTGTTTTAGTTTCCTTTCTTACACTCAGTATGTTTCCTCTTGAGGCTGTCGGTTCTTGTTTAATGTAAAGCTGAGGTAAAGATCAAAGTTTGCCTTTTGCATGTTGAAATTCAGTTACCACGACTGTTTATTGAACAGTTGTTTTTGGAAACTGTAAACATCAATCGGCCAGCCAGCCTGTTTATAGCTCTGAAATAGTTGTGCTCCCTTGTTGTCTTTGTGTCATTCCGTCTCAGTCATCGTGGTCTTATAAGTCTTGAAAACACACAGTCCCTGCCCCGCTTGGGGCTATTTCACAGTTGTCTTGCCTTCTCTAGGTCCTTCACATTTCGTGTTAATCTTTAGAATAACACAGGGTCTCCTGACCCAAGCGCATACTGTAGTTGTTCATTTAGTTCCTGTCATTTCTCTCTGCTATGCTCTCCACTGAACATTTGTGCCAGAGCCGCCTACTTTCTGAATTTAGTGAGATTTCTTTCAGTACCAACCTTGCCAGGTCTCCGCCATGTCCTCTCTCTCTCTCTCTCTCTCTCTCTCTCTCTCTCTCTCCTTTCTTTCTCAGCTGTCCTCCTTTTGTCCTTAGGACCAACCCACCCTGCCCTCCCACAAGCACGGTACCTGTTTCATGCACCCACAGGAGAAGCTGATCAACCATATCATATGTGTACAGTTTATAGACAGCTGTGTTGACGGTGACCTGTTCTGAAAGAAGTCTTCTTTGACCTTTTAGAAAAGAGTCTGTCTTGCCTCCCAACACTGTGGAATGGCTGTGTGTGTGTGTGTGTGTGTGTGTGTGTGTGTGTTTGTTTAAAAACAAGCTGCTCTTTGTGTAGCGTTGAGCCCTCGTGGGCTTTCCCCCATCCACTTTGGCATGTCTGAATGAGAGCAAGGAGGGGTGGATGGGAGAGTTTGGAAGGAGTAAAGGGAAGGGAGAATGATGTGGTCTTGTTAAAATCTCTAAAAAGGAACGAAAAAAGAAACGCTGTTCTTGGGGTGGGCATATCTGGAATTAGGGAGAAACTGTCATGTTGGGGAACGGCAGTCTCAAGGCTTTCTTACTATCCCGGTGTATTGACATCTCCATGGTTCTTTTGTTCTGGGTTTGTTTTAACCACAGACACTTTTTTTTTAAAAAAAGCTATTAAGGTGAGCTTCACAGTACTGTGGAGTAAGCCTTCTTACATGCCCAGCTGCTTAGGTTTTAGCTGATTCCAGACATAGTCAAGTTGACAACCAAGACTAGCTATCGGACCAATGGAACTTTAGCAATCAGCCATATTGTGGTGAGTGTGTAAATAGCAGCCATATTGTGGTGAGTGTGTAAATAGCAGCCATATTGTGGTGAGCATGTAAATAGCAATGGTGTCTTTAAAAGTGAGAGCTGCTCAGCTCTTGCTGCTCCCAAAGTTGGTAAAGCTGCACTTAAACAGGATATTTCCAAAGGAAAAGAAAGCTACAGAAGTGCCAGGGCTGCCGCTCAATGGCAAAGCACTTGAAAAAGTCTCTGAGTTCCGTCCCTAGCACTGAATAAATAAATAAATAGCTGGGCAGTAGTGGCACACGTCTTTAGTCCCAGCACTTGGGGGGCAGAGGCAGGTGGATCTCTGTGAGATCGAGGCCAGCCTGGTCTACAAGAGCTAGTTCCAGGACAGGCTTCAAAGCTACAGAGAAACCCTGTCTTAAAACAACAAAAAGAAACAAATAAAAAATAAACACACTAACAAAATACCTGAGAGGTGAAAAGAAAGGGAGAAAATAGGAGAAAAGCTGACCACACCTCTGGAAAGAGACTGTGTTCGCCAAGTCTCCTTATCAGGAATTCACTGACCACCTAGTGAAAACCCACACCAGAGTCTCTGTTCAGAGGACCCAGGCTCCAGCTGTGGCTACCACATAAGGGTTTTTATACAAGAAAAAAATAAAAGTGAATCAAGTCTGTTAAAAAAAAAAAAAAGCTGACCACAGCTGAGAGCTAGTTGGGGAGACCCTCTGGCCTGAGTAATAGGAAAATAGCGTTCTCCCTCAAATGAAACAAGGCCTCCAACGTGGCATCGGTTGTCCCAGCATCTGGGGGGAGCTGGCAAGAGATAGCTATTTAGTAAGCTAAAGATAGCCCAAGATCGATTGTAGCTGGGCCCTGGACCCGCAGCATTCCAACCTCTCCACAATAAAAAGTTCCAGTTTTGAAGATGTAGCCTCTTTCTGGGGAGATATTTCACACACGTCATCTTCCTGAGGGCTGGGATTACAGATGTGAACCACCACTGCCCGACTGTCTGGGTTTTATATAGGTGACATGTTTACTCGACGGGAGTGAAAGATTATAGCAAGACGCCTAAATAAACAAACATAGAGAAAACTGTCCAGCAAGCGTTACTTTATCTTCACAGGGGATTATATACTGCCTCGGAGGAACGGAGAGTTACAGCCTTTTTTTTTTCTGTCTCCTTGTTGCAGTTCACAAATGCATGAAAAGGACTGGGTATACACTCGTACTTAGTCTTAGCACTCAGGAGGCCAGGGAAGATTGAGAGTTCTAGGCCAGTACATTGCAAGACTTTCAGTTAAATAGTAACAGCTCAAAGGTCGATCTCAATTAAAGACTTTGTTTGCAAGTTGTGCAAACATGGACACCTAACATCTGAGCTCATCCCGCTTGAGATGAACCCACTTGAGTTACGCAGTTCGAGAGAGCATTTGGGAATTATGTACTCCTCCGGGAAGTTTCCAGCTGCGTCCTCGATGAGAGCACCAGCAGCCGTCTGGCTGTGTCTGAAGACTTGTCCTGACTTGTCCACCCTAGTCCTGTTAGATCCTGAGGATTCAACGAGCCCGCTCCGCCTCCTTCGTCCATCCAGCTGGAAGAGCATCGTTTGATTTTTTGAAAACTCTCGCCAGGCTGCCAACCCTAAAGACTCCCGGGCGGGCCCGCCCCTCGTCTAGGCCCCGCCCCCTCCCGCTCATTGGTCCGTTCAATCCACGCCGGCGCCGAGGCGCGCGCATTAAGAGATGGCAGAGTCCAGGAAACGCTTCCCAGGCCGGTCTGGGAAGAACATTTTGCCGGTGCCCCGGGACCTGCAGCTGCCCCCGACCAAGAGAGACCAGCCGGCTTTCAGAGGTGAGCGGCGGCGCCTCACGTCCTCCGGAGAGCCTACCCCGCGTCTCGGTGCATACCGCCCAGGGCAGCGGTTTTCGCGCGGTGGTCCGGGGTGGGGGGGCGGGGCCGCAGGGACCCCCGACTGCGCCTGCGCGCTGGTTCGCCTGGCTCTCAGCGCCGAAGGCGAGGCTGGGGCTGTTGCCTGACGTCCCGGACCTTTTGAAAAACTGGAGTTGAATGGGTCTGCGGCAGTAACACGGAAAGCGTTTCCTCACCCAATTTAACTCTGTAAGTTGGTCAGAAACCTTGGAGACTAGTACCTTCTTTCTTGTAGACTGGCTTTCAGGAGCTGTGTGTCGAAGTGGTGTTCTGTCGGCAGTGTCTGTCCGTCCATCTGTCTGGTACTTTTGAGGATGGACCTCGGTTGCTCCATAGCCTTAGTCCAGACTCTAGACAGCAGAGAATGTGTTCTTACTCAGGGCAGTTGTAAACGTCAGGCTGACTAGGTTTTGTCTGCTAGACACAAGCTAGAGTCCTCAGAGAGGAGACAACCTACATTGAGAAATGCATCCATAAAGTCAGGCTGTAGGCAGGTCTGTATTGCATCTTCTCTCTTTCTTCTTTCTTGATTGATTGATTAGATTTTGGCCTGCATGAATGTCAGTGTGAGGGTGTTGGATCCCCCTGGAACAGGAATTACAGTGTAACAGTGTGAGCTGGCACGTGGGTGCTGGGAATTGAACCCGGGTCCTCTGGACGAGCAGCCAGTTCTCTTAACCGCTGAACCAGTCCCTTAAATCTATCTGTCTCTTTTTTTGGAGGGGAGGGCGGAACTCGCTCTGTAGGTAGAGCAGGCTGGTCTCTAATTTACAGAGATTAAAAGCGTGCGCATCCACCGCCCCCGGGGATCTTCTTTATTGCTTCTTTCTTAAGTGATTGATGGGGGAGGGCCCAGCCCATTGTGGGCGGAGCTACCCCTGGGCTGTTGGTCTTGGGCGCTGTAAAAATGCAGGCAAAGCAAGCCAGTAAGCAACTTTCCTCCTTGGCCTCCAAATTCCTGCCCGTAACTGCTTTTGAGGATGAATTGTTCTATGGAATTGTTAATAAAACGGATTCTTTCTTCCCCAACTTGCTTTTCAGTGTTTAATCACAGCAATAGTCACCCTGTGACAGCACCTTTTATGGTAATTTCTGATTAATGGTATAATTTCTCTAAGTTGAGAAATTTCCTATTATATAAAAATAATTTGTTTTCCCGGGGAGGAGTCATTCCACACACTTATGACTAATTAAGGTGCTCTATAGTAGCATTTGTTTTATTCTGGCTAGTGCCCAAGGAAGACCCAGCCTTGAATAGAAGATTTAATAGTATATTAAAATTACTTTAGACTAGTGCATTTTACACACGCGGTTGTCCTTCCATGACTTTTGTGTCCCAGCGCCAGGTTACACTTTGAACAGTGTAAACAGATACAGGAGAGTGTACATCTGTACACTTGGGTAGGCGGGAGATTGACACAGCAAAGATAATTTCCAGAATTAATTAAGTATACTGGTGTTATTCTTTCCTGAATAAATTGTTAGCCGGGGTCAGTGTTCCCCCAATGGGACTCTTAAAAATCTTTTATGAAGCTCAAGTTTAAAATTCTGTGTGGTAGGTCTGTCTGTTTTCACCTGAGAGCATAGCCATCTGTAAGGGATGTGGTTCCATCACAGTCTCTACAGAGAGGCAGGAAACTGACTCAGGAATTCAGAGTTCCAGGTCCAAAGGCCTAATACAGCGGCTCCCAACCTGTGGGTCGTGACCCCTTTGGGGTGACACATCAGATATCCTACATATCAGATATTTATATTACGATTCATGAGAGTGGCAAGGTTAGTTATGAAGCAGCAATGGGATAATTTCATGGTTGGTGGTCACCATGACCTGGGGCAAGGTGAGTTCCTGAGCCTGCCGTGTAAGTGTGTTGTAAATCTGACCCAGTTCACTCGGGCATTTAATTCTCCATAATCAGTTGGTTTTTTAAATGTACCTGATTTTGAGGAGTATTTTATATTAGACGAATTTTAAGTTTGCTTTTAAACTTGTTTTGAGTTACCTTCTTTAGGGATTGCCTTTGACAGCATACACAGAAGATTGTGCTGGGAGATGTAAATTGGGCTCCCCATCTCATCTTATTTCTGTAAATGAATTACGTTTGTACTTAGTGAGACTACAAACACAATTCTGGGCGCATGAAGGACGTTTGTTACTTTTTTATCTTTCATTTTATTTTATTTTATTTTATTTTGAGACAGGGTGTCCCTACATAG
The DNA here is from genome assembly GCF_982192425.1 of Myodes glareolus. Taxonomy (NCBI): domain Eukaryota; kingdom Metazoa; phylum Chordata; class Mammalia; order Rodentia; family Cricetidae; genus Myodes; species Myodes glareolus. The sequence goes on from NC_142048.1 coordinate 49,640,039, forward strand.
CCCTGGCTGGCCTGGAACTCACTCTGCAGACCACGCTGGCCTGGAACCACAGAGCTCTACCTGTCTCTGCCTCCACAGTGCTGGGACTACAGGTGTGCACCTCCCACCCATGTAATCACTTGTAAGGTGACTGATCACTAATATTTCGTTTTTCAAGACAGGGTTTCTCTGTAGCTTTTGGAGCCTGTCCTAGAACTAGCTCTTGTAGACCAGGCTGGCCTTGAACTCACAGAGATCCACCTGCCTCTGCCTCCCAAGTGCTGGGATAAAAGCGTGCGCCACCACTGCCCACTCGTTCACTAATTTTTATGCCCAAAATTACCTTTGTTTTAACAGTTTACAATGAATTAGCAACTCTCAACAACATTAGGATTTTATAAACTAAGGTAGTTTATCCCTGGTAAAATTTCTGAGGCTTAAAAATGACATTTTTTTTTTAAATTGAAACGATTTTCATTCCAAAATACACTTTATACACTAAATACAGTCCATGGAGAAAGTGGGAACCTATTTATCCTAGATAGTGTAGTTTTAAATAAATCTAGATCATTTTAACAGATCTTTTATATTCAGTAGCTCATTTATTCACAAAAGTACAATTATAGTCTAAGTCAATTTTACCGAGCTTATATATTCAGTCGCTCATTTTGTCATAACAGTGGAATTATAGCAGAGACCAGGAAGATTGGTCGCCATCAGGAGACAGAAGAATAAAAGGTGTACAATTAATTCTTACCACAGCTCTGCATGACTCAGTTTCTCCAGATAGTTAAAGCTTAAAGAAGTTAAGACACAAAGTGACAAGTGACGAGACACCTTTAAGGCAGCTGTTGTCAACATGCATAGACCATTATGTGCACGGGATTAGATCCTTTTAGCTGTTAAGTCCGTAAGTCCTGTGTGACATGTTCAGGCCTCACTGAGAAAGTTCAGTCTCACCCTGAACTAGAGATCGCAATAACCTTGAATAAGAACATTCTGTGTAAACAAGAACAAACAAGTTGTGGATAGAGTTTTAGCAAACCATTTTTTTTTTTTTTCAGTCCTGGAAATATCCAGCTATCTTAAGCGTTACTTTTAAATCACCTTGACTGGACAGTTTTAAAATTTGAATACCAAGCTGAGTGTGGTGGCTCACACCTTTAATTCCAGTTCTTGGGGAGGTAGAGGCGGGCTGATCTCTGAGTTCAGAAAGTTGCAGGCCAGCCAGGGCTACACAGAAAAACCCCATCTCAAAAACCAACAAGCAAATAATTAAATACCGTGAGACATAACCATAGCAAATTTGTCATTTGCTGTAAGAAGTTTTCCCTAGAAGGGGTGCTGTGCCCCTCCTCCCCTTAGTTTTTCCCAGTCTCCATACCCTATCTCCAGAAACCTTGAAGCCTCATGACATTAGCTGCTTACAGCTAGCTGGGAGGAATGCCTCACCCAGGTTAGGGCGCAGTGACTCTCCTCCTGGAGCAAACACTGGCTAACATCTAACCAGTCCAGCTGTGTGATTATAAGTGGGCACAGCTGGGGTTCTCTCTGAAGATGGCAGGTGTTTAGCCAAAACACCTGCAACATCATCTCTTTTTTTTTTTTTTGGCTTTTCAAGACAGGGTCTCTGTAGCTTTGGAGCCTGTCCTGGAGCTTGCTCTGTAGACCAGGCTGGCCTCAAACTCTGAGATCCGAACTCAGAGATCTGCCTGCCTCTGCCTCCCGAGTGCTGGGATTAAAGGCGTGTGCCACCACCGCCCGGCAACATCATCTTAATAAAGAAGTTGAATACAAATTACACACATTGGGTAATGCCCTAAGTTAATACACCTGTGAACAACCTGTTGCACCGTTAGGCCCTGTAAGTGTCCAGGCAAACTGAATGAAAAAAGGAAATAAAAAGGGAAGGAAAGGACTTGCGGACTGCTCCTAGGTGAGGCGGAGGAGGAAGCTGATTGTAGGATGTGGGAAAGACCCTAGTCAGAAGCCCGGATGTTGGGAGAGTGCGGGGTGGATGTGGACGGGCTGAGCTGGGGGGAGGAGGGAGCCAGGGGCAGCAGCCAGGAGGCCAGAGGTACTAGAGAGGAAGGGTAACCATAATATCTGGATTATATAGGGAAGAGCAGCCCAGCCCTGAACTGGAGAGGTCAGGGTATGCCAGCCATACCCTGTAACAGGTAGAGACTGAAGGATGCTGGGAGACCTTGTCTTATTAGCATGTGGAACTTTAGGTTCATGTTTATATCATCTAACAGAATTTAGCTGTGAGAGCCCTGTTAAATCTGTGCTGCTGGAGTTACTGCGAAAAGATTTTAGACGGCGGGTCTCTCTATCCTTCCCTTGTATAAGTTTTCCATTAGCTGTTTTTATTATAGGCATCTTTATACCGTGAGATAACAATAGGAGCCCCTGCTAGAACTAGTTTACCTCTTTCCTATTCTCAAGCACACAGTGGCTTCTTCCACAGTGTAAGGTAAGGGAACCCCAGGAACAGAAAGACTCCTTGGGAAGAGCAAGCATGTGGACTCAGCATACCTTGTCTCCAGGCTCCCTCAGAGAGGCACAATTTAGAGTTCCTCTGGCCCAGAGAAACTAGCTGTGCACTCTGGCCACCACCCTGACGTGGGCCCTGGTCTCCCTGGTGGCAGGAAGGTGAGGGGATCTCCTGTGGCTCAAGAGGTTCCAGCAGCCACTCTAGCCCAGCCCACAGAGGGCTCAGTGGAGACTGTATGGCCCACTCATGACCTGCTAGGGAAGCCAGAACCATTTGCTTGTTCTGAACAGGATTCCAAACTCCTTCTGCATATGGAAGGAGCCCAAGTCTTAACTGGACCTTTTGTGGGGAAAGAGTGGGGAGAGAGAGATCTTGGGCCAGTAGCTCCGATCTGGGGCTTCAGGAGTGAAAGTGGGTTTGCAGTCTAATTTATCAGGCTCAACCCAGCTGAGCAGGCAGCTAATTTTCTCAAAGAAAGTTCTTCCTACCTGGCCCCCACCCAGGTAGGGATCTCTGCAACCTACCAGAGACAGACAAAAACTGACCATGAGGCTCCTACCACGTTCATCCCAAGGTTACAACAATCCTTCACCGTTTGTTTCTTTGTTTTTTTGAGACAGGGTTTCTCCTGGTAGCTTTGGAGCCTGTCCTGTAGATCAGGCTGGCCTTGAATTTAGAGATCTGCCTGCCTCTGCCTCCTAGTACTGGGATTAAAAGCTTGTAGCATTGCCTAGCTCTCTCCATTGTTTCTTCTTAATGGAAAGCCTGTCTGTCAGCTTCACTAGAAAACTTGTTGTGCCCTCCTTACCCCACAGGGGACTTAGTGGTTGTGACCCTACTGTGCCCACCTTGAGCAGCCTGTTAGAGGACTGTCCTTTGTTATGGGACTAGAGCCAAAAGGCTGGTCAATCCATCCTGGCAGCTTAAATCTTACTTCTAACCTGCCTGGTTAGCCTCACTTACCTGTGGGGTGTTCGTGGGGGCAGTGCTGGCTTCACTAAATTCTTTGTGTGATTTAATGTCTCCTAAGCAAATGCGTTAGGGCCTCCTTTATAACATCTGTTCTATGCCCCTGAATTACTTTCCCATCAGTACAGACAATACTGTCTCAATTTTCCAAATAAAATAACCTTTAATTCAACCATATTTGATGTTTTAACTAAAGTTGACTTTGTTACTCCTTCCTCTTTAGAACAAAGAAAACAAAAACTCAAGGAATATCTGTTAATACGAAAAACAATGTTTCCATACAAACAGGAAAATCAGATATCCAGGTGAGGCCAAGTTTAATTCAATTCTGAAACATTACATTAGAGTTGTCCACTAAGAACCTAACATGTACCATGTTTGTAATTTTTACTTTCCTACTAACCATATTTAACTTTAAAAACACAAAATGAATTTTAATAGCACCTAATACAGTTAAGATTCCAGATACTGTTTGAACATGTGGTATTTAAAAGCATTAAGAGGAATGGAAGTGTATTTCAGTGGTAGAATGCTTGCCACCAAAAGCACCACAGAAGGAAAAGCACTGTGGCATTTAACTTCCTCTTTTGGTGTCAGGAGATCTGTGGATATTACCACTTCAGACACCTCAGTCTGTGCCTGTGGCTACTTTATGTGGGTGGTGCACTGGATCTTCTTTTTCTATGTGTGTTCAAACTCTTAAAGGGGAACAATTAAGCTCCTCTTTGATTGTTTTGTTTTTACTGGGCTATATACTCCCACTCCCCTTCCACTTTTAAATTTTTTTCTGTGTGTATATTCACCTGCTCATCCACTTGTGCAGGTGCATGCCAGATGCAGTACACATGCAGGCCACAGTAAACCTTCAGGCATGTACAGTGCCTATACATCACACTGAGGTAGGCGGGCTTGGTGACAAGCAGCTGCATCTGCTGGGCCATCTCACTGGTCCAGGAGAAAACTACGTATGTGTATATGCAGAGATGCTGACGTCGGAGCTGTGCTGTGCTGTAAAAGTCAGTGTTTGGTTTTGAAGGTCTGCATTCGAAACACCTTAGCCTCAAACTTGAATTCCTTCTGTCCCCAAGTACAGATCGTAGGTTGGTACCACTGCAGCGGTGGTGGGTAGTTTCATGTGTCTTTTAGGCTACAATGGCCAGTTGTTTGGTCAAACCGCCTATATGCTGCAGTAAAAGACTCTTTTAAGGCAGGTGTAGTGGCACACGCCTGTAATCCCAGCACTCAGAGGCAGAGCTAGCTCTGTGAATTGAGGGCCAGCCTAGTCTACAGAGTGAGTTCCAGGACAGTCATGAATACACAGAGAAAGCCTGTCTCAAAAAACAAAAACAAAGCAGAAGAAGTGGAAAATCTTTTAGGTGTGACTAATATTTGAATCGATGACTTGGAGGACAGCAGGTGGCCCTCCGCGTAGGTGGACTTCATCCAATAAAAAAGCAGAGTTTGGGGATGATAATCTTACACTGATGTTATTAGTTTCATTAGTTCTAAAATATCAGATTTTGTCAGTTCTATCAAATAATATGTTTCTCCACATTTTAGCATACTCTAAATTTGTGAATCTGTTGTAGAATTACTGGAATGTCTAGTTGACAATATTCTATTTCCTATCTTGATATTATGCACAGTTGCATAATATCATTTTGCTAAAGCATTGTCAGATACTATGATAGTCTGTAGCTAAAAAAAAAAGTTGGGCTAAAACTTTAAACCCATCTTGTTTTCATTAACTACACAAATATTAATTCACTTCTTGCCTCTATTTAAGATTTAAAAAATGGGACCTTGAATGTAGCTCAGTGTTAGAGCATTTGCTTAGCTTGTACACACAATCTCTCTTCCCTTCCCTAAAAGTGAATCTCCTTTTAAACGAATAGAGATCAGCAGATGATGACATCGGAAGGTCCAGTCCAAGGAGGGAAGAAAGTTCTGAAACTCAAAACTGAAATGGTAAGATATGTGTCTAGCACACAGACCTTTCCTGTGTTCTTTATGAAGAAACAAGTTCTGGAATATTAACTTCTCTTTACCTTTGAAGGCTGATAAAGAAAATATTGACAACACAGTTGAAAAGAACTGCATTCCCTTAAAAGCTAATGAAGTCACCACTTCAGAAAAACACAACTTGAAGGATAATATTCAAGCTGTCCGAGCTCAGACTATGACATCAGACCAGGCGTGCCAACTTAAAGACAATAAAAAGGTGCAAGCGACTGCAGAGAAGCCCAGACAGGACGCTAACATGCCTAAAAAGCGAGTGCTTGGCTATTACCACGGTCAGGTTGTGCAGTCTAAGATTAACTCATTTAGAAAGCTCGCGAATGTCAAAGGAGAGAGTCCTGCAGCCACCAAAAAACTTCCCGCTACCGTGTCGAAAGCCTCAAAGGCTCAGTCTGCGCCTGGAAACGCTGTCAGTATAAGAGCCTCAAATGTGACTGCTGCCACCAAGTTTGTAAACACCAAGTCTGTGAGCACTACATCAAAGAACACGCTTGTGAGACCACCTATTAGAAGCCTCCAGAGTAATACCCAGGGCACTGGGAAACAGGGTCCCAGCAGGCCCCTGGCCAATGTTACAGTCAGAAAGGAGCCTCTTGTAAAAGACTCACTGCCATCAGAACGGGTTGTATCTGTTGTCGATACCCGTCCTCAGGACACAAAAAGAGATAAGGCACCATCAAGAAGCATAGCATCTGAAGGTGTAGCCAGGACTAATTTGTCTAATTCCAGACTGATAGAAAAGTCGAAAGCTATTGACCAGCGCAGGTACTCAGTAGCAGGAGCAGCTGTCCATAGGTCAGTTCAGCCCAGAGAAACCACAGAAGACAGAAAGTAAGTAGATGAAATTCACTTTGTCTTCTCAATTTTCAATAGAATACCACTTGTGAATTTGGCTTGTAATTTCCTTGAATGTATAGAATTTCTTTAATTGATTATTTTCTGCCACACAGGCAGCTTTATGTAAGGAGTAATAAGTGCAAAAATTTGTGTGTTTAAGTGTAGTTTGCTGGTTGCTTTTTGATCTCAGCTGAATGCTAATAGCAGGTGAGAGATACCAGTACATTCTTCAGTTCTTTATTTTAGAATGTTTATTATTATTATTCTTTCACACATTACATCCTGACAGCAGTCCCCGCTCCCTCCACTCCTCCCAATTCCTCTCCCCACCTCCACGCTCCCTCCAGAAAAGAGCAGGCTTCCCAGGGTCGTGTATGAGAGGGCATTGAATCCCCTGGAACTGGAGTTACAGGCTGTTGTGAGCCTCCTGATGTTGGTGTGAGGAACCAAACCTGTGTCCCCTGCAAGAACAGGAAGCACTCTTGATCTCTCAGCCATCTCCCCAGCTCCCATTCTTGGATTCTGTGAACGTATATTTGATCTTGCTATGTTTAGGAGTTCACCTCTGCAAACAAATACATTGTATGTTCCACCAGTTTAGAACTATGTGTAGACTTAAAAGTTTTCTTGATTTGTGTATGGGTGTTTTGCATACATGTGTGTCTATGCACCATGTGTGTTCCTGGTGCCCATAGAGACCAGAAGAATGTGTCAGAGCCCCTGGAACTAGAGTTACAAATGGTTGTGAACCGCCATGTGGGTGCTGGGAATCACACCAGGGCTCTCTGGAAGAGCAGCAGGTGCTGTGGAGCCATCTCTCCAGCCCCAGATTTGAAATAGATTTACCTACTTTGGTTTGCAGGATGCCATCATTAAAATCAAAGTAATGTTTGTATCCTGCTTCTGCTCGTAGAACTCGGATGACTGAGTCGAGAACTGGCAAAGGGAAAGAGCTTAAAAGGCCTCCTAACGTAATAGCTAATCAGTCTGAGCCACAAGGACAAAACAAAAACCCAGCCGGGTCCTTTTGGGCTACCATGGCAGAAGAAGATGAACAGAGATTATTTACTGAGAAAGTAAACAAAACAATTTCGGAATGCCTGAACCTGATTAATAAGAAGGTAGGGTCCATTTTTTTTTTTAAAGTGTGAATGACTGTTTTACCTGTGCGAGTGAATGAATGTCCATCTGTGTGCATGGTGCCTGCAGAGGCTAGAAGAGGGTGTCAGATGCCCTGGAACCCAGTTACAGATAATTGTGAGCCACCATGTGGGTGCTAGGGAACTGAACCCAGGTCCCCTGGCAGAGCAGCCAGTGTTCTTAACCTCAGCACTATCTCTCCAGCCTTCTAAGGTAGGGTCTTTATTTTTGTGCATTTTTTAATTTAGAATTTTTTTTTGTTTTTTTTTTTGAGAACATGATTGCATTTTAATAAATAATTTATGTACAAACTAGTATCAAAACAAAGAAAATACAAAACACACAGTATTTCATTTGACATACATGATACAGACTCACTTACATGAGGTTATAAGAAAGACACTCATTATTGAAACTAAAATGAAACAGCATGATGATTTAAAAATATTTAATATTTAATAAATAGTACTTAATATTATAAGTACTATTTATGTTAATTTAGAATTTTTAAAAAGATTTATTTATTATTATTGTTTATGTACTTAAATGAGTTTATGTGTGTCACATGTATGCAGGTGCCAGCGGAGGCTAGAGAGTGCTGGATCCCTTGGATCTGGAGGCTCTAGTCAGCTGTGAGCTGCTCAACACGGGTGCTAGGGTGCGAGGAACCAGCTCAGGTTCTCCGGTGTAGCATCATCAAGTGCTCTTGGCTGCTGTGCTATGTGTCCAACTTCCTCTGTCAACTTTTTACATTGCTCACTGCTCTTGATGATAGTCAGATTATCAGTGGTTTATAGTTTGTAGCTCACATATTTTATTTCTTGGTATTTTAGGGATGCCCAAAAGAAGAAATTTTAGACACATTGAATGACCTGATCAGTAATATTCCAGATGCCAAAAAACTTGTTAAATATTGGATATGTCTTGTACGTTTGGAGCCAATCACAAGTCCTATTGAAAATATTATCTCAATCTATGAGAAGGCCATTCTGGCAGGGGCTCAGGTAAGGTCAGATTTTACTGCTCTTCGGTTTCACAGTGTAACAATTCAAAGTTATTCTGGAGCACATCATAGTGTAACTTGATAAGATTGTGATTTCCTATGTAGTAGTGAATATTTAAAGACCAAAAAAGGGCCTGGGAATATAGGTCAGTAGTAGAGCATGGAGACAGGGCTCAGTGTGCAGCGGCAGGAGCGGTGACGGCTCCAAGGGTCACTTTATGCGTGATTTCAACCTTGTCAAACTTTTCATTTGTGTCCCAAGGGTTATAAGACTTTAGAAAATAGATATAAGCTGAGCTGTACGTTTAATGAAACCGAATATTTTAGCACTAAATATCCTCCTGTGCATTTCCCATGATGACCAGAAGGGACATTCCACAGTCATGGCGCCGGCAGCAGTGATGTAAAAGTGAAAGCCGGGCTACGGACAGAAACTGTCGAGGTCAGAGGTGACACTGGTGAGAGCTGGGAAACCAGGATCAAAACTGGCCACGAAGTTGAAAACAACTGATTATTCCAGAGCTGAGTTCTGAAACCAGGACTAGGGGCCAGGGCTGCCTTTACAGTCGTGGGAAGAGCTGCTGCTGCCCGGCAGAGAGTTAAATTTGAACATGTGGAATACGCTGGGTTGACCAACTTAAGATACTCAGAGATGAATTTAATAGTGTGAGACGAAGAATAAGCAGGACTCTGCCGGCTTTGAGAGCTTTTAGACAGTACTGAGCAGACGGTATCTGCCATTGTTCCTTGATTTTGTTCTGTCAAGCAAGCATTATTAGTTAGCAAAATCCTACAAATTAGGGAATTTTTTTCCTTTTAATCATAAAATTCTGTCCTTTAAGTTCATTTTTCTTCCCCTAAGTTGAAAAAAAACAACCATTTTCAATCTTAACAACAAATGTTTTAAAATTGGAAAAATTTTCAGTATGTCTAATATTTTCTGTTTATATGACCTTATTTTTGACCATGTAAACTTACTTCTTTTTAAAAACATTTTTAAATTTAAGCCTATTGAAGAGATGCGCCAGACAATCATAGACATTCTAACAATGAAGAGTCAAGAAAAAGTTAATGTGGGTAAGTTTTCCTTCACGTGAATTTTAACTTTGCTAAAATCTACTGATTTGGTTTTCCTTTTATCTTATTTAGGTTTTTAAAAGTGAGGTCTTCTCCATGTTCTCCTACAGAACTTTTAAATTCAGTAGATCTCTTTAGGGCTGGTGACACTGTGACCTAATCACCAACACAACTGCTTTTTTTTTTCCTGATGCTGTTTGATGAGATAATCTCTAAAGACCTGTTACCCTATTAAGTTCTATGATCTGTTCTGTATATACTAGAAAGTGTATATATTTATAAAGCTTCAAAGTTGTAAAAGAAATTAATACACATATTCAGAAAGGAAAGCAAATTCATTCAGAACACTGTTCCTAGGCACAGTAGTCAGTGCCTGTATTCCCAGTGTTAGGGGAGGCTGAGACTGGAGGATTACATGTTTGAAGCTTGATTATATAATAAAAGACACAAACAGCAGCAGCATTAATTTAACGTTCAGAACTCTTACGTCAAGAGCAAAGCTTGAAATAAAGGCAGTGACCTTACTGAACTCTAAATAAGTGTGTTGTGTAAGTTTCTGATTATATGCAAGATTACAGAAGATCCTGTTGATTGGGGTTCATACGTGAATGACATAGTAATGTAATGCTGTGTGCTGTGTCAGTTTGAACAGATCATATTTCTATTGGAATAGTTAGTGTCGACTGGGGAACTGTTAACATGTCCAGGGGAACATATGGGACATAGCTATATCCTGGTGTTGCAAATCAGATTTAATGAAAAGACTTCAGAAGGATATATTACCTAAGTAAACAAGAAGTAAGCAACTTCCAAAACTCTAGAAATGACAGAGACATCTCGCTGCCTGGACAGTGACCCAAAGTTCCTCTGTATCGTTGGGGCATCCATTTTTGGCCTTCAGGCCCATAATATCCAGCAGACATTTCCATGAAGCAGGAACTTTTAAAGACAGTTCAGTCACTATCTGCTGTGTCCTGCAGAATGTCTTGCAGACTCCTTCATGAATCAGGAACCCCGAAAGATCATCTCACCTTTAGGCAAGTTCAGTAGTCCTCTCTCTGTGGGTTCTCTGTGTCCAGTTTATACAACAGTCCAGGCAAGAACAGTTTCTTGCCCAAATGGCTAACCAACTCCATAAGGAGCCTCTTCGATGCCCTTCTTCCTCTTGAAGTAGATTGGTGCTGCCAGAAGCAGATGTGTCTCATTGTCATGAAAAGTCCTAAGTTATTAAAACATTAAATGCCATGTTCTGTAGTCTTTGAAAGATATGAAGAATGTCTCTCTGAAATATATCTATGCACATCTAGAAAATCAAACTAACATTACTACAAGCTTGACTATTATCGATGATTATCCATTAACAACCTTTATTTCCTAATTATACATTACATTTTTAAATGAACTACATAATCACAATACCTTAATCAAGGGCAGAAATATATATACATATAACAAAATTGACCTTAAAATCCATACCAATGAAATTATTTATATCTATATCATTTCTTTTAGATTTTCCAATGTTGTGGATTACTGGTTTTTGAAATATGACCTAATGATTTTCTGGATTTCTTCAATGTTTGTTATTATGTTACCCCTTTTGTGTCTGATTTTGTTAATTTGGAGATTGTTTCTCTGCCTTTTGGTTAATTTGGATAAGGGTTTGTCTGTCTTGTTGATTTTCTCAAGTAATCAGTTCTTTGTTTCTTTGATTCTTCCTATTGTTCTCTTTCTATTTTATTAGTTTCAGCCCTCAGTTTGATTATTTCCTGCCATCTACTCCTTTTGGGTGTGTTTGCTTCTTTTTGTTCTAGAACTTTCAGGTGTGCTGATAAGTTGCTAGTGTGAGATCTCTCCAAATCCTGTATGTAGGCACTTAGTGCTATGAGCTTCCCTCTTATCACTGCTTTCATTCTGTCCCATAAGTTTGGGTATGTTGTGTATTCATTTTCATTCCATTCCAGGAAGTCTTTAATTTCATTTCTTCCTTGCCCCACCCAGTGGTGTTTCAGTAGGGAGTTGTTCAGTTTCCATGAGTTCATTGGCTATCTGTAGTTTCTGTTGAAGTCCAACATTAATACATGTTGGTCTGATAAGATACAGGGAATTATTTCAATTTTTTCTGTGTTTGTGACTGAGTATGTGGTCAATTTTGGAGAACATTCAATGAGGTGCTTTTGTGTTTGGGTGAAATGTTCTATAGATATCTATTAGATTTATTTATAATATCTATTCCGTTATTTCTCTGTAGTTTCTATTTGGATGACTTGTCCATTGGTGAGAGTGGGGTGTTGAAGTCTCCTACTATTTTTGTTTGTTTGTTTTTTGTTTTTCGAGACAGGGTTTCTCTGTGGCTTTGGAGCTTGTCCTGGAACTAGCTCTTGTAGATTAGTCTGGCCTTGAACTCACAGAGATCCTCCTGCCTCGGCCTCCCAAGTGCTGGGATTAAAGGCGCATGCCACCACTGCCCAGCTGAAGTCTCCCACTATTAATATGTGGGTTCAATGTATGGTTTAAGCTTTATTACTATTTCTTTTACAAATGTGAGTGCCCATGCATTTAGGGCATAGCTGTTCAAAATTGAGACATCATCTTTGATAAGTATGAAATGTCCTTCTCCATCTCTTCTGATTAATTTTGTTTTGAAGTCTGTTTTGTTAGATATTTGCATAGCTACACTAACTTGCTTCTTAGGTCTGTTTGATTGGAAAATCTTTTTCCAACCCTTTACTCAGAGGTAATGTTTGTCTTTGTTGTTGAGGTGTGTTTATTGTATGCAGCAGGATGGCTCCTGTTTCTGTATCCATTCTGTAAGCTTGTGTCTTTTTATTGGTCAGTTGAGTCCATTGATATTGAGAGATATTAATGGCCACTGATTGTTCCTGTTATTATGTTGTTGTTGTTGTTGGTGGTTTTGTGTGTGTGTGTGTATGTCCCTTATTTGGATTTCGTTGGTGTGGGATTATCTATTGCCTGTGTTTTCCTGGGTGTAGTTAACTTCCTTGGTTTGGAGTTTTTCTTCTTGTACCTTCTATAGGGCTAGATTTGTAGATAGATATATTTAAATTTGACTTTTTCATGAAATATCTTATTTTCTCCATCTATAGTGATTGAAAGTTTTGCTGGGAATAGCAGTCTGGGCTGGCGTCTGTAGTCTGCCTAAACTACCTGGCCAGTGACCCCCTGACCCCACTTCTGGGCACCAGCAAATCACTTTCGCTTTCTTCTTCTTTTTTTTTTTTTTAAATTTACTTTCTTTATTAAACACATATTTGGTTATAAACATGGGAAGGAACCGACCCACTTTTCTCCACACCCAGTGCATTCAGGCCTACGTTTATGGTTGTAGTGTAGATATCAAGCACATAGAGATTAAAAGTACAAATGTGGTTTCAGCCAAGGAAAGTCGTTTTCAGTCTTATAGGTTAAAGTCCTCAAGCACCAGAAATAGGAAGACAGCAATTGAAACCGGAGGCCAGTTAAGCTCTGAAGGACTTGGTTGTTTTCGTGTAGGTTTTTTGGGCTCAGGTAGTGATGTGAGATGACGGCGTCCTCTTTTGTATCCCGGGCTGGCCTGGAACTCACTGTGTAGACAGGTTGAACTCCTGGGTATGACTGACCAACTTCTGCCTCCCGAGTGTCGTAGGCTTGTGACTTGTGCCTGAGTGTGTTCAGCTACTTCACTTCTGGAAACAGTACATGGATTTGGTTACATGGAGAATTTATTGCTATAGTCTCCTGGTAAGAGTCTGCAGTACATCTGTTTAACCCCTTCTGGGCGAAGTCAGGTGTAATTCTAGTAGGTCTGCCTTTATATGTTACTTTTTTTCCTTGCAGCTTTTAATATTTGTTCTGTATGTTTAGTGTTTTGACTGTTATGTGTTGCAGAGATTTTCTTTTCTGATCTAACCTATCTCATGTTCTGTAAACTTCTTGAACCTTTATAGGCATGCTCTTTAAGTTGGGGAAATTTTCTTCTATGATTTTGTTAAATATGTTTTCTGTGCCTATGTGCTGGGACTCTTCTATTCCTATTATTCTTAGGTTTGGTCTTTCACAGTGTCCCAGGGTTTCTGATGTTTTGTGTTAGGAGTTTTTTATGTCTAACATTTTCTTTGCCGATGAATCTATTTCTTCTCTCACACCTTCAGTGCCTGAGATTCTCTGGTCTGCTTTCTCTTGTATTCTTTTGATAGTTCCTGCTTTCTTACCCAGATTTTCCATTTCTAGAATCCTCTAAGTTTGTGATCTTTATTGCTTTTATTTTGATTTTCAGGTCTTGAATAGTTTCCTTCCCTGCTTTTTTTTTTTGCATTCTTTAAGGGATTTATTGATTTCCTCCTATTCTTTGGATGTCTTTTCCTCAATTTTTTAAAGGGAGTTTTTCATTTCCTCTTTAAAGATCTTTATCATAAAGTTGTTTTTAAGGTCATATTTTTGTGTTTTAAGAATATTCAGGTCTTATCTGGGTGGTGGTACCACGCTCCTTTAATCCCAGCACTTGGGAGGCAGAGGCAGGCAGATCTCTGTGAGTTCGAGGCCAGCCTGGTCTATAGAGCAAGGTCCAGGACAGCCAGGGCTGTTACACAAAAAACCCTGTCTTGCTGTCATAGGATAGATGGGCTCTGGTAGTGACACACTGCCATGGCTGTCGCTGATTATATTCTTACACTGGAGTCGAGGAATCTGGTTTTGAGATGATTTTAAGTCTAGATCCTAATTTCTGAGTTTGTCTTTGTTGGACGGGTGTTTCACTCCTTGCTTTCTGTTTCCTCTTTGGTCTTCTAGTCTTTGTGGCCTGTATTTCTGGTGGCTGGCACGACCTCTGATCTAGTAGGGAGTCTCTGTCCAGGTTGGGAGCTGGCCTTTGGTGCAGCAGTGGGTCTCTGTTCTTCTGACTATTGGTATGGCCTCTTTTTCTGACTGCTGTGGTCTCCGCCTGAGCTGCTGAAGTCTGCTCCTCAGGTTGGTGTGGTCTGTTCTTCCAGCTGGTGTGGGCTATACCTGGACAGATGAAGTCTGCTAGAATTGGGAGGGTTAACCTGCTTTCTTGTATTTTCCAGGACCACCACCCATGGGTGACACCATTCCCTATGGGATGGGCCCAACCACATCAGACATTAATAAGAAAATTCCCCACAGGCTTGTCCACAGACCAATCTTGGGTGGACATTTTCTCAATTCAAATTCCCTCTTCTCAAATGACTCTAGCCTGTGTCAAGTAGACGTAAAAGTAGCAAGTCCATTCCTTTTTATAGGTGACAACCACCCTTTGTTCTTACTTCACTTATGAAATTTACTAGTTAGTTATTCTTCAACTGTGTCATGCATGACCCATAACCTTAAGAAATGGGATAATTTCATTCTTAAATTTGTATTGCACAAAGGATATTAAATAATTATTAATCCTTTGGCAGCAGTCTACATAGGGAAAGTAATGACTAGGAGATGCAGTTTGGATCTGTTATTTTGAAATTTCAAGTTTAAATCTTCAAATTTTTCTGTAGGAGAAAATACTGAGGAGGCACATGAAACCCAGGGGCATAGCCAGGAAGTAAACACTGCCGACACAAGCGTCCCTCTAGAGCCAGGAGATCCAGGAGCGGAAAGTGAGAGTCAGAGGAATGTTCAAGTTTGTGAGAACAGCCAAGACCAAGAAGCAAAGGATCCAACCAACGATTTTATAACCCCTGATTCAAAAACTGAAGCAGGCTGCCTAATTAAATATAACGTATCTTCTACACCATGCTTGCAAAGGTAAATGTTTAAAATGTAATGTGATTTGTTTTCATAAAGAATGCTAATGCTAAGGGTCAGATCCAGAGCCCTGATTGTGGTGGCTCACGTGTGCAGTCACAGCACTGGGAAGATGGAGGCAGTTAGGTCGCTGTGGATTGAAGTCCAGTCTAGACTACCCTGTTTCAGACAAAACACAACAAGAAAAGAAATTATCAAAGAAGTAGAAGGTCATTGAGACATTTCGTCTTTTGGTTACTGTCTTGGCTTTGTTTTTTCCTACATGGTGCTACTTTGCAAAAGCTAGAGCTGATTTTTCCACCACGGCCATCTGTCCCATCCTCAGCTTTCCCCAGACATTTGTTTTAAGGATTTAGTTTTATGTATATGGGTGTTTGGCCTGTATATGTATCTTTGCACCATGTGCATGTAATACCCACAGAAGCCAGAAGAGGGTGTTGGAGTCCCCTGGAACTAACTTTAGACAGTTAATAAGGTGCCTGCCTTGTTATGCTGGGATTTGAACCTGGGCCCTTCCCTCCAAGCATTTTCAAAGTGAAGACTTTTTTGGTTTACATTTATCACTGTATTATTAGTAGCTGTAGTGCTTGGAGCTGAGAAGTCGGGCTTTTTTACAGCTACTCAGGTGTCCACATGATGCAGATGCTTCTGGGAACTTGTGTCACCTCTCCCTGTCTGTGAGACATAGAAGTACACTACGGAAAAAGTGTAAGATAAACACTTGAACATGTTTCTGAATTTATGAAATAATTTTGTGTTTTTCAGTATGAAGAAGATGCAACATGGTAAAAATTCCACATTTAAAGAGCTAAAGTTTCTCACACCGGTGAGGCGTTCACGCCGCATTCAGGAGAAGACTTCGCAATTGCCGGACATGTTAAAAGACCACGACCCTTCCGTGTCCTCCCTGGAACAGCTGTCTGATTTGGGGGAGGATGCTTTTGTTTGCCGCCCTAATGCAGCATTGTACCCACTGTTCTCTGAGACTAACCTAGTGGGACAGAAACCATGCTCCTGAGGAAGGAGGGTTGTGTTATTCTGTTGTGGTTTCTCGTATGCAGGTCTGAAGCTGTCCATGTACGATACAGTGAACTTCCTAAGCTTGTTTATTGTTTTTAAAATAGGTTTGCTTCTTCACTTCACTACTTACTTACAGTAATGAAACATAATCAGAAAACGTACTTTATTTAAATTTATATTTTACATTGACTTTTTACCTAATATGTTTATAATAAATATCTATATAATGTTCTAATGACATTTTATTTATTGATTGACTTAGTTAATGCTGGAACTGACTTTAAGACCCTATGTACTATGGGACTACAGTCTGCTGCGATATGCATTTATTTCAACAACTACATTATGTGGGTTCAGAGTAAGGTCCCAATCTAGCACTGCCCTAACAAGGCGAGGCCGTAGATCCAATCCTTAGCACTGCAGGAAAAATTCTTCAGCCACAATAACCGGATTTAAACTTTGCCTTTGAAATACACTGCTGAATTTGCATTACTCTGTGTGTGTGCGCGCACGTGTGTGTGTATGTGTGTGTGTAATACCTGACAGAAACAAAGGAGAGTTTATTCTTACTGTTTCAGAGTGCAGTCCACCAGGCCGAGGAAGGCATGGTAGACGAATGAGCCTGTCCGTTGCAGAGGGTGGAGGGTACAGCTTACACAGTGGTGGGTAAGCTGAGGGCAGGTGTAACCTTCACAGGCTCTCTAGGTACCTGCTCACCAGCCTTCCAAACAGTGCCTGAGGCTGGAGATCAGGCATTCTAAATCTTACTAGGGATCATTCAGATTCAAACTGGGTGATGCCTGGGGACAAAAGCTTCACGCATGCTAAGCATGTACTGTATGGATGAGCCACACGCTCAGCCCCTGTTCTTGCCCTCTGATGTTTAACCTCTGCATCTAGACTTGGGTCTCCCCCACAGCTGGTTCACACCACTCCCACCTTTCACAGGGCAGTTTGTTTTGTTTTGGTTTGGTTTGGTTTTTTTATGAGATTTATCTTTATGTGCATAAATGTTTTGTCTGCTATATATCTATGTACCACATGAGTGCAGAAGCCAGATGAAGGTGTGGCCCTCCTGGGACGGGAGTAACAGATAGGTTGTGAGCTGCCATGCGGGACTTGGGAATTGAATCTATGTCTGTCCTTTTCCGGCATTTTCAAAATCAAGACATTTTTGGTTGTCAAGGTAGTGGTTCACACATTTAATCCCAACATAGGTGGCAGGTGTGTGATTTCCAGGCCAGTCTGGTCTTCATAGGGAAACCCTATTTCAGAAAGTAAAATGATGAGAAGATAGGGTTGTGTGCATCCTGCTGTCAGCCTGGGTACAGGGGCCTGAGGTACCACAACTGACCACAGCCTCAGTGAAGAATTAGAGTCCCAGATGTCAACAGTGCTGAAGCCGAGGAGCCCTGATGTGGATTCCTCTCCTCTCTCCTCAGCGCTATTTAATGACTGGCCCAATAAAGTGCACCTTACTGCAGTGATGGATCCCGAGGTCATTGTTTCTCTTGACTCTTGGGCTGTCACCACGTGTTCTTTGGCTTCATTTCCAGTTCTTCAGGTGTTCTCCCCATTGCGACCTTCCAGAGCAGCGTTAGAAACAATAGGTTGCCAACATCCTAGAGGCTATGAATTTGAAGAGTAAACGAAGTAATTTGTGCCAGGCGGTGGTGGCTCACACCACCTAGCACTCGGGAGGCAGAGGCAGGTGGATCTCTGTGAGTTCGAGGCCAGCCTGGTGTACAGAGCGAGTTCCAGGACAGGCTCAGAAAGCTACACAGAGAAACTCTATCTCGGGGAAAAATGTAATTTGTACAATATACTTAATATATCCAAAATATTGTAGCATGTAATCACTGTTAGAATTATTAGAAATAGTTTGACATATTGTGTGTTGTTGCTGTCTTTGAAGCCTTACATGCACTCATTCCAGTCACTTTTCAAAGTACCCACACCGAGTCAGCAAGATGGTTTAATGGGTAAATGTGTTTGCCAGTTTTAGCAGCTTCACACAGTGCTTCCACATCCGGAATCTTAACGACTTTTTACTATGTAAGGGAAGAAATACACAGATTTCAGAATGGAACCTGATTTTCTTATTCTATTTTTCACTTTTTCCAAGGTCATACAATAAATGCTAGAAGCGTTGTTCCGGTGAAATTTGTGTTTGTGGGCTGTCTGCCTAATCTGGAGCAATAACTCAAATTACTGTTGGTACCACCCCAAAATGTTAGCACGACTCTACTGCAAGGTGGCGCAACAGCTTTAAAACTGCTCCTGCAGGGCCGAGCTACTCTGAACAGCGCCTGGGGCCGGAACTAAATCCCTATCCTCCGCTCCTTAACTGGAACACGCCCCGCCCCCGGCCCCGCCCTCGGTACCGCCTCCACAGCCACGCCCAATGCCGGTGCCAGGGGCGAAGCGACGCGCGCCGTTGGGAAGTGGGTGAGGAGCGCGGTCCGGGCCAGCAGCGGTGGAGAGACGAGTGGCTAGGGCCTCTCGGCGGGGTCCTAAGCCACCGGTAGGCGCACGCCCGCTGCGAGGCGACGGGGAAACGTGCACACAGCGCTCCGCCGCGGTAGATTGCGCGCCGGGGTCGCGGGTCTCGGAGCGCGCATGCGCGCCGGCGATCTGCTCTTGCCTCTGCCGCAGCTAGTGCTTCTTTTCAGAGGAAAGAATAGTCTCCAGGATGTGTGCCTTGGGACTGCTGCCTAAACCGCCTGGCCAGTGACCCTCTGACCCTGCTTCTGGGCAACAGCAAATCACTTTAGCTTTCTCTTTTCTTTTTTTTTTTTAATTTACTTTCTTTATTAAACGCGTATTTGGTTATAAACATGGGAAGGAACCAACCCACTTTTCGCCACACCCAGTGCATTCAGGCCTGCGTTTATGGTTGTAGTGTAGATATCAAGCACACAGAGATTAAAGGTACAAATGTGGTTTCAGCCAAGGAAAGTCGTTTTCAGTCTTATAGGTTAAAGTCCTCAAGCACCAGAAATAGGAAGACAGCAATTGAAACCGGAGGCCAGTTAAGCTCTGAAGGACTTGGTTGTTTTTGTGTAGGTTTTTGGGCTCAGGTAGTGATGTGAGACGACAGCGTCCTCTTTTGTATCCCGGGCTGGCCTGGAACTCGCTGTGTAGACAGGTTGAACTCCGACTTATCATCAGTGGCTCCTGGGTATAACTGACCAACCTCCCGAATGTCGTAGGCTTGTGACTTGTGCCTGAGTGTGTTCAACTACCTCACTTCTGAAAACAGAAGTTATATGGAGGGAGGATTTATTGCTATAATCTTCTGGTAAGTCTGTGATAGACTGCAAAACAACCTGGAAGACTTAGTATATTTGTTGGGTTGGTTTTGAGATAGTGTCTCACCGTGTACCCCTGGCTGGCCTGGAACCCATGGCGAACATCTTCTACCCCAGCTACAGACCGGAAGTCCCGCCCCCCGCCCCCCCCCCCAGCAGGGTTGATCTGTGGTGTACTACTTGTTTGTGGTTTAAACAAATACAACAGTAAAACACTGTTTATCTTTGTGGAACATCAAGTAAATTCATTCCAGTATTTTTCCTGTGATGAAAAAAAATATCACCTCTAAGTATAGTCCTCTCCCGTACCCCCCTCGCCGTCTAGTCCAGGGCATGTAACAGGTTAGGCTGTCACCAGGCTTCCCTAAGACTGTGCTTACAATCTTCATTGCTTGTGTAGTTTATGTGCAGCAAATGTCTATTAAAATTCCTGTTGCTTTTGTATGGAGACTTTGAAGTCAGACTGTTTAACTGTCCCTTTGGAGTCCTAAGCACCTTCAGCTTAGTAGGTCCAAAATGGCACAGGTCTTCCTCCTCCTCTCTTCTGCTTCACCTTACCCCAGCCACACTCCTGTGCTTTAAAAAAAAAAAAAATCAAAAAGGCTATCCACGTGACTCCCAGGCCTTCCCTTTCCCTCTGAGAATTCGTATTATACAGTTCACACCAGAGCCCTCTCTCTTCCCTATTTGCTCCCCATGAATCTGTTACAGAAGATAGGTTAATGGTTCTTTTTTTTCCTTCCTATTTTCGCCATGGTCACTGCCCTGTTGGATTTCATCATTTTCTCACCTTTTCTACTGTCAGAGTCCCGTCTTTGAGCTGGCACATCCAGTCTATTAACACTGTGACCCAACACAGTGATTGTTCTGCTACGCAGGTCTGACTGTGTCATTCTTTTTCGTTTGTTTTCGTTTATTTATTTATTTATATATAGTATATAGTGTTCTGGGCACCAGATCTCATTATAGATGGGTGTGAGTCACCATGTGGTTGCTGGGAATTGAGAACTCAGGACCTCCGGAACAGCAGTCAGTTCTCCTAACCTCTGAGCCATCTCTCCAGCCCCCTCGTTTTTGTTTTTTGAAACAGGGTTTCTCTGTGTATCTCGGGCTGCCCTGGAACTCACTCTGTAGACCAGGCTGGCCTCGAACTCACAGAGATCCGCCTGCCTCTGCCTCCCACGTCCTGGGACTAAAAGTGTGCGCCACCACTGCTGACTGTGTTGTTCTTTAAAACCATTCGGAGACAGACCATCAATTACCTTCAAGATAAAATCCATCGACAAAATTTGGCTTACAGTGGTTGACAGATAAATCTGCACTAACAACCTGTTGGGGCCTCATTTCAGCTGCTCAACTGAGTGGTGTCTTTGTCTTATACAACACTTGATTCCCTCTGCCCTGATTATTCTGTCTTCTTTCTGCCTGAACACACTTCTGTTCGTCCTTCCACGCTCCCTCCCGTGGTCGTTCTGTGCAAGCAGCCAGAGCTCTTTCCATAGCTCACCTCCTGCATCTGCGTAGGATTGTAGTCTCCTCTGCGTGGGTGGCTGTGACGGCAGGGATAACCCAGAGGAAGGAGAAGCATTCTCTCTGTCTTCTTAGGGACCCTTCAAATTAAACTGACAAGAAACAGATTAAGGGTCCAAGAGGAGTTTTAGTCCATGTATATAAACGCTAAGCGTTGGACCTAGGGGCTCATGTGAACAAAAAGTGCTAAGTTGTGGGAAGATAATTAGACAAAGGAAAAGAGATTTGGGGGTCCCAGCATTATTTGCCCAAGGTGCTTTCCTAGTAATGGAGAGGGAGCAGCATTCCCAAGTGGAATTAGTTGCCTTTGCAGAGGCAAAGGGTCAGTTTCTTTCAGTTCAGAACTCACTGTGTGCCAAAGCAGCGTCCACTCACATCCACCCACAGAAGTTGTGCTTGGCCTGTCATAGTGATGATAGCTACTTTGAGTCAATATTGCATTTTACAAGTAAATTTCCAATTGATTCTGTTTTGTGTTACTTTAAAGAAAAGAGTTTTAGGCCAGGCAGTGGTGGCACATGTCTTTAATCCCAGCACTTGGGAGGCAGAGGCAGGCGGATCTCTGTGAGTTCGAGGCCATCCTGGTCCACAGGAACTAGTTCTAGGACAGGCTCCAAAGCTACAGAGAACCCAGTCTAAAAAAAAAAAAAAGAAGGAGGAGGAGGAGGAGGATTTAAAGGATATTCCTAAATATTTCTGTTTTTTAGATGTAGTTTGGGAGAGCCAGCGGTGAAGGCAGGAGTGGAACCCTATTGCGGATGCCCAGGATGGACGACTACACGATCCTGAGCGTGATTGGCCAAGGCTCCTTCGGTCGGGCTCTTCTGGTTCGGCAGGAAAGCAGCAATCAGAAGTTTGCCATGAAGGAAGTAAGACTTCCCAAGGTAACTGCTAACAGAATCAGCTCACGGTGAAAGTGAGCATCCGACCTATATAGAGAAAGTTCTTGGGGTTTAACGAGTCATTTACCGTTCCCGCAGACATGCAGTCGGCTTGTTCGTGAGCTTTACAGAGGCTTGATGTATTTATTCTATGTGGTTGTTTGGCTAGGAAGATTAACAGAGAAGCAGTCAGAATGTTTCGATCGATCTCAGTGATCACAGTTTCCAGTTTTGTGTGCCAGCAATGTGGAACATCCGCCAAACGTAGTCAGGTGCAGTGTGAACGGCCAAAGAGCATAGAGGGCCATGAGGACCAGGTTAAAATGCATAGCTTCAGTTGGTTACTAGGAAATCTACTCAGGGGATGTATTTGTCCCCACCCCCTCCATGGATTGTTTGTTAATGTGTATCATAATTGCACCGTGTAAGAATTCATACCATGAACATTAGTAATATTTTGATTTTTTTATAAAAATATATTTTAATAAAATTCTCAGAGTGCTAGGCATTTTTCCCAATGCATCACCTTTTAAAAATATTTATATTAATTTAGAATTTAATACAATGTATTTTGATCATATCACCCCTTTCTCCTCCTGTCCTAACTCCTCCCAGATCCGTCCCATCTTCCCCCACACCCCCAAAACTTTGTGTCTTCTATTTATTTATTTATTTTGAGATCACCTATCAATTCCAATTGTGTTACAAATATACTCTTTGTCTGTGGGTCCATCTATAAGAGCATGGTCCGCCTACTGGAGGCAACACCTCTAAAGAAAGCCGACTCTCCCTCCCCAGAAGCCATCAGGTGTCCATAGCTCCTGGATAGGGGTTGGTGCTCAGGAACTCCTGTCCTCTCCGTGCAGGAGTGTTGACTGGATTCGTCTTGCGCAGGTCTTGTGCAGTCAGTCACAGCTGCTGTGAGCTCAACAATGCAGGATCTTGTTCTGGTCCTGTCGTCTCTGACTTCTGGCTCTTACAATCTTTCTGGCCCCGTCTTCTGTGACAGCCGCTGAGGCTTGCAGGGAGTAGGAAGTGATACAGTGGTCCCGCTGATGGCTGACATTCCACCGAGTCTCACTTTCTACCCATGGACCAGTTTGAGTTCCTGCATTAATCGCTATGTGGTGCACAAAGCAATGTCTCTGCTGAGCTCCGAGGGCAGCACCAATCTAGAGGGCATTTAGAGGGCATTTTGACTCAATGTTCATTTAGTGGACTAATATTGGAGGTTCATCCCTTGGGGTCTGTGATAGGTTCTTGGTCTGATTTATAGCACCAGATACATGGCTGTGGATCAGTGCAGTCGGAAAGCAGTTGGTACCTGTAGCATTCATGCCACTGCCAACCCTTGCCACACTGGTCTTATTGCAGCTCACAGAAAAGCGTGGTTGACTTTGCGTCATGGAATTGAACCCGTGTCCCTTCATGTTAGCCGGGGATGCTCATTACACTACTATACTAATGAGGACAACTTTGTCTTATATTTGAAGGAAGGTCTTACTGTGTAAGTTAGGTTAGCCTTGAACTTGCCGTCTTCCTGCCTTAGCTTCCCAAGTGATGGGATGACTGACAGGTGTGTACGTACCACCACGTCTGCTCCCACTGAAGTCTGACTTTAAACTAAATGAGCATCACAGTCCTGTGAGGGGCTTGCTGAGACAGAGAGAGCTTTTTGCTCTCCTTCCATGAGGTCTGCCTGACTGTGAGTCCTTTTCAGCATGTTCACACTTGACACTGATGCTGCCCGTCTGAAAATCCTCCACTGTCCCTCCCTCTCTCCTCCCCCCTCTTCCCGTTTCCCTTCTTCCTTCTTCCCTTTGTTTCTCCTTCCCTCCTCCTCCCCCTCCCCTCATCCCTTCCCCTCGTCCCTCCTTCCCAGTCCTCTTATTTTGTCATGCTGAGGATCTAAACCAGGACCTCAGCCAGTTCTCTGCCTCTGGGCTCGACACTCAGGTCCCACAGCAGTTTCTTGATTATAAGCCAGTTAGCATTTTGTACTTGGGAAGCTTAATTTTCATTCGTCTTTGTTCACTGGGCCGAGGGGCTACTGAAAGGGTGATTAGAGTCTACTGCAGTGACAGCTTTGGTTTTCTTTCTTTTTTTTCTTATTTATTTATTTATTTATTTATTGTGTATATAATATTCTGTCTGTGTATGCCTGCAGGCCAGAAGAGGGCACCAGACCTCATTACAGATGGTTGTGAGCCACCATGTGGTTGCTGGGAATTGAACTCAGGACCTTTGAAAGAGCAGGCAATGCTCTTAACCTCTGAGCCATCTCTCCAGCCCCCCAGCTTTGGTTTTCTTTGAGTGTTTTTATATAGTGTTTTTTTTTTCTTCAGCAGAATACTGGCTATCCAGTCAGCTGATGCCTAGGCAGGTTTGTTCTTGGTTTTGGTGGTGGTGGTGGTGGTGGTGGTGGTGGTGGTGACGATAATTAATCCCTGGGCCTTGAGCATTGCTGGGGGAGGGCTCCACCACTAAGCCACATCAGCAGTTCAAGTGTATGTGAAAATTAGTTTGCATTCTGTATGTGGAGGGAAAAAAATATATGTTCCAATACAGCCCAAGCTTGGTCAGCCCAAGCATGCAAAATAGCCATAATCAAAAAGTCACTGCATATTTTATTTCAGACTTTGAAAGCTTGAGCCAAAGGAGATATACAAACCTGCATGGACCTTTGAAGTCTCATATAAAACTATACAAAATATTAGTTTGAGGCTATTCTAAAATTGAACATTGAATTTATAATTATTCAAAGTTTTTTTTCAGTCTTTCTCTGATACACAGAAGTCTAGGAAAGAGGCTGTTCTGCTAGCTAAAATGAAGCATCCCAATATTGTTGCCTTTCAAGAGTCATTTGAAGGTAAATATGAATTCTCCCAGATACGCTCGTACCTGGATTTAATTCTTAACAACTGTGACTTTCCTAAGGAGTCTCCTGTGTGTTTTAGCTGAAGGGCATCTGTATATTGTGATGGAGTATTGTGATGGAGGGGACCTAATGCAGAAGATTAAACAGCAAAAAGGAAAGTTGCTTCCTGAAGATATGGTAAGAAACTGACTTACCTAGAACTCAAACAGGGCAGGAACCTGGAGGCAGGAGCTGATGCAGAGGCCATGGAGGGTGCTGCTTACATGGCTTGCTCAGCCTGCTCTTTTATAGAACCCAGGACCACCAGTCCACAATGGGATGAGCTCTCCCATGTCAATCAGTAATTAAGAAAATGCTCTACAGGCCTGCCTTCAGCCCAATCTTATGGAAGCATTTCCTTAATTGGAGTTCCAAAGTTACACAGTAAGAATCTAATAAATAAATAAATAAATAAAATTGAATAAGTAATACTTAGAGATGGACATGTAGCTCAGTGGTGGAGCATTTGCCCGGTATTTGCAAAGTCCTGGGTTCCATCTGCAATGCTGTATAAACCACTCTTGGTGATGCATGCCTGTAATCCCAGTATTTGGGAGGCAGAAGCAAAAGGCTCAGAAGTTCAAAGTCTTCCTTGGCTTCAAGGCCATTCTGGGATACAGACTATCTCTTCCTTATCTCCCAGCCAGACACAAAAAAGAAACATATCCGGTTGAAAAGGAGAAGAAAAGTGTGGTGGACTTTTCATTAAAATATACATCTGATCATACACAAGGTGGCAAAACATGGGAACCAGGCTTCTGAATTTCCTCAGATAATACCGAATTGTAGTTGAATTGTATAGATTTTATGTGTGCAGAATTCACTTTTGATATCTTAGTAAAATAAGGCCTAGAAGTGATTTCTCAGAATTTGAGTTGACATCAGCTAGTTTTCACATTTTTACAGGTGTTGCATATTATTTTCTTTTAAAATATTTTTATTCATTCTTTTAGACTTTTGTACACTATATATTGGTCATATTTACCTCCAGTTCTTCACCCTAGATACTGTGTATACTTTTTTCTTCCAGATACTTAACTGGTTTGTACAAATTTGTCTTGGAGTAAATCACATTCACAAGAAACGTGTGTTACACCGAGATATCAAGTCCAAAGTGAGTATAATGTGTTGATGACAGAAGTTACAAATAATCCCACACTAGTTCAGAATTGCATATAATAAAGGGTTATTTATTTAGGGGGGACTCACAGATCGCTGTCCTAGATCACAGTCCTCTGCACGAATGGGGAACAGGAACTGAGTCTAGCAGCCGGAAGCAAGCGCATGCTTTATAGCTGCATTTGGAGTATAAGAGACCATGCCAAAGTGGGCTGGTGTCTTAAAGGCTATTGGCCAAAGGAGCTCCAAAAGCAAGGTGTTTTGGGGTCTGGGGAATAAAGAAAACAATTTTGTTGTCTTTTTTTTTCTATTACTATTTTTTTTTTGGGACATTGTATTTCGTTTAGAAAGATTTGCCAATATAATACTTTTTAATATTTACTCTTTTAATGAAAAAAATATTTAGCTGGGTGCGGTGGTACATGCCTTTAATCCCAGCACTTGGGAGGCAGAGGCATGCGGAACTCTGAGTTTGAAGCCAGTCTGGTCTACAGAGTGAGTTTCAAGACAATCAGGGCTACATAGAGAAACCCTGTCTCAAAAGACAAAAGGAAACAAAGAATACCCTCACCTTATTGAGGTAAAATTGACAAAATTTTATATATTTATAGTATACAATATGGTATTTTAATATACATACAAGTATGCACATTGTAACAGTATTAAGTCATGTTAATTGATGTGTCTATGATCTTACTGTTTTAGACTTCTCATTATTTTAAGTGTGTGGGTGGGTGTGAGGGGTGTGTGCATTTGCACATACTTGTGTACTATGCATGAGAAAGTATAGATGCCCAAGAAGCCCTGGGCTTCAGATTCCCTGGAGCTGTAGTTACAGATAGTTGTGAACCACCTGTTATGTGTCCTGGGAACCAAAACCAGGTCCTCTGGAAGGCCATCCCTCCAGACCCTCCCCTTCTGAACATTTAAAACCTACACTTCAACCAGCCATAGTAATAACTGCCTGTGATCCCAGCCCCTGGGAGGTTGAGGCAGGAGGATTTCTAGTTTGAGGTCAGCACGGACCACCTGAGTCAAATCCCTATCACAGAAAAATAAATAAAATCTACTCTTTTAGTGATTCTCAAGAATATTATATATTGTCAGGCAGTTGTGGCAAAGCCTTTAATCCCAATACCCAGAAGGCAAAAGTAGGCAGATTTCTGTGAGTTCGAGGCCAGTCTGATCTACAGAGTGAGTTCCAGAACAGTCAAGGCTACACAGAAAAACCCTGTCTCGAAACAAAAATATAAACAAACAAAATCATATATTAACCACGGTCACCACGATGTACAATATAGGTCTTTTGTTTGCTTGCTTTAAGACAGGGACGCGCTATGTAGTGCTGACTGTCCTAGAACTCACTATATAGATCAGACTGGCCTCTAACTTCAAGAGATCGTTCTGCCTCGCCCTCCCATTGAAGACATGTGCTACCATGTGAACCATGCCATAGCTCTTCTTTCCTCTCTCTCTCTCTCTCTCTCCTTCCTTCCTTCCTTCCTTCTTTTTTCCTTCTCCTTCTCTTCCTCCTCCTCCTCCTTCTCCTCCTCCTCCTCTTCCTCCTCCTCCTTCTCCTCTTCCTCCTCCTCCTCCTTCTTTGTTTTTTGAGACAGGGTTTCTCTGTATAACAGGCCTAGCTGTCCTAGAACTTGCTTTGTAGACCAGGCTGGCCTTGAACTCACAGAGATCCACTTGCTTCTGCCTCCTGAGTGCTGGGATTAAGGTGCGCACTGCCACATCTGGCTCCATGCAGTAGATCTAAGGACCTGCTTATCCCAGGTAAAACATTATGCCTTTTGACCTAGAATTTATACCAACCAAATAAAATAGCATATGTAAAAAGGAGTTGAAACCTCTTTTGCCATCTAGGTGAATGTAACCCTTTTAATGCCCACCGAATAAACGCATGGGTTCTCAGTGGGAAGTGGTGAGCACCTGTCCCAGCCACTGAGCCCCCAACACAGGCTCCCTCTGATCATATCCGATGCTACCTGACATTTGCATGTTAGATTTCAAAGCGTGCATCCTGAATCCCCAGGCAGAGGAGTGTGCAGCTGTTTTAAGAGGGGGTCTTGCTATTTCTTTTGTTTTCTCTGGGACCCAGCTGTCAGTATGTCTACCCTTATCTCCAGCATCAGCAGGCTTTGAAAGCTGCTCTGGAGACCACCGCCTTATGCTGGGATGACCAGGACATCTATGCTACGGACCGGCTCAGAGGGGCCACGCAGACCGTAGGGAATCAGGGCGAAGGCACAGGAGAGATCAGGATACGGCAAAGAAAGTGACACACAGACACTCTCAATATTGAGGCATGCTGTGGCGATTTACTTACTTCAGTGCAGGATTATATATTTTTTACAATCAAAGAACTTGGCAAAAGCATACATCATCAAATCATAAGACAGAAAAGAACAGCATAAAATAATTTACAAAAAGAATCTTTGAAGATGCTTTGACTTGGGCACAAGGACTTCTGCTTTCTCACACTATACAAAACAAACTCTCTCCTCTTGCCTTCAAAGAGATCACTGCCCTTGAGCTAGACCATCTTTATCAGCTTGCAGGTGGCTGGTTGGTATGAGCTAAATGACCTTGTGTGCCTGGGTTTGAAAGAAAAAGGCTACTATTTCCCTGGGAAAGCTTTCTGCTAGGAAAATTCTAATACATAGTCTTAAATCTCTCTGAAGTTTACTTTATATCAATAACTTCAACTCTCCTCCCTTCTCAATTCTCAGGCTCAGATATTGTCAGTTTAGGCTAGGTCTTTTTCTTCCCATAAGAAAGGTTTCATAGGCCTTCTGTTTACAATTGCACATACTTCTCAGGCAAATGCCTAAAGCTTCTAAGGTTTTTTCTAGTAAAATTAACTCCTTTCGTTCCACATCATCAAGGAATTGTCCTAATGATGATTCTGGCAATTCCCAGAACTGGTTACTTTTTTAAGGCTTTAATTAATAGCGGAGCAGAATTCAAAAATGTCCTTAGCAGTCTTGTTTGTATCCGCAACTGCCTGGAATAGTCTGATCTATTGGTAATCTGCAAGAATCACAAAGAACACACAGACAAGGGAAAAGACGCACATATGGCTCCAAGGACAGCCAGGTCGAGTCAATACTAATGGCAACTCAGGTAGCTTTACACCACAACTGGTTGCCAGGGACCCGCCTGGAACACACGGCTCCTGGAAGCACAAATCCCAATCCTTCCGGCAATATTTGCCCATCCAGTCAGCATTTCTGCTACACTGGCGAGACAGCCGTGGATGTAGCACATCTATATTCTTCTTTTTCAATGCAGAATGTCTTCCTCACCCAAAGTGGAAAAGTGAAACTGGGAGATTTTGGCTCCGCCCGTCTTCTCTCCAGGTATGTACCTGTCCTAGTGACAGAAATCTGAGCAGCCATTTTCAGAGGAGCTTCGGAGTCACTTTGCCTTTCTGTGGTTTCAGCCCCATGGCCTTTGCATGCACGTACGTGGGAACGCCTTATTATGTGCCTCCAGAAATTTGGGAAAACCTGCCCTATAACAATAAAAGGTGGGTAGTGTTCTTATTTGGATAATGTTGGGCATTGGATGGGAGGGGCTCTAACCTGCAAACTGATGCTGGAATCTGGTGCAGATGCATAGAGCTTATTTGCTTAAAAATTTTATTTTAGTTACTTCTTGTGAGTGTCTATGTGAGTGTGTATACATGTGCCACGGCCTGTGTGTAGAGGTCAGAGGACACTCTTTTGGAAATTGGTTCTCCTGCCTTGTTGAAGGAGGGGGGCTAACTCTTTGGTCGTTTCTGCCGCTGCACTGCACACCCTGGGCCAGCTGACCCACGAGCTCCTAGCCAGTGCTACTGTCTCTCTTTCCATCTTGAGGTGGGAGTGCTGAGATCACAGCTGTGTGCACCTGAGTTTCTTACATGCATTCTGAAGGTCAAAATCAGATGGCCAATCTCGTGGGGCAAGGGTTTGACCTGCCGAGCTCTGATTGCTAAAGATCTGCTTTGGGCCTTGGTGGTTACAGTTCATGAGTAGAATAATTTTGCCTAGCACGTGTCTTGGATTTGATTACCAACACCACAGAAATAAAATGGCATAAAAAATAGATCTTAAAGTTACATGGAATCTGTATTCTCAGGAATCCAGAGGAAAGTCCTGGTTTTCCAACATCGTCATCACAGCTGTGAGGGCCTAGTTGACAAAAGAAGGTTCAGCGGTTGTAAGGGTGGTCTGGGTTATGTGCCTGGTTCCAGACTTGTTGTTTATGCTTTGAAGAGTCTCTGCATCCACCTATCAAATGAGAGCACGGGGATAGGAAGCAGGCAGTCAAATCTCGTGCATTCATCCATCAAATGAGAGCACAGGGCATGGCAAGCAAACAGCAAATCTCCTATATCCATTCATCAAATGAGAGCACCAGGGAGCAGGGCTTGATCTAGAGGGTTATTATTATAAAATGTAGGACCAATGAGATTGGTCAGTGGGTAAAAGTGTTTACCACCAAGCATGATGACCCGAGTTCAATCTCCAGGACATAAATGGCAGTAGAAGAATAGACTTCTGCAAGTTGTCCTCCGACCGCCACATATACCCTGTGGCCAACGTATGTGCTCATACAGATACGAAAATAAATTAAGTGCAATAAAATAAGATAAAAATGCATGTATTACCATGATCGTGCATAACATAGTTGTTGCAATGCTGTCTCTTTATGCTTCTAGTGACATCTGGTCCTTGGGATGCATTCTGTACGAACTCTGCGCTCTGAAGCATCCAGTAAGTATGATGCCAAACCACAGGGCCATTTGTCATGTCCTGCTAAGACCCAAGAGAGGCATCAGATTTCTACTGGGGTTCACTTCCCCAGGCAGGATTTGTTATAAAGTTTCTGCTTGTCCTCTTTTTATCTTTGCATGGAGCCATTTTGTAGTTCTGTGCCAACAGGAAAAGCCTGTAAGAGGCAGGAATTCTATATGCAGCTCTCCTCCTCTTTCTTTTATATATGACATAATATTTGCCATTGTAGCTATTTTTTTATTCATTTATTATGTATACAATATTTCTGTGTGTATGCCTGAAGGCCAGAAGAGGGCACCAGACCTCATTACAGATGGTTGTGAGCCACCATGTGGTTGCTGGGAATTGAACTCAGGACCTTTGGAAGAGCAGGCAATGCTCTTAACCTCTGAGCCATCTCTCCAGCCCCGCAATGTAGCTATTTTTAAGTTCACAATTCAGTGGCATGAATTATATTCAAGATACTAATTACACTCATGGTATTCATTAATTATACTCATGATATTCATTAATTACATTTGTGATATTTATTGGTTACATTCATAGTATTCATTCAATAACTACATTTATGATCTTCATTAATTATATTAATTATATTGATTATATTCATGATATTATATCCTGATACTGCTGTCCATTTGTGGGGCTTTTCTGTCACACCAAATAGAAACTTTGTTCTTAGGAAATCATGACGCTATATTCCTTTCTTCCCCAGCTTGAGATAACTTCTAATTTTTTCTTATAATTTATTTAACTTTTATTTTATGTGCATTGGTGTAAAGGTGTCCGATCCCCCAGAACTGGAGTTACAAACAGTTGTGAATCGCCATGTGGGTGCCAGGAATTGAACCCGGGTCCTCTGGAAGAGCAGCAAGTGCTCTTAACCCCTAAGCCATCTCTCCAGCTCCTAATCTTTCTATCTCTATGAATTTGTATATTCTATATATCTCATGTAATACAATTCTGTGGTATTCATCCTTTTTAAAGATTCATTTATTTTATTTCTTATATATGAGTGTTTGACCTGCATGTATTTGCACCACATGCGTGCCTGGTGCCCAGGGAGGTTAGAAGAGGGTGTTAGATAGTCCAGAACTGGAGTTATAGATGGTTGTAAGCCATTATACAGGTACTGGGAATTGAACCGGGGTCCTCTGCTGATAGGGAACCTCAGCTGAAGTTTTCTCTTACCCACTGGGCCTTGTTTCTAGTTTGCAAAAACTAACCAGTACACTTAACTTTTTTTTTAATTAAAACATTTTTTGAGAATTTTATGTATGAGTGCTGTGTATACATTTCTATCCCTCCCTATATCCAGCCTTCAATTCCTCCTATGTCTCTCCCCAACTCCATCTAAAGTTCATAACATTCTTCTATAATTATTATCTTCTCTCTCTCTCTCTCTTACACACACCTCAAGTGCTACATTTCCTGTTGTTTTTACATACTGCACTTGGCAGTGGGTAGCTTAGCAGGGAGCCTGCTCCTGGAGAAGACTAATTCTTCCTCTCTGAGCAGCCATTGATTGCCTGGAGTTCTCTATCTATGGGTGGCCTTGTGAAATTTCCCCTGCTGAGGAGTTCAGAAGAGGGTGTTGGATCCCTTGGAACTGAAGTTACGGATGGTTGTAAGGTCTCATGTGAGTGATGGGAATTGGACCTGGGTTCTCTGTAACTAGTCTTTTTCTGACCCACCCGCCAACTTCCAAATAATGGCATGGAGACGTCTTATCAGTTACTAAAGCTGACCCTATACTTTAGGCTTGTCCCACTAGCTCTTATTACTTAAATCCACCCATTTCTATTAATCTACGTTCTATCTTGTGCTCTTACCTCTCTTCTATCTTGCATCTCCCATTTCCTCTTTGTGTCTTCTGATTTCTCCTGCATGCCTACATTCCTCTTCCACTTCCTTTCTCTCCCTGGTAATCCCACCTATATCTCCTGCCTAGGTATTGACTGTTCAGCTTTTTTATTGCACCAATCACAGCAAATACACCTTCACACAGTGTACAAATATCCCACAGCAATCCTCTGCAAGAACAAGTGTTCTAAATTAAATTTTCCTCTTATGACCACTCTTAATGGGTTCCAGAGGGTTTGTTATATTGTATTTTCATTTTCATTTAATTCCTGGAATGTTTTTATTTCTTTCTTTTTTGACCCAGTAGTATGTTGTTCAATCTCCATGAGTTCATGTAATTACTAAACAATTTTTACTATTTACTTTGAATAGTAATGAGATGAGATATATGGAGTTATTTAAGCTTTTCAGTATTTGTAGAGTCTTGTTTTATGTCTCATATATATGTAGTCTATTTTAGAGAAGGTAGAAGAATTTCTTTCTTCTTCTTTGGTTTTTTTTTTAAGATTTATTTATTTATTATGTATACAACATTCCTTCCATGTATGGCTGCAGGCCAGAAGAGGGCACCAGTTCTCATTACAGATGGTTGTGAGCCACCATGTGGATGCTGGGAATTGAACTCAGGACCTCTGGAAGAGCAATCAGTGCTCTTAACCTCTGAGCCATCTCTCCAGCCCCTTCTTTGGTTTTTTGGAGACAAGGTTTCTCTGTGTAATGGTCCTGACTGTCCTGGAATTCACACTGTAGACTAGGCTGGCCTCGAACTCACTGAGATCCTCCTGCCTCTGCCTCCCAAGTGCTGGGATAAAAGGTATGCACCACCACCACCTAGCCCTAACCTTTATCTTTTGATTAGGGTGTTGAGTCTATAATTTAAAATTATCATTGAAAGGTGTGTGTTGATTGCTGTAGTTTATTTTTATTTTTTAATGTTTGTGTTCCTGGTCCTGTTTGTTTTTCAGGATTGTAGCTTCATTTGTTTCCTTCATATAGTCCCTTGGCTATATTTACTCCTCTCTTCAGTCTGACGTAATTGCTTCCAGTCTTCTCTGTAGGGCTGGATTGCTGAACATGAATTCTTTCAGTCTACTTATATCACATACAGATTTTTCTTCTCCTTAAACTACGGCAGATAGTTTTCCTGGGTCGGCACCTGTGGTCTTTTAGAACCTGGGGTGCATTGCTCCAGGTACTTGTGACCTTCACAGTTTCCATTGAGATGGCAGACGTTATTGAGACTTATTTTCCTGTGGAAGTGACTTGTGGTTTTTCTCTTGCAGTGTTCATTACTCTTTCTCTCTGTTTTTTATTTAGTGTTTTTGTTGTTGATTTTGAGATAGGGTATCTCTGTGAAGCCCTGGCTTTCCTGGAACTCCCTCTGTCTGGCCTCAGACTCAGAGATCTGCTTGCCTCTGCCTCCTGAGTCCTGGTAGGCATGCACCACCACTGCCCAGCTAACATGTTGTGTTTTAATGTCTTTTCTGGTCATTTCTATGTGGTGTTCTGTGTGTTTCTTTTATCAGTCTGGGTGTGTCTTCCCTTAGTTTGGGGACTTTTTTCTATGCTCTTGTTGAAGATCTGATCTACACTGTTAACCTGGAGTTCTTCGATGGCAGTGTTTCATACTGTTGATCTTTTTGTAGTGTCCCAAAGTTACTGCTTTTGTGGCACTTTAAATGAGAGTGTCTCGCATAGGTGTGGATATTTGAATAATTGGTGTTAGCAGTGCCCTTCTTCCCAGCATTCTCCTAGTCTGGCTCTCCTACCCAATCTCTTCCTGCCCAGCTATAGGCCAGTCAGCTCTTTATTAACCAATGAGAGTAATACATATTCACAATGTACAAAGATTGTTCCACAGCAGTGTGGGAGGAAGGAACTGAGCCAGGCTTACCCAGAGAGCCTGCCTGAGTCTGGAGGCTTGGTGTGGATAGACAAGAGAGAGTAAGGGTCCTGGGTCAGACTAGGCAAGGGAGTGAGGAGAGGGTTTCCACCTGAGTCTGGGACTGGAGAGCTGGAAGGTGGGGGCAGCTGTGGCTCAGCAATGTATGATTAGCTTTGTAGCATCCCCCAAACTGTTTTCTAGAGTGTCTGCAATTTTTATGATTGTTAGCTTCTAAACTGAAATGTAAGAAAACAGAATTTGCCCTAGTAAATATTTTTTTCTAGATACTTTCAGATAATTTGACTTACTTGGTGGTAGTTGGTCATTTGGTAGAGTTGTTCATCTGGTGGTAGTTGACTGGTGGAGGTTGCTTGTTTGTTTTTTGGTGGTAGCTGTTTGGTGATAGTTGCCTGTTTGGTGGTGGCTGCTCATTTGGTGATAGTTGCTTCTTTGGCAGTAGCTGATTGCATAAAGCAACCGTCAAAACTGATCCCGACTAGGTCTTCACTTTGCATGGAAAGAAATCGTTCGCCTGTGGATCAAGCCTGTCTCTGCTTGAGAGCACACAGCTCAGGAGGTGGTTGAGGCAGAAAATGCCCGCTCAGCACCTGATGTGAGAGTAATTCAGACCAAAGCGTGTGCTGTTCATGTTAGGACATCTCCCTTGAATAGAAGTGACTTCTAGTGTCAGCTTCACAGCTTAAGGAGGTCAGCTAGGCCTGGGGGTGCTTATGGGAGGACAAGGCCTAGAGCGCAAGACTAACCTGACAGAGAACACCCAAAAAATAAAGTCTGAGAGTGCCAGTGACATAAACATTGGGGGGGGGGAGCGCAGAGACAATTCAGTGGAAAAGAACACTTGATGCTTTTGCAGAGGACTCAAGTTCAGCTCTCAGCACCTATCCGGAGGCTCACAAACGTCTCTAACTCCAGTTCTTGGTGATTTAACACCTCATCCCTTTGGGCACCTAAACATCCTCTCTGTCTGTCTCTCGCATATACACACATAATAAAAATAAACCTTTAAAAACTAAATACATTTTAAAAAAGAGAACAGCTTAAAGAACTTTTTAAAATACTGAGGCCTCAGCCCACTCCACATACCTGAATCAGAATCTCCAAAGAGGTGTCGAATTTGCGTTTTTAAACCAGGCAATTCTGAAGTGCGTCCCAAGTTGGGAACCACTGTTGCTCTGAAGCCATCCTGAGTTTACGCGTGCCAGGCCAGCACTGACAGATACCGGTCTCCATGTGGAGGGGGTTATGTTCATGTCCACTTTCCTCCAAAGCACATGAGGCTGTGAACTGCCCTTAAGGGCATCCGTGGAAGGAAGGGACCCAACAGCAGGTGCCTTTGCAAAATAAACGTAGCTTATGAAAATATGAATTTGCTTCAGCTGATATTTCTTATTTCTATATTTTCTTTTCATATACCTGATTTTTTAAAGTGTCGCTTTCACTTTTCAGTTTCAGGCAAATAGTTGGAAAAACCTCATCCTGAAAATATGTCAGGGGCCCATCCCCCCACTGCCAGCTCTGTATTCCGATAAACTTCACTGTCTTGTCAAGCAGATGTTGAAAAGGAGCCCTTCGCAGCGCCCCTCTGCTACCACCCTGCTGTGCAGAGGCAGCTTAGCCCCGCTCGTCCTGAAGTGCTTACCCCGGGAGGTATGACAGGGGTGTCTCTCATTGGCTCTAGTGTGGTAGCATTTGTTTTTAACTTATCTGGCGGTGGGCATGGGCGTACAGTGGTGTCCATGGAGATGCCACAGGACATCTCGGCTCTCTCCTTTCATCCTTAATGGGTCCAGTGATAAACTCGGGTTATCAGGCTTGGCAGCAGGTGCTTTTAACCGTTGCGCCATCTCACTGGCCCTAAACTCGTTATCTCTTAAGCTTAATTTACTCATACATGCCTGTAAGGACTCACGAAATTCAGAGGTGTATTTAAAATGTAAACCTTTTCCCTCTTCCCCTTCCAGCGCTCACTCCAGTAGCTGCCACACTCTCCTGCACTGGGATTGAGCCTGGGGCTTCACTTCCGGTGGGCAGGGTCTAGCAATCATCACAACTGTCTGTGTTTGTCTCACTGTTTAGATTATAACGTTATTTGACTCCCCCCACCTTTCTTTCCTTGCTAAGGGTCAAGTTTGGACTGTGGTTTGGGGGTTGACACTGGGCTCACACTGGCAGGCCTGCCTTAGCCCCCCCAAGTATCTGGGATTATACTTCTCTCCTTATATTTGCTTTTACGTGGCATCTTTATTTTCCAATTTTAAGTGATCTTGTGTTGAAGAACATTATAATTAGATGACCTTATGGTGGTGTCCAAAGCAAAGTGTCTTGCGAGTAATCCCTGCTGTGTGGGCTAAGACAGGAGCGTTGGGGTATAGAAAAGTGTTTTTCACATTTTTAAATGCTCATCTTTAAATTTCAGATCATCAGAGAATATGGAGAGCAGATACTGGATGAAACCAAAATATCTGAGCCCAAGAAACCAAAAAAAGAAGGTAAGAATTTTCAAGTGTGTTTTTAAAAGTATCATAAAAAAGAAGATATAATTTCCACCAGGCAGTGGTGGCACACACCTTTAATCCCAACACTCAGGAGGCAGAGACAGGCGATTTGAGGCCAGCCTGTGCTACAAGAGCGAGTTCCAGAACAGCCAGAGTTGTTACGCAGAGAAACCCTGTGTCAAAAAAATTTAAAAAGAAAAGTAATTTTCAAGTTGTTAGAATTGTTTATCACAGATAGCCTTCAAATAATTTTTTTTGCTCCTTCAGACAGAGCTTCCTTGAGATCCTATACTGTTGAAGAAACAGTACATTTTCCCCAGTGAGAAATCACTCCCACACACTTAGATTAATTAAATTAATTAATTAAAAAGCTCTTTAGTACTGGTCCGTGACTGGTTTTGGTGATGCATGAAAAGGAACCGGCCTCAGAGAAAATGGTACCAGCTTTGATCTATACGTTCCACATACGCTGTCATTCGTAACTCTCTCTGGGGTCCCAGCCTCAGGGCACCCAGGTTAAACACAGACAGGAGACTTCGTGTCTGAACACTCGGACAGATGGGAGATTGACACAGCAAAGATATTGCCAGAAGTATTTAAATACACCACCATTGTTCTTTCTGAATTGTTGTTACCCAGGGTCACCTTGCCCACCTGGCAGAATTCTGCTTTTCCTGCTTAGAGCACAGGACTTGATTGCGGTTGTTGCGGTTGTCACCCTGTGCTGCCTCCTTATAAACCTAACGGAGGTTCTAAGTCTGGGTTGTCTCCTTTTGTTATGAGAATGGAGCCTAATTGGAGGTCCACCCTAGTGAGCAGACTGTAGCAGAGACTTTCTCAGCAGCCCAGAACTTCAGCTGTGCTATGCAATTCTCTTTCCTGCAGTCGCTAACTAGGCTGGTTAATAAGGTCCTTACTGTCCAGTCATATCGGAGGCCGCATTCCTCTAGCTAAATTCTACTTTGTGGGACCTAATATTTCATAGGGAAGTAAACCCTTCATAGCATCATTTTTCTTATTGCAAGTTTTCCCCGCCTCAACATTGTACTTTTTAATTTTCAGGGACTAAGAAGAACCTAGTTTGGATAGTTCAGTGATGGGAGACTGTCTATTTTGTAATTTAGCATCTTATTTATTTTGACTTATTAAGGGTCATTGAAGGCTTTTAGGAATCTAACCA
Organism: Myodes glareolus; assembly: GCF_982192425.1. NCBI lineage: Eukaryota > Metazoa > Chordata > Mammalia > Rodentia > Cricetidae > Myodes > Myodes glareolus. The sequence goes on from NC_142048.1 coordinate 49,678,329, forward strand.
TGATAATGCAACACTAATATTATATTGTATTCCCAAGTTTCTGACGGACCATTGTACAAACTAATTTTCAAAGGCAGAGCCTTTTCTACAGAGAACTGTGGCTCTGAGTGGTAGTGAGCAGTCACTGTAGGCTCACTGACTGTCACGGGTGCATCACGTGGCTCAGGATGTCGGTCAGCGTAGGCTCACCGGCCAGGATATCAGTCAATGTAGGCTCATCGGCCAGGATATCAGTAAGTATAGGCTCACCGGCCAGGATATCAGTAAGTATAGGCTCACGTCAGTCGGTCAGTGTAGGCTCACCGAGGAGGATGTCGGTCAGTCAGTGTAGGCTCACTGGCCAGGATATCGGTCAGCGTAGGCTCACCCTGTCGCAGGTACATCATGTAATGCAGGATGTCAGTCAGTGTGGGAGTTGATACATTTGAGAAAACAGGTGTGTATGCTTTCATTCAGTTTGTTGTGATGTAAACCTTATCTAAGAAGATAAAATTTATCAGTAAAATAAAATTTAAGAACAGCCTTTTCAAAAGGAATTATTTATGTAATGTATGAAAATTCCATACGACTGTAGTCTGCCTGCCTTAAGCCAGCATCACATCTAATTTAATACCTCTCTTGGCACCTGTCATTAAATGTTTGCAGAGCATTTCTTAGTTCCTTTTCCTTTATCAGTGACTTCCTTCTGAAGTCTCCAGAGATAGCAGACGTGAGAAAAACAGAGAAGAGTTTGTATAGATTACTCCCAGCCGGGCATAAACCCATGTCTGGAGTTTGTAGCATGCATGTCCTCTTAGACCACCAGAGAAACACCGTGAAAGCAGTTTGTTTATTTTCCTGGGTTAGGCTGAAGGGCTGCAGGAGCTGTGGACCAGGAACTGTGGACAAGCCTGAGAACGTGTGTCACGGTAGCACGGGTATAGGCTCCGTTCACCGTCAGCGTCTTCTCTGTCACTCAGGAGGCAGCCACTCACTCGGCCTTACGAGTTTGCTTTGATGATAATTTTACCCCTGGTCCTATCTTGTAGCCTTTGTTCACATCGCTGGATAGTAGGAAGCACTGGGCAAGAAAGCGCTAAGAGGAGTTTCAATATATTTTGAAAAAAAAAATGTAGCTTTACAATTTCCAAAACAGAGAAAGTATTGCAGGAGTTAGCATCAGAGCGTCTCCCAGGAGGCCCTAACAAGCTAGGCTCAGATGCCCGCCCAGTGTGAGAACCGTGCTCCAGTGCCAGGAAGAGGCTGTCCCCAGGCCCGGAGTTCAAGGGGCGTGCAGCTGTAGGCAGATGAGACTTCCTTTATTCACTGGTACCCAGGCCACACAGAAGCCAGGCGCTGGCAGGCACCCTGGCACCCATAGGATGTCACAGACAGATGTATGTGTGCAGACCAGCACACACAGGCTGACACAGGCACTCGCCTCTGACATCAAGGTCATGTTTATACAGAATCACACAAAAATGGCGTTCCGCCAGGTATAATTATAGAACAGATTACATTACTGTCACTTTTGGGTTCCCTGGACTTCTAATATCAGCCACAAATTTATTGCTGACTCATAGCCCCTGGAAGTCCAGCCTTGGCCATCTTGTTCTGTACCAGATACCTGTCTCAGTCCCATGTTGTCTACATATCAAGTGGCTTGTATGGTCTTCTGTTCCCTTCATGCACACACACCTGTTGTCTGTCTCCCAGGGTCCTGACATGAGTTCGAGTTTACAGCAGGCAAGGGATAAGCATGACTGAGTTGTCCTGGTCCGGGTCGCCCCCTCCCCCCCCCCATCGTCTTTGTTTCAGTCTCTCCGTTGTCAGAACCATGTGGAATCCCCCGGAGTAAAGCTCCCCCTCTGTCTTCCCCAGGCTTCAGCCTTCTCCCTCCCCAGCCTGAGATTCCTGGGGAAATGCCAGTTCCTTGGGGATTATTGTCCCAGCAGTCCGATAGCCAAAGAGAGGAACATAAATGCCTCTTTAGAATGTCTTCATTGGCGGTCACAGGAAGAGCCAGTGAAATGCTACCACATTGGGACCATTTAGTCTCTAGATAGTGAGGTCAGAACAGTAAATCACACACAAGGACAGGGACTGTATGTGACGTGCTCCCCTCGAGTTTCTATGGCCTGTTCTTACAGGTATTCAAAGACATTTTTAAGATGTCGAATGAAGCTGGGCATGGTAGCATGCACCTTTAATCATAGCACTTCGCGGTGAGGCAGGAGGATCGCTATAAGCCTCAGGCCAGCCTGATTTTTATAATGAGTTCTACGCTAGCAAGAGTTATATAGCGAAACTCTGCTTCAAAACCCAAAATAAACAAAACCAAAAGTCAGTAAATGTGGGGACGCCGGCTCCTCTGACTTCTCAGCTGCTTAAATGGGTTGGCATGGATGACTCTTACGTTATCTGAACGTTAAGGATGAAACAACATAAATCGTTTCTTGTAATATCTAGAGAATTGTACCCGGTGCTGAACGCTCGATACCCCTTCAGTTTGATGCTGTCTGTGGTCAAGTATCTTTAGCGTCCTTATTTGTCAGACACCAATAATGCCAGTGTTGGGGGTGCTGAGGAAGGACGGTCAGAGTTTAAGGACTACCTGGGCTGTGTACTGAGAATCTTTCTCTAAACACAAAGCGTAAGCAGGGAGAGCCGTTAGGATTCAGGCATTTTGCTGGCCTGCCCTGTCATCTGGCAGGATGTACCCAGGCAGTTCCCTGGCCAGTCCAGGGTCCTAGTGTGTACCCAGGTACAAAGGTCCCGTTCTCGACCCACTCCTGCACCTCACTGTTCTGAAGGGCAAGCAGGACTTTTCCTGCTTCTTCTCTTTTCTCTCTCTCTGTGACTCTTTTTCTTTCTCTTCTCTCCCTTCCTTTCCCCACTCCTTTCCCTTCCCCCAGTAAAACTCTTCACTTAAGCTCTGTCTGCATGCGTATTCCACCTGCCATGGGACGCCTCAAAGGTTCCATTTTGCACAGTATCATAACAAAAGTTATGTTAGAATTTAATAAGGTGACCTTCCTGTGTTTCTCCTGCCTTCGCTTTCTAAGCAGACCCCAGCAGAATCAGGAGAGCTCCGGGAGAGGAAGCGCATGCCGTGGTAAGTGCTTTAAGATTGAATTTGTGAAGCGTGGGTCTGGTGAGCACCCGGCTTTCTGACATGCTATGAGGTTTCAGGATTTGGCCCCACCTGTCCAGCTAAGATGTCTTTCTCCTTTTTGATGCATGAAGCATCAGGAGCTGTTGCCCTGTACCACCTTGCTGAACCTTCCAGACCCGTATGTATGCTTTGTTACCATTTTTAATTGCCAATGGCAGTGGTATCAATATAGATATGACAGAACTCAGTCCTGCTTCCAGATGTGAAAAATTTTTTTGAGCTTGGCTTTTTGTTTTGTTTTGCCTTTATCATGGCAAATATAAATATAAATATATATATCAAATATAAAAAACAAATATCAAATATAAATATAAAAAATATAAATATATATAGTCAAACGATTTAGCCATTTTAGCAATTTATTTGTTTTGAGACAGTGTCTTATGCTTTCCCCCTCACTGTGGCAAAATTCCTGATAAAAGTAACTAGAGGAAGTGAGCATAGGGGAGATGGGGATGGGGGTGAGCTGGGTACGGGGAGGTGGTGGGAGTGGGTTACTGTCGCTCATCCAAGGTGCTGTCCATCCCAGCAGGGAACATGGTGGCAAGAGTGTGAGGTTCTGGAAGCAGAGAGCTGGGCCTGCTTTCTCCCTTCTGCCTTTTTCATTCAGTCCAGGGCACCAGCCCAGGGGATGGTGCCACCCACAATGGATGGGGCCTTCCCCCATCAATCACTAATTAGGAAAATGCCCTACAGCTGGATCTTATGGTGGCATTCTCTCAATTGAGGCCCCCTCTGCTCCCTAATGACTGGTGTCAAGCTGACTGAGAACTAGCCTTCACAGGGCTTTACTGTTTTTCTGTTAAAATGTCTGTAAAGTTATCCTGTGAATCAAGCTGACATTTTCCAGGCTGGTATTCAAGGCCCTGCTGGCCATTTCTAGCCCGAGGCAGCTGTGACACTCAGCTCCACTACTGATACAATGAAGCCGTGAGCAGTGACAGCAGGTGTCCTTCCCAACACCTTAGCAAATCAGCTGTGACTCATGGAGCAATGCCTTTCCTTTCCTGGGTGCTCCCAGTAGCTTGCTTTCTTCTTCTGTTGCACAGAAAATAAATAGCGAGGGTTTTGCTAAGCCCCTGAGCTGCATGCCCAGCATCCAAGCTTTTAATTAAAAAGGTTGAAAAGATAGCGAGGCAGGGAGGATCAAACATTTGAAGCCACTGTGTCGGGAGCACACATAGGTTTATGTAGCCATGTAGAAGAGGATGGAGCTAGTCCAAAGAGTCAAGTGAAGTCTGTGAAACCTCCCCCTCCTGCAAAACCCAAACTCTCTTTCAAACTCTCCTTCCATGGAATGCTCCAGAAACCAGCCCAGAGGAAATGGGGACTAGTTTATACTGATGTTGAAGAAACTCATAGTAATAGAATTGATGTTATAAAGGATTTGCCGATGGATTTGTTTAGGAGGCATTAAATCACACAACGTAGAATTTAGGTAAGGGTGCACTGTCCTCCAACACCCCAGAGGTAGGTAGTAGCTAACTAGGCCTGCCAGAGTGAACTTTACAGTGTTGGCATATAGATGTTTGCTCACCAGGATTGGCCAGCCTTTAGGCCCATCCCCAAAGAACATGCCTCTAACAGGCAGCTGTGGGCGGGGGAGGGGCAGCATAGGGTCACAGCCATTGCTGAATCCTGGCCTAAAGTCCCCAGAGAATGTCAGGTTTCAGTGGGGTAAAGATTGGTGTTGTCACTTCCGTTCTGTTGCTGTAATAAACACTGTGAGCAAAAGCAACTTACAGGACCAGGCCAGTCCATCACTAAAGGAGCCAGGGTAGGAATGTAACAGGAACCAAAACAGAGACCACAGAGGATACGGCTTGCTGGCTGTCTCCTGGCTATGTGCTTAGGGGCTCTGTTATACAGCCCAGACCCAACTGCGGAGAGAAAGGTGCCACTACAGTGGGCTGAGCCTCTTCCATCAGTTAACAACAAAGACAGCCCCCCGACAGACTCTCATCTGCGCAGTCCCCCCATTGAGACTCCTTCTCAGATGGCTATAGACTGTCAAGTCTATAGAGGTTATAGAGGTTAAACCTAAGTAGGACATTCGACATCCCCTAAGGGCTTTTAACATCCACATCCTACAACTGCTTCAAGACCCTGATAGGTGGCAGCTGGGCTTTGAAATCACCGTGTGCTGAGCCATCACTGTGACGTGACAAGAGATGTTCTGTGTCCCCCGCATGTGTCAAAAAGAATTTTGAGAACCGCTGCATGAGAACAAGAAAAGTCAGTGGCCAGCAAGGCCATTTTGTTCAACTAGTAACTGAGAACCGTGCCTGGGACCAGCTAGGTCCTGCCTTTGTATCTCTTCTCTGAATATGTGCATGTTTAGCGAGGACCATTCTTTGTGCTAGCTCCTACACGGCACCAAGTCGGGTTCAGACAATTTGGAAAAGTACCGATTTAATCACATTTTCATAATAGGGTTTTATATGACAGGGCCGGGAGACTTTGGAATGACTACTCAAAGACCCAGGGTGAACAACCTGTTTCTTTGAAGCTTTTATTACATTTATTTAATTATGGGGTGTGGGGTCACATATACTGTCATATGGTGGTCAGAGAACAATTTGCTGGAGTTGATTTTCTCAGCAGCAAGTGTTCTTAACTGCTGAGCCCCCTCCTCCCTCCTCTCTCTCTCTCTCTCTCCCTGGTTCCCCATCTTAATAATTTTGGGGTATACAGTTCAGTAGTATTTATACTTATACACATTAATGTTTGACTACTTTAAAAAATGTAGCTACCAAAGTGGTAGAGATGGATGGGTAGATGGATGGATGGATGGATGGATGGGTGGAGAGAGAGAGGGAAAGAGAGAGAATATAACATGAAGTTAAGTATGTAAGGAGGTGGGGAGGTGAGGGAGAGGAAGCCATGATCAGAATATATTTATAAAAAAATATTTTCAGTAAATAAAGAAAAAACTAGTCAAATATCTCTGATGTTTATATATGTATATATGCTACACACAGAGAGAGACATAGCTATCCTGTAATGGCTACTGACAGACATGGATATTAATATACATGTATATGAGCAAACTGTCATTCGTATGCATGTGTATATGATATATATGGCTAATAATGTTTGTATTTGGGTTTCTATGACTTCTTTTTTAGTGCATTCCTTTTTACTTTTAATTAAAACAGCTGATTATATATTTGCACTTCTGTAGTAATACAGACATTATTTAATCACTACTGTAAAATCTCTTGTAAAGCAGGAGGAAGGACGTGATGGAAAGTGTCGTCACACTGAATTGGAAAGCACTTGTCCAAACTCAGTTGGAAGTGCACTGAGGAGAGCCGTCCGAGGAAATACAGGTGAGTCACTCCAATCATGACCACTACTTACGTGGGTTGTTGGGGGCTGTGAGTGGACACCAGTGTTCACCTTACTTGGTCTTGGGTATCATTAGCAAGTAGGCAGGTGGGTGTTTATTGCTTATCCAGGTTTTACTATGAGAGAAATATTTTGGTTATTTGCCAAAAAGAGATGTTAAGGTCTGGAGAGATGACCCCATGGTTAAGAGCACTGGCTACTCTTCCAGAGGACCTGGGTTCAATTCCCAACATCCACATGGCAGCTCACAAGTGTCTGTAACTCCAGTTCCAGGGAAAATGATGCCTTCTGATGACCTCTGTGGGCACCAAACACTCTCATGGTGCACAGACTTATATACAGGCATGATAACATGAAGTTAAACAGGTTTTTAAAAAGAGGTTAAGGGCTGGGGGGGGGGTGGATGTGGTCATAGAGTTCATGCTGTCATCCTGAGTCTCTAGGTAAAAACCTCAGCCCACAAAATAATAAAGAAAAGGGGAGCAGGGAGAAAAGAGAGGTATGTCGGTGAGAGTCATTAGAAGTATAGCTAACATTGTGTACATGAATCCTTGGGAATTTCATAACTGTATATCATGCAAAACATTAACGATATATGTATTTTAATGTGAACACTTTGGTGGCTCATTCTGAATTGAGCTATCATTTTGCATGATTTCATTTCAAGGTTTTTGTTGCTATTTCCTTTGTTCCTAAGACTGGACAGGACTCTTGCTCTGAGTTGGAAAGAGACGAGAAATACTTCTGCCTTGTTAGCGTACAGTTTAGATGCGGGTGAATGACAGGACAAAACTGTTGACCCTCCTCTTCCCCATTTGAGCTTCAGGTAGCCCGTCAGCGCAGCAGCAGAACGCCACTCCAGCAAGCCCTCCCAGGCAGCAGTGGGAGAGCCATGTTCCCGGTCCAGCTCTAGCAGCTCTGGGAAAGGCACCCATCCTTACCTCCAGTTTCACGGCCGAGGATGACAGAGGTTAGCACCATCATCGTCCCTTGGGGTCTGGCTTCAGATACCAAAGTTCATGCATGCTCAGGTGCCTCATGGAAAAGGCATCCAGTGCCCACACCCTCCTGTATTCATTAATCTCTAGACCACATGTTCATAAATACTGTGTAAACAGTTGCCACCCTGCACTGGTTATGTGAGTCATATGTGAATATGTTCAACACAGACTTAGCTTTTATTTTTTAATATTAATTGATAGTGTGTGTGTGTGTGTGTGTGTGTGTGTGTGTGTGTGTGTGTGTGAGACTATATGTGCATGTGTATATGAAGCCAGACGAGGGTGTCAAATCCCTTGGAGCTGGAGTGACAGGCATTTGTGTGCTTTCCATTGTGGGTGCCAGGATCTAAACTCTGGTCCTCATAATTGAACAGTGTGTGCTCTTAACAACTGAGCCATCTCTCCAGCTCCAGACTTAACCTTTAAAAAAATATGTTAAGATCCAAAAATTTGGAGCCCATGGTTATACAGGGAAGACCAAAGTCAGACCGAACACTCTCTAGTAGAATTCTCCATGCTAGGGTTTTAGTTTATATCTCTTTGCAGCTGACATTTGGGGCTCCTCATGTAGGTGAGTGAACTGGATTTTCAGTGAGCGTCAACTATAATCATAACTTTGTTTGAAATATGATAGACACTGGAATTTTTTTTTAACCTGGTCCTGTGTCCCTCTTTATAACCAGGTGGTTCTGTAATAAAGTACAGTGAAAATTGTGCCCGTCAGCAGTGGCTCAAAGAGCCCCCCGCGACCTTGCTGTCAATGCTGAAGGATGCTGATCTCAGCCTGGCATTCGAAACGTACACAATATATAGACCAGGTAATGTTCGCCAATTATATGACCATGAGGACACTTTGGCTTTTAAAAATATACGGTAAAATATGAATAAATTGACCATGTTAATAATTCTTTAAAGATTTCTTTTTATTTGTGTTGTCTGTGTCTGTGTGAATGTATGCCACGTGTGTGCAGGTGCCCAGGGAGGCCAGAAGTTGGCGTGGTGGTGGTGGTGGGGAGTCAGATCCCTGGAGCTGGGAGTAATAGGCAGTTGTGAGTCACCATGTAGGTGCCGGGAAGGGAGCATACTCAGGTCCTCTGGAAGAACAGCAGGTGTTCTTAACTGCCCCTCATCTTTGCTCTCCCTGTGTGTCCAGTTAAGTAGTTTTACACTGATGCATGTTATGATGCATGTGCTTACGCAGCCTGTTCCAGATTCTCTTTCTTTGCAAAGCTGGAGCGGCACACATGAAATAATAGCCCCATTCTTCCTTCCTCAGCTCCCTGTGATTTGTAAAGCTGGTGCAGGAAAGACGATGTTGCAACAGATTTAGTTGATGAATGTTTACTGAGTGGTGAATGTATAGATGATGATTAAAATGAAAAAGAGGGCTGGCATCTAGCCCAGCAGTGGTGTGCTCTGCCTAGCATGCACAAGGCCCTGAGCTAACTCTTTAGACCTTTCTATTATTTGTTTTGAGACAGGATCTCCCCAAATTGCTCAGACTGTACTATAGATTTCTTATTTTAGAAGTTCTTAGAATATTTTTCTCTGCTCCCTTATTGAAAGTATTGCTTTAAAATTTAATTCATATTCTGCTACTTCCTGGATCTATGTCTACCCAAATCCTGATGAGTAAATACTGTTTAAGTTGGCTGGCTTCCCCAGGCACTGGCTCCGGTCTGTAGTCCTAACATATGGGAGACTGACGAAGAACAGCCTGGATTAATTCCAGCCTGGGCAACATGGTGAGACCCCATTTAAAAATAAACAGGAAAACTGTCATACTTTCTGTTGCTATTCCCCTGAAGGTACAGAAGGATTCTTGAAAGGCCCCCTTTCTGGAGAAGCAGCATCCGACAGTGTCGACGGTGACCATGATTCAGTCATTTTGGATCCGGAGAGATTTGAACCTCGGCTGGATGAGGAAGACACGTACGTTGTAACGGACCTAGAATGCTGTAGTTGGGGAACGGAGCCTGTATGCGCACACATGCCATATCGTACCACAGTAATTTCAGATGTAGTAATACTATACTACTTTCCATCCTAATGGGCACTTCTCTTTACTTCTGTATGATGGGCAACACTGACATTTTAGTATGACTTCCTGGCTGCACGTAGTATGTTTTCAGTCTGGACCTGTTTTTGTTTCTGGATTTTGAGGCACTTAGGCTCCTCCTGCACCTGCTTTCAGGTGTTGGGATTATGTGAGTGTGAAAATATATATATTCATTTCATAATACATTTTTATAATGTTAAACATACCCACAGTGATACGTTTTGGGGAGAACTAACATTTTTCCCTCTACTCAGTTACCTTATGGGATTGAGCTTTCAACAGTTTAAATAGCACGTGGTAGAATTCCGCGTTGAACCCATCAAGAAGTAAAAACCCTGAGCCTAATACAGTGGCTTATCCTCCAAACTTTCCGCAGGGACTTCGAGGAAGACGATGAAAACCCTGACTGGGTGTCAGAACTAAAGAAGCACGTGGGATGGAAAGACATGTCTGATGGAAACTCCTTGGAGCGTGTGCCCGAGCCATGTCGGGGAGACACTGATGCCTGGAAATGGGGTGAAGACTGAGAAAATATACCACATGCTTAAATAACAACCCCAAACCCTTGTGAGCTTTCTTAACACAAGGGAGGTCTAGAGATGCCGTGTCTTTGCATTCCGGTAGAGCAGAGGTGAAATGCTAGCCTACTGGCTAACTCTGTGTGCGATAATAGGAAATCACTTCTCTTCTGTGCTCCCTCACTTTCCCAACTATCCAAGGAGAATAACAATGCCTACCTCATAAGAACGCTGACCAAGACTGTTATAGCAACCCATGTGTTTGTATCCACGGTTACTATGTGACACTCTGACGTTTCCTAAAGTGATCTAAATATATTAAATTGTGACATAAAAATGTGTGCTCTTTGTCAATAATACCCGACTTGGGGATGCTTCAGAATGATTCCCAGTGATGTTTACCAGCCACCAGCTGTCCTTAAATGTTCCTCGTAGGCTTTACAAAAAGGGGATCAGCCATAAGATGAGTGGAACGGGCTCCCAGAAGATTGCAGCCCTGGACCCGAGGCAGGAACACAGCCAAAGAGATATGATGGATGTCAGAAAGTAGAAAGTGTTCTAGAAAGCGGCCACAGCGCACATACATGGACCCCCACAGCGCACATACATGGACCCCCATAGTGCACATACATGGACCCCCATAGCGCACATACATGGACCCCCACAGTGCACATACATGGACCCCGGCGTGTATTATCTCATTTAGTGCTATGACACTTTAGAGAAGGAGAATCTTTCCCCAATGAAGAAACGGCTTCTCCTGACCCCGTATGGAGAGCAGGTAGAAATTACGGTCTAGTCATTTACCAGGGTCTGCAGCAATAGGAACTGCGAGCAGCTCTGAACAACGTAACTCTCCTCCCTTATCTGCAGTGCGAATGCAAGGCAAGTAATCGACCTCAGCTGCTACAGCACAGCATAGCTTCTGTTTACCACGCAAAGGCTGCTGCGCAAGTCCCCACCCTACCTGTGTGTCTCCTTGTACTCAGTCCTGCAGTCTTCCATCGCTGGAAGCTTCTCTGTCTTCCCTTGCCTTTTTTGAGGAGAACTAGTTAGTTATCCTGTTTTTATCCTCAACTTGGGTGTGTCCAGTGTTCCTCACAAAGGTGAGCCCTGTCCCCGTCATGTCCCCTCAGGAAGTACATGATGTCAGCACCGTGTGCCACAGTTGCTGTGTGCCTCCATCAGTAGTTAACTGAGACTGCCGGGCTTCCCATCGTAGGCACCGACTTCCCTGCCCCTATTACTGTTGCTAACCCGACGCTGAGAGGCTTCAAGGTCTACTTCTGTTAGAGCAAAGAGTGTCATGTTCCCCTAAGTCACTGGTTTGGTTGCCTAATTCTTTCCAGTTGGTTTCTGTGCACTTTTGTGAGGGTCTTGTCCTTTTAAATGACTGAGTTAAATTAGATAAAGTAGGATCAACCTGTACCTTCTCTGTTCCAGCTCCAGAATCAACAATTTTCCCCCCTGAGAGTCACAGTTCCTCTCATTGTTTTTTGTTGTTTTGTTTTGTTTTTCAAGATGGGGTTTCTCTGGGTAACAGCCCTGGCTGTCCTAGAACTCACTCTGTAGACCAGACTGGCCTCAAACTCAGAGATCTGCCTGTCTCTGCCCCGCGACTGGGGGGATTAAAGGTGTGTGCCACCACCGCCTGGCTTCTCTCATTGTTTTAAAGCCACTAATTGGGAGCTGAGGGTGCTGGTTACCCCTGGCATATCTGCACCCTGTCTACATACCTGTGTTTTGTGCATCCCCATCTGGATGTATATTAAGTCAAACATGGCCTCATACTGAAGTCCCTGGCTCATCCAATCCCGTAAGGTTAATTCAGGCTTCTCGAGAACTCTTGCTCTTTTTTTATATCTGTTTTCCCTGATGGTGAAAAACACAGTTTGCAGCCATCCATTTAGTTGTTGAGACCAGTACACACACAAAGCAATGTCCAAACTATCAACCCTCGTTGCCGTGAGCAGCTAGCACGCAGAGCTTGTGTGTGGTTTTTGTTGTTGGCTTCACCCTTCTTAGGTCCGTCCCTTGAATGTTAGCTTGGCGCTTTTCTGATGATGTTTTATATTCAAGAAAGCATAAAGTTACAAGGAGATCTCCAAGACACTCAGGTTCCATATACCATCCTCCACACGTCTTTATCCGCTCTAATCACTGGCTCTGAACGTCGCAATCCAGACAAAGCAAATTTGAGATTACGTGCATAATTATTTGTCTCATTAATCACTGGAGAGTCGGATTATAAATCCTCTTGAAAATCAGACGATGTCCACTTTAAACCACACTCCATGTGTTTGCTTATTTGGGTGAGATCTGCCAACCCTGACAGGCTTTAAAAAGAAAGGGAACTGGGTGTGTCACACATCTTTAGCTCAGCAGGGAGGCGAAAGCAGGCATCTGGACCTCTGAGTTCCACGTCAATCAAGGGTACATAGTGAGACCTGTGCACAAACAAACAAACAAACAAACAAACAAACAAAGCCCCACAGTGCTTAGGTCCTGTGGGCAGGAAATGCTAATTTCCATCTGTATGTTTCTTTCAGAACATGGCGATCCTTAAGCATTAAAAAGACTACAAGCATTAAAAAGAACTTCAAGCATTAAAAAGACTACATTGTTATAAAATTGACCCAGGAAGGAGGATGTAGATAAAGGAGAAGTGAGCTTTTCGGGGGGAGTGGGTGGAGACCATGGACAATGGTGGGTTATGAAATGGTCATGGGACTTAGATTCCACTGGCTCTGGCTGTCTTCCTTGTATTAACTTTACCACTCTGAAAGAGGTATTTTTCCCACTGCTCTGCATGGAGTTGGGTTAAGAGGGGGTGCCTTTTTAGACCCCCTGGGTAGCACCTAGTTTTGTTTGTGGACCCAGGTTCCATTCTTATACACCTCTCAGCAGTATTTGAGACCTTGCGTTAGAACTGTAATATATGACAGTTGAACACTGCTTAGCTCGTATGGGACCCCAGGCATCATCGCCACCGCCTCCCCCAACAACCCAACCAGCACATTTTTCTCTCAGCACTGCTTACTCATCAGAAACCTCTGTAAGTGGCAGACAGCCGAGAACTTAATTACCAACTTCACCAAGGAAACCCTCCCATCCCCACGCGCAAAACGCCAGTCAGAAACCAGCTCTACGGCTTCCAGAAATGATGCCCATCCAAGTCTAGAAAACGGCCACCCACATCAGGTCACGGAACCCGAAGGTTGCAACAAGGCGTTCTGACTGATCGCTCACCCGCAGTTCTGGAAAGGTTTGCCCCCCCGAAATGGTTTCTCCTTGGCCCCGACTCTCCACTATAAAAACTGAATCTCGGACCTTGCACTGTTTCTGCGCCCTCCGACACCGAGCCGCAAGGTGCCAACCTCTCAATAAAATTGTGCTCGCACAGCTTTGAAGTCGAACTCAGTCTTCTCGTTTTCCTCCCCTGACTTTTTACATCGTGGGAGTGTGGAGACGATCAAGTGGCTTCTTTTACTTTTCGGCTTCCGACCTCGGGCAACTGGAAGGAGCGCCCGAAGGTTTCCTCTGTCCCCTCCCACGCTCCGCCCACTTTCCCCGCCGTAAACCTGTTCCAGTGTCCCGGAGGCTTAGCTGCCAGGGGTCAGATCCCTGGACACTTAAAGACTCACAAAGTCTGCTGAGCAGGTAGGCTGAGCCCACCGTGTTTGTTCTTTAGGAGCTGTCCCAGGCTTCTAGAAGGCAGGGGAGAGAGATTGGGAGTTCAGGCGGGAGGAGACCGGGCAGTGGCTAGGGAGCCTGCTCCCAAAGCTGCGTCGGTTTCCATGGCAACTCACAAACTACAAAATCCTGTACTTAGTCCCCATCCCCATGCTGGCCGGAGCCTCAACTGACAATCCTGTGCCCGTGACTTGAAATTATTTGAAAACAATCTGCCCAGTAGACCACGCAGGGTTGTAGAAGTCTGTATTGAGCCTGAGGCAGGAGGATGGCAAACTCAAAGCCTACCTGAACTGCTTAACAATTTCAATAATAGTTCCCCAAAAGGATTAGGTATAAAGTTCCTTGACTGAATGCTTACCTAGCATGTATGCGGTTCTGGGTTCGATTCCCAGTACAGCAAAATAAAAAGCTCCGTTATGCTCCAACTGTGGCATAAAAGGGAAAAAGAAGGAAGGCAACCTACAAGGAAGTGGTATTTCCACCTGTAAACACCTGTAGCCAGGTGCCAGGACAGTCACCTGATCGCGGCTGCTAGACTCTGGACCTCCCACCGACTGCAGCTCTATAGTCAGTAGTCCAATTTTTTTCCATACTGGGGCACAACTAGTAGGAAAGTCCCCAGATCTAACCAAGCCCTGAGTTATCTTCCTAGGAAATTCAGTACGAGTTAATCCATGGGGAGATACTTAGATAGACGTGTGATAGTTTGGTTCTAGAGGCAGATAACTGTGACTTTGCGTCCGTCCCTTGCTGTGTGGGACCAAAGACCTTTAAATGTCAAAGCTAGGTAACCCAGGCCCTAACTTCATCTTAATTACCATAAAGCCTCCCATCATTAGAGCCCAAAATACGGACGGAATAAATTCCTAGGCTTCCCTGTAGAGGGCGGTACCTCCCACTAAGACGAGAACGTTGCTGACCCCACCTTTGGACTTGCAGCTTTTAAGAGGCACAAAGCACCTACAATGAGGTGTCTCTCCTTCAAACACAGTACTTTTCCATTTTAGAAGCTAGAGAAGAAAGGTTTTGTGAGGTGGTGACTCGTCTAAGATCCCAAAGATGACCCGCAATCCAGTGTGGAATCTACCAACCAAACCCTTTTCACCGCATTCCTGTGTCCAGAAGGAAATTTCTTGACTCTCAAAAGCTGGGTGGAACGTTTTAGCAAACAGTTTTTCTGCCTTTTATCCATCTTCTGCTCGTTAGTTGTCATGAGAAATGTACAGTGAAGGTTTATTTCTTCATTTTAGGAACCTCTGACACCTGAAACAATGGATAAATTTGACCTGGTTAAGATCATTGGGGAAGGCACCTATGGGAAAGTGTACTTGACAAAACATAAAACAGAAAGCAATCAGTGTGTCATAAAAGAGATCGATTTTACAAAGGTAAAGAAGTTCAAATTTCTGTTAATTTTTGCTTTGTTTTTTGAGACAGGGTTTCTCTGTAGCTTTGGTTCCTGTCCTGGAACTAGCTCTTGTAGACCAGGCTGGCCTTGAACTCACAAAAATCCTCCCGCCTCTGCCTATGCCGATAATTTTAAGTGGTATATTTAGCTTTTGAAAGGATTTCTATATTTACTATGTGTATGTATGCGTGCTTGCATGAGTTTATGGGCTCCGTGTGAGTGCAAATGTCTGCAGAGGTCAGAGGGCACTGGACGCCCCTGAACTTGGTTTGCAGGCAGCTGTGAGTCACTGATCTGGGTGCTGAGACCTGAACCTGGGCCTTCTGCACGAGCAGTAAGTGCTGAGCTATCCCTCCAGCCCCCATGTCGTCAATCTAGTATTGAAACAAATACCTTTTTCCCCATTAGGAATTTTTAAGGTTCAATTGGCTCTGCTTTCATCCCCTCAAAATCCAATCCAACAATGTGCATTGCATTATTTTTTTTTTAGTGTCCCCCCTCTCCCCGCCCATTGAACAGAGGATTTATTATCATACTGGACACCTGCTGTGATTGCTGAATCTCTACCTGGCCCACCTCTGTGCCTTCCTATTTTCTTTCCCTTTCTCTCTCTCCTCTCCCTTCTCCTCTCTTTCCTCTCCTCCCTCTTGCCCTTCTTCCCTCCCTCTTTCCCTCCTTTTTTCCCTTTTCCCTCCTTTTTTTTTCGAGGCAGGGTCTAGACTAGTTATGTAGACAAGCTAGTCTCAGAATCCTTCTGCCTCCGCCTCCCTAGTGCTGGAGTTACAGGTGTGTGCCATCATGCCCAGTTGCCATTATTTTCCTTTAAAGAATATTTATTTAGGCTGGACATAATAGTGCACACCTTTAATCCCAACACTCCAGAGGCAGAGGCAGGTGGATTTCAAAGTGAGTTCAAAGCCAACCTGGTTTACATAGTGAGTACCAGGACAACCAGGGCTAAGTAGAGAGATCCTGTTTCAAAGAAGTTTTATTTTTAAAAATTTATTTCAAGGTGTATATTTGTGTTTGCACATATGTACGCACATATGCACATGCGCGTGCACACACACACACACACACACCGCAGCACACATGTGAAGGGAAGTCAGAGGACAATTTTCCACGTCAGTTTCAGAAATTCACCTCCAGATAATTACCTGTTAAATACTTGGCTCTTAACTCTCCCTCTTCGAATTAGCTTCATTCTTTTTGTCAATGCATATATCAAGTAGAACCAATTTCGAACTTTCAGTACAATAATATTTCCCCAGCATTATTAATTTTCTGGATTATAATTGTCACTGAAGAGTCAATGGTTAGATATGAGGCGCTCTGTTCATTCTTTAGTGGCCCTAGTTCCAGAGATAACATTTTGGACATGGCATTATAGCCAGTGATGTCTTGGGGCATCTCGGATAGTAGCGAGCAGGAAACATGCCTCTGTACGTCAGTTACCTGTGCAAGACACGCTGTCTTGAAATACCACTTTGGTGCCCTTCCAGGAAAAAGAAGCTTCAAAGAAAGAAGCTGTCCTTCTGGCTCAGATGAGGCATCCCAACATTGTAACCTTCCTTGGTTCATTTCAAGGTTAGATTTTCCTATCATTAAAGCATCCCAGTAAACTACAGATCTTTGGAAAGATGTATCCCCATGAGTTGTGTATTTATTCGATTTTGTAAGTGTGTTCATTCCCCTGCTTAGTTAAATTGTTGTCTGAAATGGTGTCTTTGTTTCCTGTCTGGTGAGTCTTGTCCTTTGAATAGGGTCTTCTGTAGCCTCCGTTCACTGTGTAGTTGAACATCACCGCCAACTCCAGACCCTGTAGGTACTAAGAGAGAAGGGTTAACCTAGACATCTCCAAGTATCACCGGGCGGGTGGAAAGCAACGTGCAAGTCTGTAGATACATCCACTATTTCTTGAACTTCTTATAGTGTGCAGGCCCAGTGCTCTTTGCTGCTTAGAAACCACCGCATTCAGAGTAGTTATGAGGTCAGTTCAGAGCCAGCCTGGTCTACAAAGTGAGTTCCTGGCTAACCAGTGGTGTGATAGTGGCTTTCTATCTCAAAACCTGTACAATATTAGTTAAGTTAAAAGCAGCTCTGTTTGTATGACCCTTTTCAATGAGTGATAGTCACTGGAACCCTCGGGCCCTGAGCTTGACTGGACTGAACAAGTGTGCACGCTCTACCTCCGAGTTACACCCTGAACTCTGAATAACTTTTGAAGGCACTCAGGGAATAAAGTGCTCTGCATTTCTGTCCACTATTCCCATCTTGCTCCTCCTCATCTTGTGAGTTATAATTGAAATCCTTGTCTACCTGAATTCTGCTCACTCTCGGGCTTCCCCAAGCCACTGTCCCTTCACTTATCCCCCAGGGCACTTTTCTGCCAATGCACGTGACTCTCTGTGCATACACATTATTACAAATTTCCTTATTGTTTTTTCTTCAGATAGGAAACTTAGGGGTTGAGAATGCTGTTCAGTGGTAGAAGAGTTGTATACCACGTAAGAAGTCCTGGGTTTTATCCCTAGTAACACACACACACACACACACACACACACACACACACACACACACAAATGTAAACATTAATTTAATGAGTTTAGGGACTAATATATACATGTTGGTTCTCTACACATAACAGAGTAGTTGCTCAATTGCAGTCGCTGAAGGAATGAATGAACTGGACGATTTAAACAGACAGGAGGATACATTTATTCCATGTGTGGTGGATTTCTGAAGACACTTTGCGACAGATACAGTTACACAGCTAAGGCCACTTCCCAGTGTGATTGACCTCTTTCCCCCGTGAACCTTGCTTGACAGCTTGTTGGTTCTTAAAACACAGGTTTAGCCAAGAACCCCAATAGCCTAGAGGCACCTGACTCTGAGAACTGAAAATAGAGGCTTTGCTGGCTGCTAATGAGGGGCCCGCTCTCTACTAGAAGTGAAACCTTGTGCTCCCCCACATGGCAGGAAGTGGGGCTGGAAATCACTCATTGCTTCTGTCCCTGACTTCCAGGCTCACGTTTACATCGGTCACGCCGCCGGGCTGATCCTTTTGATTTACTCAGAATTAGCTGGCTAGTATGAAAGATGAAGCTCTGTGAATTTGAAACAGCGAAGAAAAATAATAATTTAGTAATGTTTTCCTAAGGCAAAACAACTTACCTCGGTAAATATTAACGCTTAGGTGCTAAGCATGTTCTAGAACCAAGCGCTTGAAATGTTGAACAGGATAGACACAAATCTCCGCGCTGTTGTGCTTGGTTCCCGTTGCCGTGAAACAAATGGTTGTGTAGCTGATGGCGTCAAGCAATTGTTTTGTGCCCGCTCCGTCTGTTTTGCTCAGTTAGGTGCTCTACACCCAGGAGACAGTGCCATCTCCATTGAGGGTGGTTCTTCTCTCCCTAGTTAGTCCAATCCAGAAACCCTCACAGAAATGCCTGGGGATTTGTCTCCTAGGAGAGTCTAGACCCTGTCAGCCTGACCACTGCCGTGAACTCCCCGGGTTACACTGAATTAACCCTTTCTCAACGAGGCCAAACACAAAAGAAATGCAAGTGAGATGAGAACCCAGTCCATCTTGGGGCCACACCTTCTCTTATGCCCTGCATTTTCCTGTCGCGTTCTTTACGCTCTGGATTTTGAAAGACAAGCGATAGCTAAAAGCTCCCGCACCAAATGTTTTCTTGCAGAGAATAGCAGGCTCTTTATTGTAATGGAATACTGTGACGGAGGGGATCTCATGCAGAGGATCCAGAGGCAGAGGGGAGTCTTATTCAGTGAAGATCAGGTAAGCCTACGTCTAATGTTCATGGGGGGTTAAATTATAATGTTATACGTACCAGGCTACACGAAGCATGTTTCCAGTGGGAATCTGAATCATAAAATTGTAGATGAATATTCTTGGTAGTTGAATTGAGACAGACTTTAGTTTGAGAATGATTTTTTTTTTTGAGCAAATATCTCTTGCCTACATATCTCACTCAAGATGAACTTCATGTTTAAGACAATCACGAGGACGGGGGTAGAGAGATGGCTCAGGGTGTCAAGAACACTTGTTATTCTTGCAGAGGACCCCAGTTTCTAGTACACACATGGGGGCTCACAACCATCCAGAACTTTGGTTCTAGGTAACCCGATGCCCTCTTTTGACCTCCACAGGTGCCAGGTGTGCATACTTACATACATGCAGACAAAACACTCATACACATAAAATAAAATAAATCAATCTAAAATAAAAAATAGAAAGATAGCTCAGTGGGTAGAGGTACTTGCCATCAAGTCTGACGACCGAAGTTCAGTCCTCAGACTCATGGTAGACGGGGAGAACCAGCCCTTGCGAGTTATCCTCTGACCTCCACACACTCGCCTGGGCTTGTGTGCGTCCTTCTTTTCACACGTCCTTCTTTTCTTATTATTACAGAAGTAATAATGTAACTTTTAAAATTTTCAAATTGGCCTGGGGAGATGGTTCAGCCTCCAAAAATATATGCAAAGGACCTCTAAGGTTAAAAAAAGGAGACAGAGAACCTTCCAAAATGCCATTGTGTTTGTTTTGTGTTGGTCATCTACTGCTCGGCGTGGGGTCTGCCCTTAAGAGTGGTTTGTTACCCCAATGAGACTCTGTTTGAGAAAACTTATATTTCATTTGCAAGTGGTTATTAGTTGGAGATAGCTTCTGGGGTCGGGATGGGGACGTGTGTCCACTTCTCCTCTTGGCTGTAGGACTCCATCTGACCCAGATCTGTGCAGGCCAGTGCCTGCCTCAGTCTCTATGAGCTCATATGTGCACCGGTCCTGCTATGCTTAAAAGGCCTTGTTTCCTTGATGCCCTCCAGCCCCTTTGACTCTTACGCTCTGTCTGTCTCCTTCTGCAGAGTTTTCTGGTCCCCAAGGTGAGAGATTTGACAAAGACATCCTATTTAGGACTGAGTGTATCTTACTCTCTGCACATTGTCTGACTGAGTAGCTCCACATTTATTCCCCTCTACTACAGAAGGAAGCTTCTCTGATGATGGCCGAGGAAGGAGCTGACCTATGAGTGTAGCAGAATGTCATTGAAAATCATTTGACTACTATATTCTTTTAGCAGAGAGGTAATAGTTGGTTTTCTCCTAGGTCCCTGATCTATTTAGTCTTAGGTGCTTGGCTACTCAAGCGGTGTTGGGAATGGGTTCTGTCTCACAGAGTGGGCCTTAAACAAATCATATACTGGTTGGTTACTCCCACAAGCTTTGTGCCACTAAACTAGAACTTCAGAACCACAAAAAGAAAAAAGTCTTTTTCCCCCCGTTCATTTCTTTCAGTGCTAGGATAGAGTAAAAAGTCTGGTATATGGAAGGCAATGCTCTACCAGCTCAGCTACCCCCCCATTCCAAGATGGAATCCATGTGTTGTAGCCATCAGATCCCTTTCTATTATTATCTCTCTGTTTTCACGTCATCATGAAGCTGTGCAGTGACCAGCAGGCTGTTCACAGATGTGTTCTGGTCCTTCCTGCAGATCCTGTGCTGGTTCGTGCAGATTTCTCTAGGACTGAAGCACATTCACGACAGGAAGATACTACATAGGGACATAAAATCCCAGGTAATAGCTCAGACTGATGAATAAGACACCGCACTCTTATTCTTTTCCTGAACATGTTTTGTTTTTTTTTTCCTCACTTTTAGAACATTTTTCTTAGCAAGAATGGGACGGTGGCAAAGCTTGGGGACTTTGGAACGGCAAGGGCACTGAATAAGTAAGTCCTTGTAAAATTCTGTTTGCCTTTCTATGCAAAATCGACAAAGTGCTCATTTTGAGGCATTTTTAATTAAGATAATAAAAGTTTCT